>NC_083763.1:24653420-25253420 GCF_963514075.1 Conger conger | reverse complement strand
TACCATTATAGTTGTCCGGTTCACCAGTGCGAGTCACTGGTGAGTGATGAGACATGTTAATAGTGGCCATCTGAATCCCTCCCTCCCTGGATGTCACCATGGCCAATTGATGAGCCAGGATGAGCCACCCGGCAGCCATTTTAATGTCATGTTCATGGTGAGACCTTTACTCTACATGAGCCAGCTATATTCTGGCAGCATCTCTGTCACCTTACATTCTGAAAATGGAAACCACATTTTCTGATAGTAGCTGGAACACTGCACAGAATGCTCTACCCAGCACAGGGAAAATGTGCAATTAGCCAGGGTCTGTTGGAAATTCTAAGCAACCGAATAAGATGTTCAGGAAATATGGGAACCAGAATCATTTATTGCATAATTAATATATCATTATATTTTCTCAGATAAACTAAATATTTTAAAATGCTTGATAAAATATTAACACGGCAGCTGCGTAATGTAATTCCTATGTTGATTCCCCACATTGTTACACAGAGAGAAACACTCAGTAATATATGCTCCTACAATGCCAAGATGTTTATTTTTAGTCTATGATACATTTCAGTATATTTTAAAATTTCAATAACAAATCACTATCATGTTGGTTGGTCTCTCTCTCTCTCTCTCTCTCTCTCTCTCTCTCTCTCTCTCTCTCTCTCTCTCTCTCTCTCTCTCTCTCTCTCTCTCTCTCTCACACACACACACACACACACACACACGCTGTACTGCATTAATTAATGCATTATGATTTCCTCCCACTGCATTTCATAAGTCACATCAGGAAGTACTTACTTTTGCTTTGATAGTTTGCCTGGTCTATCCCAGAGTGTTTAAGACAAGGCTTGACACAACTTTGTGCACTCTATACAGTATGAGGGCTGCTTGTGAAGTCATTGATGAAATAAAAATGTGCAAATAATGTTAAGGCCAGGAATGTGGTTTGACCCTGCAGCTTCTCTCCTGGAAACGAAACTGCTTCCAGCCTTCTATAAACTGATGATTTTAAGCCATGATTAATTTCCTTGAAATCAGGGGTGATTCATTAACCAGTTAGGGTGAAGCCACACATCCTCCAATGAAATCACCTGGCATCACTCTTGCGTCTTATTGTTGGTAGCTTGTGGGCGTTTCTACTTTCGACACAACGTGTTCTTAAATGTAGCCTTTCTCAATCATAGAAATAATTATAACACAGCAATAACTGATGAAAACTATGGAATGGGGGATAACATTTCAAATCGGGGAAAATGTAAGCATCAGATGTTTAATAGGATTGTTCATAGGGCCACTTCTGGGGGGGTGGGGGGCGGTATAGTACTGTGTTAGCTGGATAATTTGCGCTGTGTAAAACCCTCTTTTTACTTCAGTCCATGTTCTAGTTCTACGAGGGTTCCAGGTTTCACCTAGTGCACTCATCCAGGGAACTCAGTAATCTCGTTTTTTGGTAAGAGGACCCAGGTAGTGTCGCCTGCTTGCCTTGCATCGGCAGCTATCCCAAAATGCTTTGCAGATGTGAAAAATCACCTCTCACTTAATGGGGGTGATGTCGTAGTCGCTTCTGGTCGGAAGGTGTGTGGCTTTACCTTTAGTGCAGGGATACACAACTCTGGCCATTCTTTACTGCTTATCAGGATGGGGTTAGGGTTAGATTTATAGATTTATCTGGCAGTTAAATCTTTCACAATCAGTGGCATTGATCAATCAATCAGATAGAAAACCAGTAGTAATACTGGTCTTTCGAGCCTAAAGGTTACCTAAAGGACTGCTATCGTGAGAGATTGGGACAGTTTCAGAAGAGCTGCAGAAAGGAGAGAGAGAGAGAGAGGGGGGAGAAGGAGAAGGAGAAGGAGAGGGAGAGGGAGAGAGGGGAAAAGGTAGGGCTATGGACTGTGGACCATCCCTGTGTATTCAGCACTTCTCTGGTAAAGCGGTGTGTCTCTCCGCTATATTAAACAGCAGGCAGCTGAGAGGCAGTGTGACGCCTGTCAGCCTGGAATAATTACAGATGTCTGTCTGTGTAGAACATGGCAGCTCTGCCTTCAATTAAGCAGAAAGAATGTGTTTTCATCACCAAACGCTCTCAGGATGCCGCCACTGGGCTGCAGTATTGCAAGACTGCTGGTATTTGACGAATACAGCTACACACTGTCTAAGTTACAATTATAAATGAGAAAGGAGCATTACCTTGAAAAGACTGGCAGTACAAATGGGAGATTATAATTATAATTCATGGAAATTACATGGACAGAAACAAACTTACATACTGGCTATCAACTCCTGGATAACACAGGCACTTCTGTAGAAACTGAACTTATGCATATGTGATGTACTGCATCTGAATAAAACACCCTTAAACTTAATAATGCAAAGATTAATAAAATACTAAACTACAAAGAAATACGTGAAATACTTGAGATTTTGAGAACTGTCTCAGAATGGTTATCTCAAAATCACAAGAACCGTAATTCAGAAGTTAATGGGTCTAACTTTCATGTGTTGAAAAAACTGTGAAAATGTGTAGGCTATATTTAGGTGTGGCCAAGGGGTACATGTACTTAGCATTATGTTCGGGTCATTAAATTGACCCAACCAAAACATTTCTTAAATCTCCAACATAATTTCCCAGTCATTTTCATCCACACCACAAATGGGTTAATGCTTTCACGTCCCCGCCCACCCTTGTCTTACTAGCTAGCAAGTGTGCACATAAGTAGATTTGCATTGCGCATAACATTTTGGATTTGTTGTCCATTCTGCCATTGTTTGATTTCTGTCAAGTGGGAAGGAGAACATTCGTGAACATACATTTTCAGAGAACATTGGTGTACAGAAATCTGCAGGTAATACCACAGATTTTAATTGCGATTTAAGTCAGGGGCATTCCAGAATACTGACATTTTTTGGTTGGTTCCTTTGCTGTTGTTGCCATGTGCACTGGGTCATTGTCATGTTAGAACATAAATCTTCACTCTAATCACACATTTCTTATGGATGGTAATAGGTTCTCCTCAAGGATTTTCCTGTATGTGGCTACATCCATCTTATCATCCAAGCTTCCTGGTAACCTCTTGCTGAAAAGCAAACCCATAGCATGATGCTGCCACTTCTACGCTTAGTAGTGGTAGTGATGGTGTGCAAATGTGCCATCTCATTCCATGGCTCAGTTTAGTAGAATGGTCTCTTGATAGTGTCTGGGTTGTGGCACAGTGTCTGGGTTGTGGCAGATTTGAACATTTTTTACTTACCTAGCAGATAATGAACTTAGCAGCTCCTATGAAGGTTCAAATCTTTGCCAATGTTTTATAAGCCTTCTCCAGCTTTTTCCCTCCTATGAACAAGTTCTACAGGCAGTTCCTTGGCCTTCATGAATGACCTGGTCTGCTGTTTCAGTTGTGAGAAGTCTGTGATATTTATTCTGCAATCATGCAATTGAACACACGTGGAATTCAAATCAACACAGAAGGAAAACTTGGTGTCGGAGTGTCCCCTTCCCATGGAACGTGTCAATCTCTTCTCAGAACTGGCACAATAGTGTCTGTGAAAAATGTCTTTAAGGGCCAAGCCTTCCGCTGTTCCTGCTGCAGGAAACTCATGATTTCATGACTCATATGAGGATGAGGGGGAACTCCTCGAAATTTCTGCACTTTTCAGCAAATCTGTCAGGTTAAAGGCTCTTTCCTGTAATGAAGTGATGAGTTTAGGAAGTGCTCCCTCGAAACAGGGAAGTTTAATTAGGGACTTGACCTCTGAGTTCTTCGAATGCCAGAGGTGCACGTGTTCTTCCATCATCATTTCCCAGTGTAGAAAATGTTTCCAAAATAAAACAATCCATTTGCTCATACACTGATTACTCAGTATTTAATCACCTATATGCATTTAGGACAAAAAAAAAATCCTCTATTGCTCCAGTCTTGATAGGCCTGAGAAACCTCAAGGCACATATTCCAACATGCTAAAATGCTAAATTTGTTATACAGTCACATTCATTCACACTATCCCTGGCCTTATATGCTGATGCTTTGGGTGACTCGAATTGTTCACAATTCATTTCTCATTTGTACTGTAAAGTGATTATCCGTAGCTTTGATTTTAACCCGCAGTGCCTTTCTTTATATTGTTCCATTATAGCTCCGCATTGTTACCATTGTCTGCAGAACAAATCCAGCAAATGGTGTTAAACATGTATGAAAATGTAAATCTGCCACCATTTCCTAATAGCCCCCTTTTACCCTCCTCCATCCCTCCTTCCTCTATGTAGTCCGTAAATCAGACATCTATAATTGCATATTTCCCACACTGGGCTGTTGTTTGCTTGACCTTATCCTCACATTTGTATAATTGCATTTGCTAAAGACCGCATCCCCCCCTCCCCTCCCCCGCCGGAGTGGTTGCGGTCGGGAAGCGTAGTACCGCGGCTAGGCGTTCACACTGGCCGCTTTGTTCGCAATCAGCTACCCGGAGTGGCTGGATGAAGTGTAATTCAGCTGCACTTCCTTTTGCAGCTCTGATACCACTTAATTTTCGGTGTGAGTCCTCTCTGTTTCTACGTAATGAGTAACACGCACTCTGGGGGGAAATTCAGGTAATTGCAACTTGACAATTCCAATCCATTACAATGTCTTTTTTTTTTTTTTTTTTTTTTTAACAATACTGTTAATCCTTTAGCTGAACCTGGTAATTGCTACTGGCAGAACCGATAATTTTCTCAGGATGACAAAAGAGATAAATTGAAAAATGTTATTATGCGATGTGAAAAACATGCTTTAAGACCTCGGTGGCATAATAATATTCATTGTGGGAGCCTGTGGATGATTCAGATAGCAAACTGGCAAGCTTAAGGAGTACTGTGAACCAAGTCAACATAATTCACATTCTCAGATGAATACTATGCAGCATAATGTGGGTTCAGCTTGACCTCAAGTTAGAGAAATGTACTCTCTGGAGATACGGAAATTCCAAATTGATGCTCAAGGTCTGTTGCTGTTGTTACTCTTTCGCTGGTATCTATTTTCGGGCTCTTGACACTGATGTAGTTGTGCACCCTCCCTCACACTACACTCACACAAGCTGCCATCTCTTTTGGCACATTCCTCTATGTGCCCTGACCTGTCTCTCTGTCTGTCCACCCCACCTTTATATTGTCTCTTTTTCCACCTGCCAGCCCTCTGTTGTGAAACGAGCGCCCTGAATTCCTCAGAACAGCAGAGTCACCTCCTAATAATTAATTACTAATCATCATTGCGCTGTTTTCTGGAATATTTTTTGACCCATCTACAGAGAAGTGCTGATTCACTTCAGAGAGTTAGGCTTGCATTCAGTCAACGTAAATGTCTTTACATTTTGCAGAATTCAGCAATCACCAGAACTAACAGGAGAAAATGTATTTGTTTTGAAATTCCTTAAAGTCAAAGGTAAGGAAAAAAAAAAAAAATTGGCGCTTGTCAGTAGACTGGTAAAACTGCGATTGCCTTTGATATGATTGGCCTTGAATGTATTAGCTTTATTAGCTTGTGAGTACTAAAGCTGTTTTAATAATTGTTATCCTTGTTGTATTTCATCTATTATTTATCTGCACATCTACAGTATTTGCATTAAAATATACCCTGTGGCCCCATTATACTTATTTCTTTTTTACACAAGATACCTCTTATCAATAAAACAAAAGTTGTAATAGCTGGATTATTGGCTGAAGTTACAGTTTTACTTGGAGATATAAAGGAGAGCGGAGACAACTAATAAATGGGCAGATTTAAGAGAAAATAAGAACTGGACCCCTGTCCCCATGCCCAGCCAGTAACCTCTGGGCTCTGTATAGTGCTAAGCTCTTCCTCTGCCACAGGGCGTGTGAGTAAATAGTCTTTCTAAGACCTGCGTTCCCCAGGGCAACAAACAATTGCTAAAGTTGCTTGACAAAACCGCCTGCGGTGAAATATATTCAATCAAAAGGAAAACATTAGGGAGACAGATATGTAAAGTATGCAGGCTGACAGTTGCTAATGCTCCCAAGATGGGAGATGCAAAGCAAATAAGGTCAGAGTGAAGTGTTTGTTCCTAGACTTACTTAAAATTCAAATCACTTTGCTGCTGCAACCGCTGGATATTCTGCCTAGCGCATGGTAAAGATATTACCTTTTCGGTTATGAACCCTGTGTCATGTTCATATATTTTGAAGGCTTTTCAGCAATTAATGGAATATATTTTGCAAAATACTGTACCGTATGGGAAATGTTTGTTCAATGATGGACAGCACAATTTTGTTTTGCAGTGGAAGTCCACAAGCAAGAATTACCTGTGAGCTGATGGTGCTTCTGAACATGTTTTTGATCATTTTTCATGATTAGAGAGTTTACCAATTTCAGCAGGGATCACCCAGCACCAGCCAGTTCATTTCATGTCAATTTATGTCACAGCATTAACTTTGAACATTTTGTATTAAATTACTTTTATTATATCATAGCAAGTTTCTTCAATAATTAAAAGGATAAGGAGGATATTGAGGCCTGCGTTTTAAAGCTTCAAACCAATTAATTCTTGTTTTGACTAAAAATGTTAAATTCATAAACTTCACAAATGGCAATGAATCTGCTGTGCTCCCGTATGCAACATGGCTTACATATTTCTGTGTAGTCTTAATCCTAACATTAACACCTTTTGATTCCTAATTCAGTGCTTTCCCTGGACTCTTACAAACATATCTGATGTTTTCATTCTTCAAATCTTTCCTGGCTCCCCTGACAGATTTTTTATTATGCTAATTATGGATTTTCCCCATCATTCCCCTCAGAGCTAGTCTTGAACAATGAAAATGGATATTAAGAGCAGATGGGTTAATTAACTTAATTAATTAATGTGAAAAGTAAATTCTCCAGAAGGACACATTTAAACTCAATAGGAGAAATGTATCTTTTAGGTGATTTTTGTGCATTATTGCATGCCAGAGTGATTCTTTTTAGAAGCAAATGAGCAGTCCATTGTAAAATAAAATATTATTCAGTGCTTACATTGAAATCATTTGTGTTTATGAATTCAGTTTCGGATGACTGCCCATCATGTACACGTATAGATAATTAAAATGCCATAATGTCAGGCATTTGCACAAGGCTTACACCAGAGATAAAGTCTTGATCCCATAAATGTGGTTTTGGTCTGGATCTTGGTTTCGACCCTTAAAGTTTTGGTCTGGGTCTGGGTCTTGGTCTTGGTCTTGACCCTCAAAGTCTTAGACTGGGTCTTGATCTCCACCCTCAAAGTCTTGGTGTGGTTCTTGGTCTAGACTTTCAAAGTCTTAGTCTGGGTCTGGGTCTCGACCCTCAAAGTCTTGGTCTCGACACTCAAAGTCTCGGTCTGGGTCTTGGTCTTGGCAGATGGCCCTGGGTCATGTTGGGGGTAAGAGACACAGGATGATATGTGGATCATAGCCTAATCGTCTATGGGCCTTTATAACTGTCTGGCTGCCTTTTAAGAATGATCTAGCTCATTAATTAAGAATGAAAATGAATTTAGTGAAATCTGAAAGGCATGAGCAGAAGGGACTGTGGTACTTGCATGGTGTAATGGAGCAGTACATTGTCCATCTGCTTTGTGCGTAACTCCCTCCAGTGCAGCTAACTCTGAACAATTAATTTACTGTATCCTCTTCTTCACTCTTACATCTTTATAATGATATTCATGTGCCATTGTATAGTGAAAGAACACCTAAAAACAAGTGTCAGCTACACAGAGCAAGCAACATGTTCTGTTCCATTTTATTCCGACATTAACCTGGGCCAACATTAACCTGGAGAGAGAAGGAAAAGCTATTTTTTCAGCCAAAGAATTTGCCACCATCCTACATGTGCTACAGTATCTGCCTGTACTGTGTTTTTCCTGCATTATCTACTTCTGTATAGACATTCTGTGGTGAATATGGCAAATCTGTAAGTTGGCACTGAAAATTACCATGCATGCAAAACATTGGTATTGAATTGAAGTTAAAAAACATTTTTGACCTTGGCATGTAAAGCTTAAAGAGTGATTTCATCTGACAGAGAGGTGATTTTCAGCATGCTTTGCTATATTAGCTATTACATATAGCACAACAAGTTTCCCGTCCAGCTACATAATGAAGATAATGTATTTCACACTCTCATTAAGGAGTTTCATAGCTTTTGTACTGAACTGTAGTTCCCTATAAACAGAAATGCTGCTCAAAATGGACATTTTGATTTGTTTGGGGTGCTGCTCTTCCCAGTCCTTTCTTCACTTCCGTCACCCGTCATTTGTTTCAGACTCCTGCTGTAATGCAGCTGCACTGCAGGCTGAAAGGTCAGACACAAACTGTGCAGCTTTATACAGCAGACATTTCAAACTTTCTCCTTCCAATTTTTAGGCCGTGCGTTTTAAAGACAGTTAGAAAGTTAGAGCAGCACTAACTTCCACGATATGATGTACAGTGGGCTCAATAATTATTGGCACCCTTTATAAATATTCACAAAAAGTGCTGTTAACTAAAAAATAATGCAGTTATTGACAAGCTTCATTTTCCAACATGCATAAAATAATGTGCTTTATTAATGATTCACTGGAATCAACCAAACAATTTTTTTAATATTTTTTTTTCTCCCAAAAAACAGGTTCCACAATTGTTGGCACCCCTGGTTTAATACTTGTGCAAATACCCCTGACAAAGATGACAGCCATGAGTCCTATAATTTGTGATAAGTTTAGAGAACCCCCCTCTTCAGTTCAGGCCACGTGTTTTTCATGGGATTTAAGTCTGGACACTGAGATGGCCATTGCAGAACTTGGTTGTTGTTGTTACATAACCATTTGATGTATGCTGGGAGTCTACCTACAACCTACCTACAACCAAGTATCAGCTTCCTAGCAGAGACAAGATTTTCTGCTAAGATTTCCTGGTACTTTGTTGAATTCATTGTGTCAAATAGTGCCCCTGGACCAATGGCAGCAAAACATCTCCAACATCAATGACCCATTGGCATATTTGACAAGAAGGTGCTTCTTCCTGTATGCATGTCACCAAACATGTTGATGGTGTGTATGGCCAAAACGTTACATTTTAGTCTCATCTGACCATAGCTCTTCCCGTCATAATTCCAATGATGTTTGACAAATTCAAGATGCTTGGTTTTGTTTATTGTGCTCAGTAAGCGCTGTCTTTGTACCATCCATCCAAAGAGTTTCCTAGTATGGAGGTGGTTTTTAAATAAAATAAACTTGGTAACCCTAAGACACAACCAATCTGCAATTCTTGAACTGTGATATTTGGGTTACTTATGGCCATCTTCCTTGCCATCAGTGGCGATACTCTGCACTTGCATCTTCTTCCTGGCAAGCGTGCAACCATTCCATATGTTTTATGCCTTCTTATTATTGCCCTCACAGTGCTGAGTGGTATGTTTAACCATTGATACATTTTTTTGTACCTTTTACCCTACTTGTGATGGTCAATTACCGTCTGTGTCTTCTAAGTTGACAGTTCTTTTGCTTTTTCCATGGTAATTGTTGACAAAGGGATTTTGCATGTTTTTCAAAATGTTTACCTCATTTTTTAAACTCTTGTGAAACAGGAAGTGATGGAATGACATAATATAGTTCCTTTAGACTGAGATTAACTAAATTAAAGTAAAATTGTATTGGCAATTTCACTGCTTGATTTTATTGGGTATCTGTATGGTTATGAGGAAATTATAAATTCCGGAATAAGTGAAGTTTAATTTCAGCTTGTCTTTAAAGAGAATTGGAAGAAATTCTGTATTGCACCTCTTCAGTAGTGAAAGGCCTGCTGTTCGGTGTATATATGGAAGCTTATCCAGGCCAAAATGTGAATTGGCAATTACATTCATTTCTCTATGCAAATTTCAGATAAAAAATGGTAGCATTGATATAAGCCTATTCAACATATCAACATGTCTACAAGAGATGGCAGTATACTAGTCTACCGGTCTACCTGTAAAATAGGCTAGCCCTTTCACCATGGCCATTTCTTTCACAATCTCTAGCTAAGTCTGATATCATTTTGTGCAGAGCAAAGCTGGTCTACGGAAAGGCTGAGAGTGATGGGGACAGTCATGGAGCCGACAGCTTAGCCTAATAAAAATGGTGAATGGTGTCTCACGCAACTTGTTATATATGTAACATAGTTAGCTAGCTAACGCAGCTTAATTTCGAAGTGCAAACTGTCATGGCACCGAAATCATAGTGGATAATCAATACTGCCTCCCACTAAATATAGGTGCTAATGCTAGCGAACTAGCTAACAAAGAAATCGAATTGAACATAATTTCTCATTCGGCACTGTGCAGTATTTACAGAGCCAGCCATTACACAAACTGGACTGGAATGTAGCTATGTTAGCAAGGTAAGTAATACCAGAGTGGAAGAGGCCGAGGTAACACCCATTTCTTTGAGTCCCCGCCTACACAGTTTGATTGACAGGTCTCTTAAAAATGAACATTATAGGAGAGTTTGCATTATCAATTCGATTTTTGGCAGGGTTTCTAGGTAACTACGTGAAAATGATAATGCAAACAATGCAATTTCATTTGATTTATGTCACTGTTGTGCTGCAAAAACATGAACATTGAATGATAAAAGTCCAATTAAATTATCTTTTGATTTTTTTGAAGGGTTTTGTTGAAGATATCAGTAAGAACTGAATATGAAATTACTTTGCATCTACATTTTAATATTGTCACAAAGTGCATAGATTAACTCGAAAATGAAAATGCAAAGCAAGCTTTTGAATTTTCATTTTAATGATGACGTTTTTAACGGACATGGAATGAAAACGAAATGGAATCACCGATTAGCATTTTCATTTGAATTTTGGCGTGGATATGCTTCCATATATTTATGCTGATGGCAAAGAAAGCGTAATTATATCCGGGTTTGGTGAAGCAGGATATTTATTAATTTATTTTGCATACCGTAGCCACAATTACTTTTCCCCACATCCTAAATAACACATGCTGGAAAAATAACATATTTTAGACTGGACAGGGACATGAAATATGTGCTTGAATGTGCTTTGCTATATCAAACAGCAGCTATGATAGACGTGGATGAATCAATGCAGGTTGCAGAGGAGGTACACCTGGGGTTTGGCTGTGGTTTCTGGGCTCACATGATGCATGGAATTGAAGCTCTGGACAATGGCCAAGTCAGTCAAACTATTATAGAGTGGCAGCCTGCAGGCCTAGGGATTACCTTGAATATGTCCATTTCCCCAGACAGCAGATTTGATTTAAATTAGGAGCTATTGCCTGTGGCTCGAAAATGCTTAGCTCTCATTTGAGGTCAATTATCTTATAGCTTGTACAAGGTGCCTATTACTTAATTAGAAACTGCATAGAAACTGCTGAAACGCTACCATCTGGAAGGGAACTTTAATCTTCGCATAATAATAAATCTGGGGGAAATTAAAGAAAATTTTACCTGCAATGCATGTCGTTTTTAATGTTCAGCTCTCCTGTATGTGTATGGCACAACTTGAGCTCAGCTTAAGACAAGCAATAAAATAAAAAAAAGCAACATACTGAAATATCAGAAATGGCCATAAGCCATATGCAGAAGCAATCAGCAAAAAATCTTTATGCATTTTTTTTAACATATCTGATTGATTGGTAATGTCACTTGAGGTGCAGTATTACTGCATAATAAATAAAAAAAAGTAAGCGGATGTCTGGCATGGAATCTTTGATTATCTGTGTCTTTTTTGAAAATATGTAACATGCACACTTCATACATATTTCATAATCTATGCGGTTATGGCGGGAGCGTGTCTTGGGACGCTGGCAGATGTCCGCTCTCCCCGACACCAGGGCTCCCTGCGACTCGGGGGTCCGGGGGTTCCCATCTGTCGGACGCCTCGGCTCGCGAATGCCTCGTCCCTCTGTCTGTCACCTCTCATCCAGATGAAGTTTACAGCCTCTTCTCTGGTGATTTCATTTCATAAAAATTCTGATGCATACGTAACTAAAAACCATATAGATTCAGGGGAAAAAGAATCTGAATACCAAGACGTCAGTGGCTCAGGGAACGCAGAGAAAGGTCCTGAATATGCAATATGCAATATGCAATATGCATATAGATATGCAAATAATGTTTATTAAAAGTGCAATCTATTTTATGTTCATTATTTGTTGGCATTTATTTTATTTATCCTTTATTTGATTGGTTCTCACTGAGTCTCTTTTCCGTGTGAGCCCTGTTTACAGTATATACATATACTGTAGTATATGGGTTTTCCAACCCCTGTTCATGAACCTTGACATTCTGTCGACTACGGTCCTTGAATGCTTGATTATCTCCAACACGATATAGGGTTTTCATCACAGGATGGGAATGTAGGGACCCTGAGCAAGGTTCATAACTCATATATGTTTAATAAAGAAGTACAGCAAAATAACAATCAATACAACTTTATTTATAGAGCCTGTTTGTGATATAACAGGATTGCGATATAAATGATGTAATATAAATTAGGTTATGTTTACATCAATGAAGAGATAAAACAAAAATCAACATTGTATTCATTTACAATACATAGAGAATAACAGAAAGACTATAGATGAAACCAAAAGAGTTTCTGTGATACTATACTGAATTTTAAGACCTCAGTTGTTCTATCCCCTATGCCCATGGGAAAACAATCACAGTTCCATTACTCAGCAGCTGTGACATTGTAACCTGGCAGGAATGGTTACACTGTCTACCTGCTGTCAGTTGTATAAGATTACCTACGAAGAGTGCTTACTGCTTCACAAAAATGAACACATTTGTCTCTGGCATATGGCATGAAACGATGTTCTTTTCGATTGAAAAAAACATTGAACCTCTGCAAACTTTTAAAGCACATTGCAAGAAACAATGAAATGAAATAAAAACAAAAGATTATTATGTTTGTTATCAAACAGTGAATTTGTTTCTCCTCCTTATAAAACGACCAGCAGTTTGGGTTCCTGCCTGACATTTGTAGTTGAAAGGGCTGAAGTGGGGTTATGTTGAGATGCCTCTTTCAGCAATTTGTCAGGTGAGAAAAAGCAAATAAAACAACACAAAAACAAGGCCAATCTCCCATTGCGGAACTCTGAGACGGGGAAGGCATTCTGCATTCCGTGCCTTTATTTCAGGAAACTTTTGAGCGTTTGCTGCGGGTTTCTTTTCAACATTTAATCTTAGGCTGCCAACCTGCCACGGCGAGATGCGCATCCCGTAATAACAAGCTGCTAATTAAGAGGCTTGTGCCTTCCAATTTGAGACGGTATCGCAACTGTGACTCAACGAGAAAAGGAAGAAAATATGTATAATAATATCAAGATGAGCTCATCTCCAGCTGCAAGCACGCTTCGACAATAGTGTTTGTGTCGGTGCTTGACGCTCGATGCCGACGCACAGATTCTTCTTTGAATGAGACAGCAGGCTCAACCTTGTATGTCTGTGTAGAGATTAACAATATACCTAATATATATTAATCTGTTCAAAGGCTGTGGATATATCTCTGTGCTGTAATCTTGCGGTATGTGTATTCTTTTGGCATTCTGGTAGAAGATTACAGATCCACCTCAACTTGAAGCATCACCTTGGAATAAAAATGTTTTGTATGCTTTCCGTGGTGCATTTGGTTGGTTTGATTATTTCTCAGCGTTGTTCTCCTTAGATGTTTGTGCTCATCATGTCTTGGACACAGTGCTGGATTTTGACCTTCAAAAAACAGTTGTGGGAACAGGTGTGGAATGAGTCAAGGAGTAACATTTCAGCAACTCATTGTTGAAATGTTATATTAAACAGGCCAGTCCAACTACTGAGGTAGCTAGATTGGTCTTTCCTGCTCATCATAGAGTACAATCATCAGATTTCCAGCTGTATTACAATTCCCTCCAAAATTAGTATACATTCAATCCTGTAAATGTTGTTCAATTGACACCGAAAGATAAACATGCTTGCTACAATGGCTGGCTACAACAGACAATGACAAAGAACTGTTAGCAGAATTCAAATCTTGGTTGAAAAAACTATGTGAGACATGTGCACAAGCATTGTGTTGCTGTTTTTTGTATCTGTTTTGTATCTGTTTTTACGTTTCTTTTGTACTTCTGTATTGCTTGTCTCATGGCCAGGACACCCTTGCATAATAGATATTATCCCATAATATCCCATCTCAGTGGGACTTTCTGGATACCATGAAGAATAAATAAATCCTCTGCTACTTGTCATTTTACAATTTTGAAATCAATCAATATACATGGGGGTACTTGTACCCTGTCAGTCAAGCAATTCAGCTTGTCAATACAATCTTCCTGTCTTTTAAGTGTGCAGCCCTTTCTGTAATTCCATGGCTTTAAGCTCCCATAGCTCATTGCAAAGTCACGGTCTGTGTAAAATGCTTCATGGAAATTGCATTATAATGCGGAATATGGCATAATGTAATAAAGCTCTAGTTGGTCGCGAGTATTACTGCAATAAATGTAAGTAATAACATACAGGTTTGGACTAACTTGCAGCAGATATTTGTTGGCTTGGTCTCCTGTACTATTGTAGCCTCTTTCACACATGATGCAGTGTTCTGGAACTTTACCATTTAAGGATCATGTGTGAATTCCAGAAAGAAATCTCTGGGAATGTTCCAGCAAGGCCTCAACATTCCCAACATTAGCGTGAACAAAGGGTACATTGCTGGATCGATTACAAAACCTCGTTTTCCCCATCAAGTTGTTATTTCTTACTAGAAAGCATAAGGAGGACTAGTTGTATGTGCATATTAATATATGACAGGACATTAACTGATGTAATTCAATTTCAGCCTTAGCAAGCACTTAGGAAACATTAGCAAGATTCTCTGGCTTGTAAGCCAGAGTTAACCATTCTATCCTTCTTCAATGGACATGTTTAGATGACAAGTACTGGCACCTTCACTGTGATACTGGATAATCCTTGGTTGTGTGAAGAACAGAAGCCGCTGTAATGCTGAAACTGTTCATATGGAAATGTTCTGTGTTCCATGTGTTAAAGTGGCTGTGGTTACATCACCTGGTGCAATAGTCACTGAATATCATTTGCATTCATTTTGCTTTAATAATAAAAGTCAGTACCCAAAGAATTCAAATACTTTCCATACTTTCAATTTTGGACTTGATTTCTTTTGTATATGTAATTGAAACATTAACTGCATATTTTTTTCTTTCCTGAAGAAGTGCAATTTTCCAAGTAAGTCTCGCTTAAAACTCAAACCTAGAACACCCTCCCCCCACTCGACACAACCCCCTCCCACCCCCCACCCCCCCAGTGTAAAAAGTGACTTAAAAAATCATTCATAATAGCAGCACATATCCCTCAGCAAGGTAACCTGTGGTCTGAAATATTAATGAGAGTATTACAGTCTGGCCTTCATGAGGTCAGCTCACATTGCATGAAATTAATGGAGCGTGGATTTCATGGCCCTCGTGGGTTTAACGTGTTATCTCCGGGAAGTCTGAAAAACAGCGTGTCACACATCGCCGGAGGTGCGACTGGAAGGGAAGCACACATTGCGGTACAGTTAAGCACTGCCGGTTATTTACATAAAACCGTACTTTGAAGATGCAACTAATTCATTTGGGGGTTTAAGGGAAGGCATATGATGGCAGTTGCACAGGGCAAGGTCTAGAGATCGTTTATTTTCAAAACCAACACCCTTTTAGAAAGGTCCATTTTTCAAGTCAATTTATTCAACGTGTATTTTACTGCCGACTTTTTTTTAAATGACAGTACGGTACTCATCCAATAGATTGTACACAGAGTGAACTGCTTCTTTTTTCTCTATTGTGTTCAGTGTAACTTCAAAATCTTTACACCAGCTTTATTTTGTATTGGCCAAGTAGGATTGCATCCAAAAGCACATCATGTTGTCCAAACAATGTTTTATGTACCCACAAATTAATTGATTATGCAATGCTTGGCTGCCATTTTCTATGCCTGGGAATACTGTTTGGAAGCTGTCCTGCTTAATTTAATTTTTCAATACTAAGTCAAAACCAATGTGGTTAAGGCATATGCTGTGTAAAAGCAAGCTAAAATCATATTTAGAATTTTTGCCACTTATTTAATGAATTTAATTATTATAGATTTTGAAACATTCATCAGACTTTTTTTGTGCTGGACACAGGCACACGCACACACTCGTGCATGCACCCACATTTACATTTTAGCATTTTGCACTTCTTTCCTCTCCCTCAGCCATGGAATACATGACATAACCCGGGAATATTCAGCTTGGACTGAAAACCTTTGGCCCAACTTAAAACCCGAGACATTTAGAGAGAAGCACAGAAAGATATGAAAAAGTATAAGTACCGGTTTGGTCCCACATGGTGGCAGCTTTCAAAGACGCATGGGTTCCTCAGCACTCCTGGGATTGCTGCATGGGTTCCTCAGCTCTACTGGGATTGACGCATGGGTTCCTCAGCACGACTGGGATTCACTCATGGGTTCCTCAGCTCTACTGTGATTGATGCATGGGTTCCTCAGCACTCCTGGGATTGCTGCATGGGTTCCTCAGCACGACTGGGATTCACTCATGGGTTCCTCAGCACGACTGGGATTCACTCATGGGTTCCTCAGCTCTACTGTGATTGATGCATGGGTTCCTCAGCACTCCTGGGATTGCTGCATGGGTTCCTCAGTTCTACTGGGATTGACGCATGGGTTCCTCAGCTCTACTGGGATTGACACATGGGTTCCTCAGCACTCCTGGGATTGACGCATGGGTTCCTCAGCTCTACTGGGATTGACACATGGGTTCCTCAGCACTCCTGGGATTGACGCATGGGTTCCTCAGCTCTACTGGGATTGACTCATGGGTTCCTCAGCACTGCTGGTATTGTTCAGGAGTACTACCTGGTGACCTCAGAAATATGCATCTGAAATGCCAATCACTCCAAATTTGGCAAAAACAAATTTGAATAGTTAATTACAGTGGGCTCAAGAATTACTGGCACCCTTGATAAATATGCACAAAAAATACTGTTAACTACAAAAATAATACAGTTGTTGACATAAGATGATGATACTGAAGGAATGCAGTCATCCTTTCAGAGGCATGACTGAGAATTTACTGGCCCATTGGATGGAACAGTAGGGCAGAGCAGAGTACTCCTCATGTTGGCCATTAAATAGCTCTCTGGCAATGAGGCAGTGTGGACTGGGCGAGCTTGTCTATCATAGCCAGTGAGATTGATGCTTATGATGGCCTCGTGTGAACAATGACAGCAATGTTCCAGCTTAAAATGCTACAAGGGAACCCAATATCATCTTAGTTAAATATCTATTTTTTCTCCTTGGAAAATGTCTCCCTTTTTCGCTACTTAGAAACTATGATTAGTTCCACCTGATATTTATAACTCATCCCTGTCCAGCATCCTCCCAATCCACAAAGTCCTAATGATGTACAGTATACATATAAATGCAGGTCTATGAATTATTTAGTGTTTTCACAAGAAACTGAAGGTGAGGACTTTAGTTTATGTGTACAATCTTGCTGTGTATTACCACGAGTGAGGAAAATTCAATGCAATGCAATTTTTACAACTCAATTTGGAAATTTCACACTACTTGGAAGATCACGTGTCCCATCATATGAATTGAGAGGCGACATGGCTGCAGTTGAACTGTGGATGGAGAAGGATGGGTTACCCAGAAGACCAACTGATGTGTGGCAAAACACTTACAATCCCAATTCTGAAGCTGTATTTAAGCTTCAATGTGATGCTAATTATGATAGCATCAGATATACAGCAGAGGGGAAAAGAGTATCAGATACACGGAATACGCAATACAGCCTAAATATTTATTCCATATGGCAAGTAGGATTTTTAGGGCAGCCGTATGATCTCCATTTCATAAACAGTGCCAATCGGTAGCCAGGTTTACATTTCTCCCCCTCTCTCGCTGCACCTTCACTTTCCATTTGCTTCAATATGCAAACAAGGCTGGCTTGGTTGGCAAGCGGGCGTGCTAATGAGCTGCCTCTACCAACCCCAGAAGAGACAGGACCCCGTTCACAGCTGCTCAGGAAGCAGCTCCTCTGGGCATGCTCACAAACCGCACCAGCACCAGCCACAGCAACAACAAAAACAACAACAGCAGCACCAGCACAAATTGATGAGATTCATCCATAGGAATGACAAGCCATTGTGTGCTGAATAGTGCATGGAATGCAATTATGTCCCAGTTTCCGATCCCATGATGATGGATACAGGCAAGTAAAGTTTTTTTTTTTTTTTCCCAGCTACACCGACCCCGGCTTGGTGGAGGAGTACACAATGAGAACTTTATAACTAACCCAACCGAAAAACTCCATTTCGAGCTTCATCTACTGTAGAATTATTTCCGGATTGTTTTTACTGGGACCACAGTAATAAACAATATTGAGTCCTTATTCCCCCTGCTATTCCCAGTAAAAGGTCTGTATATTATATATTTCTCCATTGTTGTTGTAGGTATGTATATGTGATGCATTTTTATTGCAACAAGACCGTTTCCACACAGTAGTTTATGATCTCCATCCTCTAATTTGCCTCTGAGAATTTACTATGGGAAAGACTTGTGCCTTTTATCTCAAAGTGTAAAAATGGAGGAAAACAAAATCGAATAAAAAAGATAATTTTAATACAATAAATGAAATAATACAGCCATCAAATAGCACTGCTCTAGTATTAACATAAACTGCAGTGTGGCGTGTGTTATGGTTTATGGCTAAGGAGGTGACAGGTTGCATGCCACAGAAGTGCTGCTTTCACCTTGCACAGTCATAGACAGCACTTTCAAGTTGGTGGAATAGAGAGATTTTCAGTCTGAAAATCTTTGTGCTGTTGGAGGAAAGTAGGAAGCTGAGGACTCTGGGATCTTGGATCACGGGATAATGAGGAGGCTTTCTCATTTTGTTTTTTTGCACTTTCATTTGTGAGTTCAAGAAATGTGAAGCAACCCTGGTCAAATGACATTTGTTCTTTCTGTGGCATGTGTTTAGTTTCTCAGGTTCACTCCTTATTATTAACAAAATTGTTATTGCTGGCATGGTTTTGTTGAATATCTCAGGAGCTAAACTAAGATAATAGCCATCAATCATGATAATTAAAAATGTACATTGTTGTTAAATTTCATTAAAATGAAGGGAAGAATGTTTTATGTGACTGGAATATTTGTTTTCAAGCAACAAAAGTAAATGCCTTTTATATATTTAACATAGTGGCACATTTAACAGAGTTTATCTGCAATGTATCGAATGTACTCTCCAAATTCCTCCGAAAAATATTATGTCTTATGTGAAAAAAGAAAGAGAAATGAAATGATTAAGTATGTCCATTGTGCAACAGAAAACAACATAATAATAATATAATATTGAGGCTTCGAGACTGTATGACCACTCTACTGAAAAGTAACTAACTTTCCTGGTGATTCTTAGATTAGCTTAAGAGTGAGAACACTCACTACACACACACACACACACACACACACACACAGCGTCCGGAGTGAAAAATACAGCTGGGCAGTTTAACTACTGCAGTTTAGGTTAAGTACTGTGCCACAATGCCACAGCTGAGAGTTGAGCCCACAACCTTTGTTGATACAAGCCCAGTCCCCTAACCATTATTATTATGCTATATTGATGCCAGATGTAATTTTAGACTTTATTCCCCATAACCTTGCATAGTACAGGCAGTATGTACTTAAATCAAATGTTTTAAAATAATAGAACTTATTTTATTTTGATTTACTTGAAGAGCAACATAACCTATATTTTAAGCTTAAGTTGTTAGTTTAACAGGTGATTGGACTTTGTTAAATTGACCCTTTGTACTCACTACCTTCCAGCAGTAAATATTTATTTAGACATGCAGTACACTCAGTGAGCAGTTTATTAGGTAGACCTGTTCACCAGCTTGTACAGTTGCAGTTATATGAGAGATCAGATATGCTTTCTGGACATTCTACTTGAGCTCCTCTCTTTAGCTCTGACCTAACAATTTAATTGATCATAAAGTATTAGCGACAAAGATGGTGCTCCAGAATTATTGGCACCCTGAATACAAGTGGAGAGGAAAGGCTGCATGTAATGAACAACATGGATAATGATCTATATGTTATGTTCAAACATTTTTTATTTAGTAATGTCATTTTCTCTGAAAACCACAGGTGCCATTTAAAATTATTTTATTTATTTTATTATTATTTTTTGTCTATACACTTTTACTTTAATTTAGTTCATCTCAGTCTAAAGGAACTATATTCTATAATTTTATCACTTCCTGTTTCACTTGATTATAAAAAATGTAACAAGGTAACAAGCATGTCAAATCCCTTTGTCAACCATCAGCATGGTACAAGATACATATGGTAATTGACCATTACAAGTGAGGTAATGGGTACATAAATACATATAAAGTTAAACATACCACTTATCACTGTAAGGGCAATACCAAAAAGGTGTAAAACATGTGGAATGGTTGCAAACTTGCCATTATTATCCGTACGGATGTTAAGGAAGATGGTGAGGGAAGCCATAAGTAACCCAAGGATCGCAGTTTAAGAATTGCAGAAATTGGTTGTGTCTTGGTACCTCCATATCAGCAAATAGTGCAGACACAAAGACAGCCCTTATTGAGCACAATAAAAAAAACCAAACATCTTGAGTTTGCCAAACCTCATTGGACTGGAAGAGAGTGCTATGGTAAGATGAGACCAAAATTGAACGTTTTGGCCGTACACACCATCAACATTTTTGGCGTCAAAATGGAATGTATACAAGGAGAAGCGCCTCATACCTACTGTCAAATATGGTCATTCGGTCATTGATGTTTTGCTGCCAGTGGTCCAGGGGCACAATTTAAGATCAACGGCACAATTCATTAAAAAAGTACTAGGAAATCTTGGCAGAAAATCTGATTGCCTCTGCTAGGAATCAGAGGTTGTAGGTAGATTGTCCAGCAGGACATTGACTCCAAGCAGACATCAAAATCCACACAGAAATGGTTTAGTAAAAACCACAATCATGTTTGTCAGTGGTCATCTCAGTATCTACACTTAAATCCCATAAAAAAACTGTGGTCTGAACTGAATAGGGGGTATCCCAAGGATATCATTGATCCTGAAAAGTTCTGCATGGAGGAATGGCCAAAATCCCTCCAAACGTGTTCTCTAACCTTCACAAATCACAAATTATAGGAAAAGACTGATGGCTGTTATCTTTGCCAAGGGAGTTTACATCAATAACATTTGTTAAAAAACTTTACAGCTCTGTTTGTGCATATTTATCAAGGGGGCCAATAATTCTGGAGCCCACTGTATATGTAGTATTAGTTTTGAAACGTTTGATGCTTTGGATTACTCTGCAAAATACTTTACTCAATAGGAAGTACTACAAGGACACAAGATTCATACTAACTGTATTAAAAAAAAAAATATATATATATATATATATATATATATATTTGAAATCGACAACTATTCCTCTTCCTTAGAAACCGCACTTGCTTGGCCACAAACCGTCTCAAACGAAACTGAAGGGCAGAGACGTTTTGTATAATTGCTTTGCCCATAAATGCCTGTTTTCCTTGGCAGGCATGGTAAAACTTAACCTTTAAAAGAAAAGCACTGTGGGAACCTAAAATGAGATGTAATTAACAATTCAAATGCAGTGTTGACTCACAGAGAGCACGTTAAGACAATGGACCTCCTTCTCTGCATGCTGTCTGTGGCATCGTAAAAATCCCTTAAATGCAAATATACAAAGCAAACACACAAACTCCACTGACCTTCAGAGGCTCCAATCCATCTTTATTTCTCCACTGTTGTCATAAGGACTGATTACCAACACTGACCTTCCGTGACATCGCTGTGCAAGTCTGCGCCCCCAAACGTAGATATCTATTGTGCATTCATAGTCAAGAACATTTTTATTTTCCTTGTTTTTGAGTGAATTTTTGGGGGGTTCCTTGTAGTACTAAAGTTGTTTATTTGAACAACTTGAGTTGTTTAGCCCTCAGGAGACTTTTGCAGTTTTAGGGTGATTGCTTATTCTAAATATCTGTATTTTATAACTGGTGTTTAAAATACAAAACTATTATTAACTTAACAATTTTCTATCTTAAGAGTTATAATAAAAGTTGGTGTACTGGTGTATCAGTTCTTATTTATAACCGGCACCAGACATAAATGGAGTCCCTTACTCCCTTTGAAATGATAGTTTAAACTGATTATACACCTTTGATGCAAAAGTCCCTCTTATTTAAAATGGGACCTTGGGCAAAATGTAGGTTGGATCCAAAATGTTGCTGACTGGTTTAAGTTTTAAGAATTAAGAATTGCGGTCTAAGTGACTGTCTTAAATCCATCAGGGACATGCAATGTATAATCAATTAATGTGTTTCCATTGTGAGAAATCACTGGCACAGTTTAAACACACACCTGTGTTTAGTTTCCATCCAAAAAACCCTTGGACTAACAACCAAACATTAGGGATATATTGCTTTTCTTAGATATGGATATTGTGCCCAGTACTGTTGTATGTCATCTATACTCTGACCAAAAATAACATAAAATGTATAATTAAGTGGAACACGAAAAAAGTTATTTTTATGGTCATGTACTTGTGGTATTGCATACATTATCAAAACTCTGAGATATTTGGAGACAACAAAGATTGAACACAGAAGAAGCATTGGAAAGTTTTAAAGCCTGCACTATTGCTATTCTTACAACTACCCTCTCCCACAGACCACATCTCCACCCCTCCCAAAAAGTTATAATTTCTGCATCTGCCAAGTCTTGATAAGGCATGTTATCACTGCAGCCTCAAAACAAGATGGTGCATGAGCTGAACAAATGCACGCATGTACTTCTTCAAGTGAGATTGTGAGGTCTAATTACAGGTAAATTAGTATTTTTTATATTTTTTCACTCAGAGTGGCAATTCAGGGCTCATTTCATGTGAAACCTAGCTAATACCACCTCTGTGTATGAGTAAATAAAGGACTGTCTTTATCTTTGACAGAGCAGACAAGTGTGATTCAGTGCCATGGTCCAGATTGAAATGTCCAGTTGGACCTCATTTATATTTCCCTGGTGTAATTTAGAGTTCAAAATAGCTGAATAGCATTTTGGTGTCCTTGGGACAGTCTGCTTTGTCTACTTTTTCTGTCATTTTGTCGTGACTCATTTTTCTGTACGTGTTCCTACCTTTTTGCTACCAGACATTCTACATTGTTTTGGGCCTGCAAAGGTCTTTGAGGTTTACAAAGTTTGTTTTATATATAATAAATTATTGAGACATGCAATTCCAAGAAACAGCACTAAGCTAAAACAACTAAGGTGAATACTTCTTTCCCTATTTATCATTTGTTTTCCTCATGGATACAAGATATACTGTGAGCCCCAAAAACATGTTTTTTTCATGATTAGGCTGTGTACTCCAAAATATAAGATTTGTAATCAAACAATTCACAAATGTGGATAAAGTGCATATTTTCCATCTTATATTAAAGAGTATTTTTATATATCACAGTTAAAGGTACAATAGGTAATTTCGGACTTCTAACGCTCAAGAGAGGAACTGCAACAACAAATACGCTCAAACCACAACACTGTTTATCACACCTCTTCTCTGTGAATGCACTGAAGTTGAAACGCCATTGGCTGTGGCAATTAGAACCAATTTTTAAAAAATGAGCTTGAATTATTGTACAGCTATAGATGTTTTGGTACAGAGTGCCGGCTCGTCAACTGCATAATTTGAAACCCAAATCTAACGACTATAAACACAGGTATAGGGTGAGTCAACATGTCAGTGAGCCTTTTTCAATGATAGGAAGGGATTTACAATGGTGTTGTAACAATATTTTAACACAAAAATGTTACCTATTTTACCTTTAAGTGATATTTTAGCAGATGGACCACAACACTATGTGTCATTTAATTTTTTTCCCCAGAACATGATCCACAAGTTGCTGTGGACTGCATGGCCTGCCATAAAGTGACCCAGCACAGATGTTCCTTTTCGCCAGAAATGCAGCCTTACTTTTTCCCCGCCCCAAGCTGGCAAACCCCAGGCCGAAATGTTTCCAAACCAAGCCGCTGCTGTGCAGCTGTGCCTCACATTTGTCAAATTTTGTCCTCGAGAGGCGGAAGCAGCTCTCAGGAATTCTCCTGTGATTACCCATTACAGGACGTACACATTCCGCTGTATGTGTACCACTCCTGTGTTGTACAGGAAACAGAGTATAGAATTTAGAAATCTACACGTCAAGGAATCTTCTGGGCCTGTTTACTCAGTGATTTAAAAAAAAAATATATTTCACCAACAAATATCAGATGAGTGTAACAGAAATGGTTATATATTGTAATCCAGATTATCGCTTGTGATTATTCCTTTGCTAATTACAGCTTTTAACTACTGGTGAATCTTTTGTTTCAAAACTGCTGGTATGCACAGAGAGGTAAATATAGACAGAAATATAGTTGTGGGCTGAGATTTAATTACATTCCTGGGAGCTATTTCAGGCATTGGCATCTATCTCTAGGACTGTTTACATTTACCTGGCTAACAGTTGGATTTACAGTATATAAGAACATGTCAGATATCCTGTTGTATTGTCACCTGTTTATAAATCCATGATGCAGTGCAAAGACTAGTACAGTCTTATCTATTAAGGAAGAGTAATCCACGACGAGGTGGAAGTTAAACAGTTTTAATGCACAATGTACAGGCAAAGAACCACCCAACGCAAAGCGGAGGGTTGTTGCCTCCGCGAAGTGCGTTAAAACCTTTTAACGACCACCTCGGAGTGGTATGGTTACATACAGTACTGTGCAAAAGTCTTAGGCACCTGTATAACATTCTGTACAGATTCTTTCAAAAATAATTAAATAAAAGGTCCTAAATAAACATACTATATATTTTGCATTGCATTTTAAGAATAGTTAAAAACTGAATCAAATCAATATTTTTTGTTGAAACTGCATCACTTCTCTGAGATAGGCAATGCTGTCCTGCAGTTCTATAAGACAATCAGAAGGGAGGTTGCTCCAAAACCACAGTTCTTCTGCAGACTTTGGTTGGCTCCTTGCTTCTGATCTCAGACAGCTTTGATCAAGTTTTTATGTAAAAAGTAGTCAATTGCTTACAGTAATCAAAATCGTCTCGGGCAACTCATTATACTACTATATCACAATTTAGCCAACATAGCCAGCTTCTCTCTCTGTGCTGCTGATAGCTTGACACTAAAATGAAAGATTAGGCTAGCTACTGCAAATTGAGAGTTGTCCGTTCACAAACATCCATTTCAAGATGACACAAAATAACATTAGCAAACTAGTAAAACATGAGCGAGCATACGGCTATTAATCTTGAAGTAACATTACTGTACTTCACAAAATCATTCACAGTTATATCAGATGCCATTTCACAATTTTTTAAAGCAAATCGCTTTACTGCCATGGCAAAGTCGTGGTCAATAAAAGAAACCTCTTTTGTACCACACTGGTGGCTTTCGATCTCTCCTTGCAGCAATGAAGGTGTTCAATAACAATTGAACAATTGAATGCTTGATGTCATACAGAGACCCAATCCAGTGCATTCTGACTTTTATACCTTTTCAGTGAATTTTTTTATATCTACTTGTATAAGTAAGTAGTACGACATTTCTAGACCTGTTTGATAGTCCTATACAGTTAGCAACAATGCATACAATGTGTCAAATAATATGCTAAACTGGATAAAACAAATCTAATAAAAAATAGCCAACAACTTCGACAGATGATATGCCCCCTGCAATATGAATCATTGATTGATTATGCCATTGAACCCTGAACGTATTGCCCCCTTTCTTGACACAAGCTTAAAAAATAAAAGTATTACTATTCTTGAACCCTTTTGACTACAGGCATAATCCTGGTCTCTTCTTTGGGGTTTGTTATCCACGAGTCAGAATTACTACCAAGTACTACTAAAACAAAGTTACAGAACCTCAAACACAGTGAATGTGGAAGATTCCTTTCTCACTGAAAAGATTTTCTGTTTTTGACTGGATACATAATATTGTAGCTGTGGCTTGTGCGCTTAGAAGCACAATGCAGCCAAGTCCCAACAATGGACAAATCCCCTTTCGTATTTGTGGACAATATCACCAAAAATTAGCATTCTGCATAGTTTATTCTAGGCAAGGAGGCTCCAAAAGCATGCATGGAAACGAAATGATATTGTGAGGTGAGAAATTATATTATCTTGACAAAAGTGTTTGCGCTTCCTCCCGCCTGTTACTCTCTCCTACCTCTCTGTCCCAAACTCCCTCTCCTCGTAACTATCCTCAGACAATAACAGGTCCGGTAAAATAATCTTGTATGCTAATATATTAATTGAGGCCCATTAATTAAAGTTTTTGTCAAATATCCAACCCCCATCCAAAAGTCCCCATTCCATGATTTCACATGCTATTTATTATTCAAAAGCAGGCTGGCTCCTTATTTATAAGCATACTGAATAAGAATACAATATTTTGAGAATATATTTAAATGCTCACTGATATAAAATGGGGTCACGTCACTGAAAATGCCCTTTATTGTGTTGTCAACGGTGTTTTCATTGTCTTCCTCAGAAATCAGACAAGAGATTCCTTGGAACGCCAAAGGAAGTCCTCTATTTAGATGCACGAATGGGGGGAATGCATATACTTGTTACAAATACTGGTCAGAGTTGGCTGTACTAGGGTTCATCATGTTCGAGAGAGGTTATACAAGAAGTAGATAATAGCATTTCTGTCTACAAGTACTGTTGTAGAAATATACAATGCCGAAATGGACAACAATGATAATTCAAAGTAAACAATGGACATTCTACCAACTCTTGAGGAAGCATATTTTATAATGAGAAACTATTACGCATTTGGTCCACTGGACACTTAAAAAAGGTGTAAAAAGGGATACTGGCATTACCTTATTTCTTGTATTATGTGGATTTCCAAAATGCAGAGAAGGTGAGGTCCCCCCACACTTGTTTTACTACCAACATGTTACAAAGTAAGGAACTGTTGTCGCTAAAGCAATGACATCTTAAAATAGGTTATATGGATAGAACTGTGTGTTTTAACACTTCCAAATGATATATCCTGTTACCATAGTAATTGAAAAACGCACCATAAAAAAATTAATGAATGCAAAAAAGACCCTCACCGGCCCAGGGCTGGGCCGGTGAGACTTAAGGGGTTAAAGTCCTAGTTGTTTCTTTATTATTTATTTTTTTGGGGGAAAGTAAATTGGTTGTTTTTGAATGCTGATCAGGATTAGATCCAGAATGAAGTTGACTTCCTGGCCCATTCTTGGTTCATGAATGATTAAAGATGTCAAGCCTGGGCAGCTCATAAATAAACACAAGACAGGACTCTGCAGGATTGTGCTGGGAGAAAATACATGTCCTCTTACTGAGAATGTCCCCAAATTAGGTTTTCAATGTGTGTAAGCAACCTGTATATAATTTTCTTGTTCAAAAAATCTGACAGGAAGCGGCAAGCCCCTGCATTTGTAGAAGTGTTGTGCACTAGGAATGAATACTCGTGGAGAGAATGCACTTTGCCCAGTAAGTCTCGCTGAGTTCCAGACTCGGAGCGTATGTGGAATAAAAATAAGGCACTGTTCATTGTCGGCATAGCTCTTTATGCCTCAGCTTTAGCTGTAAATAAGACCCGCACTGCTACTGAAACATTAATATTCTATAGGATATTCCCAAATATGCCAAGCTCTTTTTGTGCGTGAGATTTCGCTAAATAATGCAATAAGGATTGAATGTAATCATATGTGGACCTACTGCAGGGTAATGGTGTCATGTGCTGTTTTTATTGGTGGACTGCAACCTCCAAGGGCAGGAGTTGCCACTAGGCAGGCCTTTGACTCAACCTGACAGCACAATCTGATAGAGGTGTGCTTTCTTCCACAGGAGGAACCTTCAGCCCCAGGATGAATTCTTCCCAGTGTACTCTGCCAGCATCGGGGAACTGAACCCTGGCACTGAGCTCTGCTTCACATTCAAAAGGAAAAAAAAAGAAAAAAAGAGGGGGAAAAATCCCATGGTCACTGTCTCTTCAGGGGTGGCTCCAGGAAGAATGAGGTAGATGAAGAACCTCCTGTTTATTACTCCACTCTGCCCATTCATTGGTTCCATCATTTCAAATTCTGGAGAAGCAATTTTAAGTTTAAGCTCGAGCCTCCATCAAGTTGGATAGAAACTTTAAAAAATATACAAAATATTTCTGGTGTGGATTGAGGGCAATATTTAAACGTGAAGTTTTCTGAGCACTTTAGCTATTAGCTGTTTTGTTAAGACTATCTAGCATACTAATAGAAACACATATTTCGTAAACATACACATATCTAAGTTAGCTAGCTAACATTATCCTTGTTTGAAATACAATACAATGCTCATAACATTTTTCATCATAAGCCAGGAAGCCAATTTTAGCTGAACTCTAACTACTGAATCTAAAGGTGACAGGATGATTAATTAACATCTGGTTCAAATTAACCACAGACTTATCACTAAATAAGTAATCAAAGATTCCAACAAATGACTATGCACAATATATTTCTTTACTGCTTTATTTTTTTATTTGTTTTACTCGTTTACAGTCCTTCACTTACACTATTTACTATACTAATCTTTGAAAAAGCTTGAAAATGAGTTGCAGTTGAGACGCATCTCATTTAGTTTCTTCGTTTTTGCGCTCTTGCATTAGAAAAGTTTTGTTTATTCCCCCCTCTTGCACAGTCATGCACAGTTCAGAATGAATTACATTTATTCTGACCACTTTTCCTTGCTCGAGAGAGAGAAAAGAGAGAGTTCAGTCTCATCTAGTTATCTGATTAACCATTATGTTTTAAATAGGCGACTGATGTAAATTGGAAACTAATAGGAGGCACTGCGATGGTTAACATTATCTGACACTTTCAAAACATCGGCTGGTATTTTTGGTTCTTTCTTTCTCTCCCATTCTTTGGTTTGACATCATCAGACCTGCTCGATACATTTCCCAATGACAGTTACTGCCTCTTGGCTGAAAGGACCCTGAATTGTGGATTTTTCTTGCCTAATGTGGGACACTTGGCAGAAAAGTGGAACAGAGAGAGGGGGTGGCCCGGGGGACAATAGCCGCAGTGTGGGGCACGCCAGAAAAGGGGGTCAAGAATCAAATGCAGATGACATTTGCCGTCAGCAGATTGATGCAGAACCATTGATTCTCTCTCCCGGCCGTGATCTGAATTGCAAATGGGCCGGAGCAGTGGCCTTTCAGGAGTCGGCAGGCGGACCGGAGCACCGTTCCCACAGCTCCTGGATCGCGCCGCAGCTGCCCGCTCAGTGTCCCCGGCCCGCTCCTCGTCACTGGGGACACACAGCGGGGTCATTGTTCGCCCCCGCGAGAGGCAGGAGGAACCGCACTGAGGTGTATTGTACCCCCCCACCCCCCACCCCCTGCCTCAAACCTCCCCGTGAATCCATGAAAGTTAAAAGGCTCAGGGTGCAAGGGGGTTTATCCTCATTTAAAACCCAATTAACGGGGCTGCTCCTTTCACTCTTCCCTCATAAGCAGGATTTGGGCCCTTTCTGAGCTTTTAAAAAAAGTCAATATGCCCAATTTAGGTTCCACCAAGGTTAAATGAGCTAGTTTGGAAATGGCCTCTAAGAGCTTTCCTAAGTCACGGTCTACTAGAAACCTTTAGTTTTTGTGTGGCCTGATATTGAGTTTTGGAATCAATTGATTTTGTGCAAAGGCCATTATATTCTGTTTACTCAAAAACAAATGGATTCAGATACAAGGAAGTGACAAAAGATCACATACTGTGCAAATCCATAAGAAATGTCAAAGGAATGATGAAAACATAGTATATGCACTATATTATGTTTTTTACATTGGTGGAATTTTGTTTAAAAATGGCAGGGTTTATCCCAAAATATTTGTATGAATATAAACCATTACATCATTATACCAACATCACTTCATTATGTTTATAGTTCACATGTCGGCTTCACTAGAATCATATTCCAGTGTATTCAAAGATAAAGCAATCATTTCTCATGCACAGAGAAACAGTAAACACAATCATGGCCATTGCAATCTTCCATGTTTTTGGCATGCCATGTTTCATGTCCATCTCTGAACTACACTCACAGTTTGTACAAGCTTTCCAGGGCTGATCGAAAGGTAAAACTGGTTTGTAAAGCCATGCAATCAAGAGTCATTTTCAGTCGACTGTTGAATATTTGTCTTCCCATTAGTTACTCCTTTCCAGCTGAACATGTTAAAGCAGACTATGGTACTTTGAAGGAATAGCAAAATAAAAAAAAACAATTGAATCAGTGATTATAGGATGGTTAGGTGTATTTGGGCAGATGACGATGCATTTTATTATATTTTCCGACATCTTCATTTCTTTGAGGATTTTTTTTTCTTATCCTGTTGAACATCTACTGCTACTGATATTTGAACACTTTCAAATCACAGCAGTTTCCATGAAGACCTAATTAAGACCCAGTTCCCACTCCCAGAAATACTCCTTAGTAGTGAATGTGTGAGAGGCAGAACTGCTAATATAAAAGCACAGCCCATTGGAGTGTGGGAGATGCTGAAATTAAAGTCCTTTTCCTTTTGATAACATTAGGTTCATCCTTAATTATACAATGTTCACTTGTGATAGTCAATCAAACAAAATCCATATCCTTTTCTGTTGCCAATTACATATGCTGCCACTGGACTCTTGCTTTAGCTTTGATAACAGATCCAGGCTTTGGTTGTGTTGGAGTTTGCAGTGATTTTTAGACTTTTGAACAAAAGGGTGGCGTAGACTTCCAAAGCAAAACAAGACAGATCAATCTTGTTATGAGCTATTGACACTGTGTGCATGGTAAAACCTCACAATCAGCTATCACAACTTTTGTTGTTTGCTCTGGAACCACTACAGTAATTGATGAAATTAAGTCATTAACTCCCTAACTAGTAATCTCAATAAAAGTAGACTAGTAGACTCTATAACACTCTGTTATCGACTGTTCCAGTGTTGTGGAAGAAATACGCCTTTTCATCATGAGACACTATAATCTGACTGGGCACATCCAGTTCAGGCCCATGAATTATCAGCTAAATGGGTGACAGTTTCATTTGGGTTTTTGAAAAGGGAATCACTGACCGGTGAGTTAGCTGACAGGGCAAAGCAATAACACAGCCTTGCTGATATGGATGAAGTTGTAGAATATTTGCTGTATTGTTTTCTTGTGCATGTATTAAATATTTATTTAACTCTTGTCAAATACAAACCTCTGTCAAATGCATTTAGATCACAGATATATTCTTAGGTCAGCAAATTCCCTTCCTGAATATGGGTGGTTCTATCAATTTCAGGGGATGCTTCTCTAGCAGTCAAATAGCAATGAGCTGGGGGGTTCCATGTTATTCTGGTGAAATTACTATTTCGGCTTTCTCAACTACCAAATTGACATCCCTACATCCCCATTTCAGCTGTTTTAATAAAGGAGTATTCTGCTGTTCTAAGCGATAGTCTGATTTTGAACCCTGTGACAGTGTCAGAGCTAATTACACCATCCCAGCATTACACTATCAGAATAATGTTCATGGTACATAGGGGATCCAGTCTGCTAACCATCACCACCAGTGCCCATACTCAGTTTTGGACTCCACATATTAGCTTAAAAGAAATTAGATTTCAATGTGAAAAGTATAGTTTTCCCTTAGAAAGCATTGTTGAATTTTTTAGATATACAGCATGTAATTTTTTTTTCTAGGGGTAGGAAACTTATCTTCATTTAATTATTATTATTATTATTTTTTTTTTTAAACATTTTTAACCCTTCCCACTTAGCCCCCTAGAGGGCAATTTCCACCTTCAAGTCCCATGAAAGTGTCAATATCTCAAAAACTATTTACTACATGTTTTACATTAGTTTGGCACTGAAATGACCTAGCAATGCATTTACACAACAACAAGAAACAGTTCAAGATGACATTCACTGAGGTATTGTTCTCACTAGTCCTTTTAATAATATGGCTTCGCTATTTTGCGGTTTTATAACTTTGCAGTTTATATTATTATAGAAACACGAACACAACTATAATTTGGGATGTCAATGACTCAACCACAAGGGGCAGTGCTATTGGGCACATTCTGTGTGTACCATGAATAATTCATCTCATATTTTTGATGGTACACGTGCCCTTCGAACTGTTAAGTTTGTTTATAAAAAACTATATTTACAATATAGTTTTAATCATTGTAATATTAATGGCGAGCAAGCTGGTCCGCTATTTAGAAAATAAATGCATTAACCCTTGAGGACCAGGGTTATTTCTTATTGATGAAACAGGTTTGCAGGTTTACAAGTGGTAAATCAATGCCAAGAATTGCAAGAGAAACCAAATCTATGTGCACAGAATTTGAGGAACCGTGTTTGCAGCCCAACACTTTGTGTATGAAAATAGTTTTGGCGAGTGTTTTTTCAGGCCTCGGGAGAAAAGTCTGTATTTCAGTGCAATATTTTAGCCTTTGAGGAGAAATTCAGGCTTTGAGCATACACACAATTTGAAGGTGTGCGCAAAGTTATCATCTGAACACAATGACTGCTTTTGATCACATTTCACTTTTTTGCTTGTGTAATGAGATACATTTTTGCCTCAGTCTGATGTGGGATTTGAAACCCGGACTCTCATTTGTCCAAATATTTGTTGGATGAACATGTTACCAGTCAGCTAAAGACGAAATCGCCTCTAGCCAAGGGAAACAACATTCTTTTGAATTTGAGGGTTACGTCATCAGGGAGTGTTGTCACGGTAACCTGCTATGAGCTTTCGCTTTCACTGCACTTCACCGTGCTTACTAGCGAACTAGCTATGCTAACTCTGCTACACTCGCAGAACATTTTTTCTTTTTTGGCAGTGGTGCGGCAGAGCCAACATATGGGCAACATACTTGACCCCTTATGCCATAGGGGATACGGTCATGGAAAAACCTGGAAAGTCAGGGGAAAACAACTGTCATGGAAAAGTCAGGGAAATTTATAAAAAAATGTTTTGAACCTGGTAAAATATGGGAAAGTAATGAATATTTTATTTTTCATATAATATCAAATCCTTGGTAACATGGTATAATATCTTGCCCTCGTGTCATTTCAATGAAGTCCCTCAGCATACTTTGTTTCCCGCTGATCAATTGACATCATTTCACTAATTCATGCAATGAATTTTGCTGATCGCTGTACCTGCTATCTATGGTCGATGAATGTGAGTTTGTTTATTCCTTCTTTTACTTCTTCACAATTATGTGTTTTGTTAAACCTTACATTGTATAACGCATAGTTATACAATGACACATTAATTCAATTTATTGACATTTTCTGTCTACTGTCTACTGCCTGCAAAATGTAAAGCTTGCTATCAGCCAGCGAACATTTGGATACATTGTTAAATTTATGTTAGTTTGTTAGATTATGAGAAATATTTATAATGTAGCCTATCCTGTGCATTAAAGTTAAACACTTATTTACGGCATTCTATGTAGTTAATGTTATGTTTTTTAAATAAAAGTAACTTAATTATCTAGCTAGCTCTTGGCATATCTAGCTAGAATCAAGCACAGTGCCCACTATGACATTAAATCTAGCTAATGGTTTAGAAATATTACAGGAGGTAGAGGGATGTAGGGGTTAACATTGCATCTTGAAATTAGGCACAACCTGCCCTTGGTGTTTATTTAAGTTACCAACAAGCAAATGTAATTTGAAGGAGTTATGGTATTACAAATAAAGAGCAGTTACATAACTATGCTGAATGATTTCAACTACTGACAGTGTTGGGACAAGCTGGAATTCGCTTCAGAATCAGTCAGATACTTTTGCAAAACTCTTTTGTCTCTTGATGAAGTTTTTTTTTTTTGTTCATTCTCTGGCCAGCCCACCAAACTAACTAAATAGCTGGCAACAGTGAAAGAGTAGAGTGAGTACCATGAAGCATAGCCGTAAATTCAAAGTACTGTATAGTACTGTACTAGTTAGCTAGCAAAATAAGATTGCTCAAATTGACTTGATGTAAGATGGCAAGCCAACCAGTCGGATAGGTAATGTTAGTATTATTCTGACCAATTTAATTAACTAGTGGGCTATATGCTTGCTAGATAACTAACAAACTGTGATAAACTGAGTCTAGCTGATACAATGTGAGGCAAGCAGGTTGCTAGCTAGTCTTTAAATGCATGCTTGCTTCCACCATGTTGCAGCGAGTTTCATAGTGAGTGAGAATCCCCTTTACTTGAAGTCTCTGGCATGACTAAATGAATTATTGGCTGAATTAAAAAAGTAAATTTTCCTTTTTCCAAAGCATTCATAGAAAGCAATCAGTACAAGTGCCTGACGAGTGGGTTCTCTTTCATGGAAATCCCTCTTGTCTAGTTTGTTAATTTGAAAACAGGTGAACTTGAGAGGAGGAAAATCAATATGATAGACCTGCTGAATACTGGCAATTACTGTTTGACTCCTACTCCCCTGATGTTTCAGTGCTCCCCTGATGCACTTTACTTACTGCACAACATTGGAAGTAACTCTGGTGTTTTTAGTACTTGGAATATGGAAATATAATGAAAATTATATTATAATCACGTATCAGATGTTCTTATCCAGAGACAAACAGAAAAGTCTTCGGAATACAAAAAAGTGGTGTCACCAAGAGGGCATAAAAACCCGCTATAATCATTACAGACCAGTTTCACAGTCACTGATTCAGCCTAGACCTAGACTAAATTTAATTTTGAATGGAGATTCTTGTTACAAAACTCCTTTGACACTTTGTATTGTAATAAAATAAATGACTACTATACAGATAACCTATTGTTACACAGCTATAATTTTAACATTACTCCAAAACGAAATCCAGAGAAAGAAAGAAAGAAATAGGATACATATCTAAAGGGGTGCCATGTCTGAGGTGCCATTTTGCAATCTGAAGAGGTGAGTCTTCAGTCTTCATCATAAGGGTTTCTGCAGTTCTCAATGTATGGGAGGCTCATTACACCACTGAGGGTCCGGAACAGAGAGTAAACATGACCTGAACTTGCATACACACTGATATGAGTATGGCGGGGCTAGATATCCAGAGGTAGGAGAATGGAGATGTAGGTGTGTAGTGTCTGTTTATCGTTCAAGCTGTATTTTGAGTTGCCCAATAGTATAGCATCAGGGTTTTGAAATTGATGCAAGCTGATACAGGCTGATACAGTGGAGGGTGATAAGAAGGGGAGTGACATGGTCAAACAGCACCATTCTACCACAGGTCTGATGGTGGATGCAAGAAAGCTAACAAGGAGGTAGTTGCAGTAGTTCTGATGGGAGATGACCAACATCTGGACAGCTGGGATGAGTAGGTGGTGAGGAAGTGATGGATTCTCCAGATGTTGTATAGGAAGAACACCAGCTAACGGAATATATGCTTTGCTCAGGCGGTAAGAGCAGTCGTCTGGCAGTCGGAGGGTTCCCGGTTTGATCCTGCCCTGGGTGAGTCAGCGTGTCCCTGAGCAAGAGACCTAACCCCTAAATGCTCCTGGCAAGCTGGTTGGTGTCTTGCACTTTCTTTGAAAGTACATTTATATATACTGTATATTTTGTGTGCAATCCTTACCTATGCACATTAAGAGGACATCTTGACAAACTTGATTAAAAAAACTTAGTGAGAAACTGGAATTTAGAGGGAACTTTGTGATGAGGCTGAGAGCACATTAGTTACTCCACAGCAGCACCATGGGCTACACAGCTATTAATGAAAAAGCGGATTTCAAAGTCTCTTGGGAATAATAACAGCCAGTGAGTAAAAATGCTCCTCTTCCTTTAAGGCCTGTCAGACACTTTGACAGTAGCAGTAAATTTAATCCACGGACCTGCTGGGCTGCGAAGGAGTGTAGCAGCAGGAAAAGCTCCTGTACTTCAAGGACCCTGACCGTCTGCAACACTGCCTGCCAAAAAGTGTCAAACACAGTAACAAATCCATTACGCAAAGCTGTATTCTATCCAATAATAAACATATGAACAAACTGGGAAATAATATACAAGGTGCAAGTAAATTAACAAACAATTATGCATAGATACACATATAAACTTTCCAAAAATGAATGTTAATGCAAACATTTTCTTTCGGAATCATATACCATTGCATGCCGAAAGTTCTTGCTGATGATGAACAACAGATGTCCACCAATGACCTTCCCACTAAAATGACAACTGAGTTTTTAGGGCCGCACCTTCCCACTGTTAAAGACTTTTTCCTTCAACTGCAAGCAAGGCAACCCTGATTCTGTGCTGTTCCCAGATAATAGGCTTGTCCAGAGAATTAATTGCATGATTCAAGTGCTGGGACTCACAGGATGCAGGGTTGTGAATATGTTTACATGCAGGTTTCCCCCTCCTCCAAATATCCAAATCCCAGCTGGGGCCTTTCTTGGTGGAGTTTGCATGTTCTCCACTTCCTGAGTTTCCTCAGGGTGCTCTGGTTTTCTCCCACAATCGAAAGACCTGTAGGTTTTGCTACTTGGGTGGTGGGGTTGACAGGACATTGCTGTGCCAAGTCAACCTACCGTGTATAAATAAAGATAAAATAAAGAATAAAAAAAACTAATCGGTGCTATGCTAACTGCTGTGTGCTCTCATATCTGGTAGCCACCATAGCAGTTGATATCAAACTATGCATTTCCTTGACTGCGATAGTTTGAACTATGCATGCATTCATGCATCTAAGAGCAATGAAAAGAGCTACGATAGTTTCCTTCTGTAGCAAATGTATGTTATACAAACTATACTGGGCTGCTGGATTTCGGAACTATTTCTGTAAGTTAATGCATTTAACAGGTGACTTGAAAAAGAAATCTTTTATTTTTTTCATATCTAACTATGACTGTGAAATCTTTAAATAACCATTCTCTCTCTCTATTTGGACATATTTTAAGCATTAAAATTGAATCTGAATAATGTATGTATCTTCTGTTACATTCTTTATAAGACTTGGCACTCAGTCCATCCTTCCGAGCTTTCAATCCGTGGGCCCCCTGGGGCCCCGTGGGATACCTGGGCTTTGAAGCCATCTGAGGGAATATGGAAAGCCAGATCTGACAGGAAGTGGGGAATTCTCCGGCTGCATATTATATTCCACTAAAATGTGTGACCACAGTTTGAAAGGCCAAACGGAGATGTGTTGTGCGAGCTAAAAAAAAAAGGAAAAGAAAACAAACTGCTTTCAGGATTGCGTGAGACTTTTTTTGGGGTGAAATTAGCAGAGTGGCTTCAGTCGTGTACTGTAAAGGCCGTCGCTCGTGCAGCTGTTGTCTGAGAATCAAGACGGACCTGACAGCCCCATTGAAAGGACAAACAGCGGGATCTCGAGTTATAAAGTGCACCGGGCCACAGAAGAGAGAGAGGGAGTGCGGTAGCCTTTTCCAAGGTGTGACTCTGAAATATGTAGCCGGTTTCAAGGTCATACTTCAACAGGTTCTGTCCTCCCCTTTGGCGGCATCAAGCCGCCTCAGGATAGGAGATAAGCCAGCCATCTCCATTTAACATGGCCAAGGGGCTCTTTCAGCAACTGTGACATTTCACATTGACCTGCTGGTCCTCCCTCTCCTGCTATATAGATTACGCATGTTAAATGGTAATTTATTGCCACACGTGGCCATGCCTCACCTTACCATTCCAAACTTTATAAACTTAATGCTTTTAAGGGAGCTAAAATGAGCAGTTTTGAAACATTTTGTGGCTGAATAATATTTGCATAGAGGGTTTTATTAGCTTGGGAGCATGTTATCTGTGCTTTGCAGGCAGCCACTGAATTCTGCTGAGTTGAGGAGCATAGTGACAGTTAGGCCAAAAAAGTCTTATTTGGGTTTTCCATATATATCTGGAAATATCTGGAAATTGGCTCCTAAATCCAATATAAATATAACATGGCATTATGAAAGGTATTGGAAAGCATCCATGGGCTTTTAGTAGCAGCTGTCAAGTGTAACCGATCAGCCAGAGTAAAGAATATGTGCATTGTGGTAAAACTGCACATATTATTTGCCGCCCCCCCCACACACACCCCATTCTTCTGTTCGACTTGGCCACCTCAGAGTTTAGATTCCTTTGCTTAGATTTCTCTCACTCTTTGGGAAGCTGGCCATCTGTGCAACTGCACAGAAGCAGCGGTGTGGAGGTTCTTCAGTGTCAGGGATCATGTTTCTGTCATTCAGCTCTAGTACACCCCACTTCAATCTAGAAAGGCTGATGAAACTACAGAGATTTCTGGAGTCTGTATAACAATTTACAGTGACATGCTCACGACAGATTCAATTGGCTCTATCTAGCTACCTTTTGTCAGACACTGAGGGCAAACCAGCTACAAGTATTTTAGCCTCAGTGTCGTGGTTCACCAATATGTGATTTAAAGCACTTACATCAAATGGGTGATTCAAATGGAAGGACTTTAAAAGAATGAAAAAGCATATCTATAAAAACCTCCAGGTGCCATGTAGAGACTGATAAACAGAAGGTAAGGAGTGGTAGTATGTAGACCTTGGGGAGTGGTTGCTTTAGGCATCCATATACATTAAATTACATGTAATTTTGGCTGATGCTTTTGTCCAAAGAAACTTACAGTTGATTAGCCTAAGCAGGAGACAATCCCCTCTGGAGCAATGTGGAGATAAAGGCCTTGCTCAAGGGCCCAACAGCTGTCCGGATCTTATCATGGCTGCACCGGGGATCTAACCACTGACCGTGCAGGTCCCAGTCATGTACCTTAACCACTATGCTAGTTTGCCCAGGGATATACCTCAGGGAACAACATTTCCAATCAGTTCTGTTGGGCTATGAGGTGTGTTGGACTTGGTCTTGCATGGACGAGTACCTAAAGAGAAGGAAATGCAGGCCAGACCTAGCCAGGGTATTCAGATGGCAAATATACCATCTGCCATGTTATGTCTTGACTGGGCATGACCCATATCTAAATATGTAGCATGAAGTTTGCAACATTAAGTCCACTTTAGTTTAAAAATACAGGAAAACTTTAAAATCACTGCATTGGGATGTCTTTTTTAGTTTCTGTAAAACATATTGTTGAAAACTTTTCTGCAACCTGCCATTTTCATATAAGTAATTTGGTACACAGACAGATTTTAGGAGTTATTTTTGCAGATGGATAGAGTGTATGCTTTGTGTATATTTTACTTGTTGTAGCATGTTTATTGATTTACTTCATTTGCCTGATCAGAAAACGGGACGTGCCTGCAATCAAGGTCAAGTTTACTTGTGAGTAATGTTGCCTTTTACTAAGTATCATTGATAAAAGATTCTGAGACATTTGCTAACTAAATTCTAATATCTTTGTTGGAACTGCAACAGAAATAGTGGCTAACAAATTCCAGTTTTGATTCAAACATATCAAACGCTCATACAAATATTATTTGCCTTTTTGTAAAATTCATGTTTGTATTGTAATCCTGAATCTTTTACTTACATTTATTTGAATGGACCCAAGTGGATCCAATGTCACAGCAAAGTGCCATTCTGAGATGCCAGAAATTAAGCCGTTCACCCATTTAATGTATGGGCTGCAGGTACACAGTGCACTGCTTATATACTACTGTGTTTCAACATTACTCAACAGAAGAGATAATGTTGCAGCAACAGACAATAAGCAGACACATGACTGTATATCTGGTCACCTATTGGTATGACACATCAAATACATTGCCAGAAGTAGAAAAAAAGTAAGGTGAGGCTATTTTTTTCAGGCATCAAACAGAGCTTGATCAAACGTCAAACTTCAAACAAGGTGTCATGCACTGTCCGGTTTTGTTTGATCAGGAGGGTTTGATGAAGTATACCCGATAACCACACTGGCTCTGGTTCCTTCAATAACCCTATTTTCTGATGTCACAGCTCAGCTAATCAATAAGCTTCTCACTGATTTTCATTTGGCTTCAGTGCATTTTCATATAATGCAACTACTACTGCAATGGCTGTCAGAGATGTAGTTACTCAGATTTGGTCATCACATGCTCACCAGTTTGAGGGGAAAACCACTAATACAGTCTTACGCGTTTACACATTTAAAACAACTTTCTAATGGGCCATATGTTTACACAGGAAATCAATCAATTTGAGCTTGTGCAATTTCCCATACAGCTCAGAGAAGGATTTGTGTATTTAAACAAAATTTGCCGCAACGTTCTCTGGTTGCACATGCTAACCTTGGAGCCTGAGGGTTTGTGTGGGCCTGCATGATATAACCCAAACTGTCTCTTTCTGAGGACTAATTTGCTTCTGCAATCCCAGAGGAAAGAACTGTGTTGATTTTGGCACTGGTTACCATTCAGACCAACAAATCCAGCCTTTTCCAGACCAGTTGGCTCTGAAACTCACAGGAGAGCCGGAAAAAAGGGAGGGGGCGGGGGCATTGTGGGAAAAAAAAAAAAACGCCTAGGGGCTGGAGCGAGATAGTGTATGCATGTGCATTCAAGCGAAAAGTTTGCGGCCAGCTGCTTGAGGATTTTCTGTGGAGTCAAGATTATCCGCAAAGTCAATAGAGAGCTTGTCTGTTTTTTTTTCCTTGTGCATCTCAATTCTGTCATGGTGACAGCAAGACTTTCTGACAGAATATAGACCATTTTCCCAACCCATTGGGTTGGGAGGGAGGGAGCCAGGCACGAGGGAGATAGAGAGAGAGAGCACCTGAAGAATGGGCTTATTCCAGGTCATGTTTCCTTGCCTGGAAGAATATTAGCATCGCCAACTCTGTTTTGTGTCTCTTCCCAATTTTCTTGACTATGAATGGATCACTGACAGGAGTAACATGACAATGGTTTTGAATTGTTGCATGTCTTCATATTAAAACAGGATGTTGCTTTAATGGATTGGCAGGGCTTCTCATATGTTAATGCTTTTGTCCATCTTGATTGACACTTTAGTTGGGTTCATTTGTCTATAGTACTTTTGTCAAGCAGAACTATTTTGAATCAAAAATATATTATCAATCTCTTCTACCATCATGATATTAGAATATTTTTAAATCACATTTCATATCGAATATTGCTTTTCATAAATAGTGTGTGCTATTATTCAAAAATATATTTCAACACTGAGTACCACATCAATTAGTACCAATTAGTTAAAATGACTAAATGTAATTGCTAATAGCGTAGTATTATTAAGAAATATATATTAAAATATGCCCTGAAAGAATACCCTGTCTGTCAATTTTAGTCAAAATTCCTAAATGTAATTGCTAATAGCCACTAAACATATGTTGTGTGATGTATTTCAAAGATATTCAAGATACCATAGCTTTACATAATGCTAGAGGACTCCTCAGAATTAATGGTGCTCATTCTGACACTTTCTGGTTGCCAAGGCATAGGTGAATGTAGTGTGACCCTTTATGATACAGATATGGTCATTTCCACATTTAAAATGAACTGGCACAGGAACGGTCTTGGCAGAATGGCCTTGTGAATGGTTTCATCACTGCACTGCCATGGTTGTCAAAAGCTGAAAAGGCTCAAATCTTAGAACAGCTAAAGGCAAGCCAAGCTCCACAATTTTGCACATGGACAGACTCCTCAGTGTTCATGCAGAGCAAAGGCTTTGGATCAGAGGACATCTGGAAGACACTGATACCATGCCTGAATATCTACATGGTGGAAGGAAAGAATGCTCAACCCATTTTATAGCCTTTTTATGACAAAAAAGAAACCCCACCCCCCTTTTAAAAAGCTGAAACGTAGACATTTAGGAATAAGGATGCTAACACTAATGCTAAGGCTAATACAATCTGAAAGGCTATTGCTGTTGTTATCGCTTGCACATTATATCCTAATGTCATTGCATATAATATTTAATATGGTCAATCAGTATAGCTTTTCAGTAAAGCATATATACTGTTTTCTTTGCACTACGTTTTATGTTTAAAAAGAAAATCCTGGCATTTTTCTGATGTCAAACTTCCTTTTCATAAGACCAAAATCTCTCTTTAAACATCCTGTCAGTTCTCCCCCGATATCAAAGCACATCCATTCCTCTGGCATTGCTGAGGGTCTAGCAGAAGAGGAATTTAGATTGCAGCTTCACCTGACCTTTCTCAAGGGTCAGTGGGAGAGCTGCTTAAGCCTTTGTTAGCGCACCTGTGTGACGTTGCTGCCTCAGTACAGAGAATACTCCTTCTGCACTCCTTTTGTATTGTATCTACATCTAATGCATTTTACCATTAGTATATTTGTGCTGCCTTTCATGGATGAATACATGTGCTGGTGATTTCGGCAGGTTATTTATTTTTGGCATGCCTTGCAATCAGTGAGGACAGTAACCAAGGCAATTGTAAGCAAGTGCAGATTTACATCTTTGTTGAAAAAAAATCTATGAATGTATTGATTGATGTGCCATCCCCCCAGCAGCCCCATGAAACGTAGTGGGCTGGACTGAAAAGTGTCCAACCTTTATAATACATTATATAATTCATGTTTATAATTCAGATGGATGGGAATGCATTTAGTAATTTTTAAAATCTTTTAATAATCTTCCTGTGAATGTCTTGCACAACTCCAAGAGTAAAGCAATTATTTGTTTATACCAAGCATAGTAGTAATAACTGCGTCATCTTTCATAACAAACACTTGTAGAAATAAGGTCACACGACACCACAGAATGCTTGTCATTTTCCCGGGTGAAGGTCTCGGGGAAAGCTGAAAATAACACAGGGCCTTGTGCTGTTTTCATAGGGATTGAGGTGGATGCTGAAACCATGGAGGGGCCACTTCAGGGTGGAAATGGACGCGCAGTGTTTGGATAAGTACGTTTTGGGATTATGAGCGTTGCCAAAGTACGGCGCTCCTGTTTTCTTTCCATATGCTGGTTTTGTTTTTCACATTCGCAGAGTGCAGCACACAAAGAAAAGAAAAAGAAAAAAACAGGACAGAAAAGGTACAAATTAACTCACCACATGTTGAAAATGCCCTGACATAAAAATGAAATAATGCTTTTAAAACAAATTTAGGTTACGGTACATAATGGTCTTCCGTGTCAACTGCCGGGGTGCCATCACACAACCAATATTGTTTTTATTTTAGTTGTAGCAGCCTCTAACCATTTATGCCTGGCTACCATATTGTATAATTGTTTTTGGTCTGTTTGTTACATCCCTCCCTTAATGAATAAACATACTGTACCATTACACACATGGCAGGGTTGCAGAACAATGGGTACAAAGAGGGCTGCATGTTCAGCACTTAAGAACACTAAAGAACATGGGGTGGCATGTAGCGTAGTGGTTAAGGTAAAAGACTGGGACATGCAAGGTCGGTGGTTCTAATCCCGGTGTAGCCACAATAAGATCCGCACAGCCATTGGGCCCTTGAGCCCCCAACCCTGCATTGCTCCAGGGGAGGATTGTCTCCTACTGTCTAATCTACTGTACGTCGCTCTGGATAAGAGCGTCTGCCAAATGCCAATAATGTAATGTAATGTAAGATCAATTCTCAAGGATAATTCTTAGGGCTAATTTGTTAAAGATCAACATACAAAGATAACACAATATTTTGATTACTTTTTCAATTGCAGTTCACATTAAACATTTCAACATTGCTTAACTATACACATTTTATCTTGCACTTAATATCAGTATATTCATGATATCTCATCTATATTATGATATATAAACTGTAGAGATGATCTGAATGTGTGGGGGGCCTGTAGCGTAGTGGTTAAGGTAAATGACTGGGACACGCAAGGTCGGTGGTTCTAATCCCGGTGTAGCCACAATAAGATCTGCACAGCCGTTGGGCCCCTGGGCAAGGCCCCCCAACCCTGCATTGCTCCAGGGGAGGATTGTCTCCTGCTTAGTCTAATCAACTGTAAGTTGCTCTGGATAAGAGCATCTGCCAAATGCCAATAATGTAATGTAATGTTATTTGAGCTACTGTCACCTTCCTGTCAGCTTGAACCAGTCTAGTCATTCTCTTTTCATTTCATTTCATTAACACGTCATTTTCATGAAAGGAGGTTAGATGTTCTTCTCCTTTTTTTTTTTTTTTACTGCATATTTCAGTAGCTACAGTTTCATGTGTAAAAGCATGACAATAACAAAGCATGATGGGAAAAAACCCCCCCTGAGAATCTGGCCCTTGTATAGATGGAAAAATTTCAACACCAACACATCAACCAATGGATGCATACCTGAAATGTACCGGCATAATATCACTACAAATCATTCATCAAATCTTTTTTGTGTGTATTAATGGGAAAAGCACAGTGGTAGCCAAAATGTGCATTAGACTAAGTGCAGTACAACTCAACCACACAAAAACCCCTTAAATGTTTTACAAGCCTGATAACCACAATGGGTAGGTGCATGTTGAATTGGGCAGCTAATTCACCTGTGCCAGAAGCACAGATGAACCCTCCTGCTGTGTGCAAGTTATTGCATGAAGTGTAATCTAACCTTTAATTACTGTTGCGGAAATAAAAAAGACTGCAGCTAAAATTCAATGTCAGCAGGGCCTTGATATATGAAAATTAATCTGTTTATAACAGAACTCCTCCACCCCATGACCTCAGGACAAAAAGAAAGGATTTGGGAAAAAACTGCTTATCAACTATAAATGTCAGAACAAATCATAAATAAGATAGCTTTATCAGTAATTAACCAAATTGTATTACATAAAAAAATGTATAGAAGTAGAATTCACAACCCTTCTACACAGGTGTCGATCCTGAGTTAATAAAGCAATTAAGGTAACAGTTCGACATAAGGTGGACATAACACTGTCATACACATGACATAACAGCTGATGTCAGTTCATGTCAAATGACATAACACTCGTCACTTTTTTTGGTGACGACGTTATTGAAGATGTTTTGTCATATGTTGACATGACAGTTTATGCCACTTGCCAGATACTTGTACTAGCTGACGCCAAAGTGTGATGACAACTGTCATGATAGCATAAGCAACCCACCTACAGCTAGTGGGTGTCATGACTTGGAAATGACAGTGTCATTACATAATACCTGTCGTGAAGTGTAATGTCCATTCATAAACTATGACACACACATTATCTATTGTGTTATGTTATAGATAATGCACCAATGATAATTTGTTCTGAAACACACCTTAGGAAGTACTGACACTGTTATGATGATCACTGTCAAAGTGTTACCTTACCGCCCGTAAAACGAACAGCTTGGATGTCGGATGCCATTTTTATGAATAACTCTTCTGGACACGTCTCGCCTTATATGGCATTTTTGTGAGATCAATTATGCTAATTTACAATTGTCATGAATGCATGCTCATTTATGAACAGGTGGGATTCTGTGGTTATTTAAGAAAGTTTCATTAAGTTAAAAGTGTTTGTTCAAGCTGATATGGCACACTCGTACGAGATCATTGTATGAAAAAAGTAAGAGAAAGTTAGGATAAGAATACAAAAATGTTCTTGCATGAGGCCCATTGTTTTTCTTGTTTTATCTTCTGTGTTGTGCTTGCCTCAGCCAAAACTAAGAGAAAGGTACACTCTGCTTGTTAGATGTAACCATGCCTCAATATGGCTAATGTTGTTTAGAACTCTGCTAAATTGGAAAGTCTCTTCCAAAAGTAAACTTGACAACTTATGGTCAATGGACAGGTGGATCATCAAAGTCTTTCCCACTCGTTTATACTCCATTTCTTTCTTAGTAATGAAGAGCGCATCCCTTATTTTGGGGGTTTGCGCGAAGGCAGGGGGTCACAGTGTTGCAACGTTCATATCTGCACTGCTTTCATGACACCTGGCACCTCCTTTCTTGATAAATCGGAAGCTTTCCGAAAGAAGATGAAATGCTGATTGAGAAGAAGCCATTGAAGTTAAAACTTCCCTTTCAAGATTTCCTGCAGCCCATCTTTGTCGTCGGAAGCCATCCTTCCTCGCCCAGCCCAATCAAAGGCGCACCGTTGTTAAACACAGATGCTCGTGATTTTGCAGCCATGTGAACACAATATGTATTGTCTCCGTTTGCCCTGTACAATACAAATGGAAGGGGGACAGGCTGAGAGTGCAAAAATAGTGAGATTATACAAACGATAACCGAAGACACAACACAGCCTTATTTTGTTTTGCTTGGTGCGTTTCTTACGGGCAAGGTTTTCTTACGGATGTGGCATCAGACAGTCTCATGTCAACAAAAAACAAGTTCAGAGTGGACCCGCATTTGCTTTTTTGAGAGCATCCCACCCTCCTTTTGTATGTTATTGCTGTATTCAAACTTGTATAAAGCAGACACCATAAGAGACAGAGATGGGGCCCCAGCTGAGAAAGTTCTAGGGCAATGATGAAACCCCCATCACGTATGGTGGAGCACCGGCTGCCATACGGACTGCACCACGTAGTTCTCTGAGAATTTAACCCACATTTAACAGGGCTCCTTTTGCAGACATGATGAAATGCATAACAAACAGACGTGTGTACACATGCACGTGAACTTACAGGGCACAATCCAGGGCTTGAAAGAATAAAGTAATTTAGCTGGAAGGCATTTGAGGAGGATGAAGGGAAGGCTGTAGTTCTGAAGCAGTTTTTTTTTCCATGGGTAGAGTTCACCCTGGAGAAAAAAATGACAAGCTCTGTTTATGTTGGAGAGAATTGAGGGGTTTGTGGTGCTTAGCCTCAGCACAATCACATTAAAATATTGTTATAGACTCTAATAATAACTCACTGTGGTAGGTGAACTCGTTCTCTGTAAATAGCTGTGTACAGAGAGGAGAGACATTCTTTGTTGGCCACGTCCTGATCCTGTCACCGCGAAACAAAGCACACTTCAGGAGTAAGGTGAAAAAAATGTGAAGCTTACTGTGTGGTCATCTGGGATCTAGCTTCAGTAGATTTCAGATGCATTATGGCCAGTAGGGCCAGCATCAGAAAAATTGTGTAATATTGTGTAATATGTTCTTTTAAATATACATATCACACAGTATGAAGCTTGGCATGCTTTGAAGAAATGTCCTCCTTATGTACTTTTTAAGAATAAAAAAAGTATTCGGCCAGGGAAAAGCCAAGAGGGTTATAGATAGCTAGGATGACAGTACAGAAAGTTCCATATAAGGACATGCACCCCCAGCCACAAAGGGAATCTTTTACACTAAATCAGTGATTGCTTTTTGTAATTCAGTGTGTGCTGTGTGTTCTCTATATCAGACAATTCTTTAGGAACCAAGGCCAAAAATAGAAAGTGAAATACAAGACTAATTCATATATCCCATCATGTACTAATAAGCTATATCCATGTAATGCTGCCTTTTTCAGATACTTCCTTCATGGTCTTGTTGCTGATGCCGTAATTCACCGAAGCATTACGATGACATCTTTATAGCACAGAACATTTCATGATAACCATGGCATTTTTATAAGAGCAGATATTAGGGGAATCAGAGATGGATCTCAACAAATTCAAGACAGCTGCATTGACAGGCTCAGTGCTTGCTGAGGGAACAAGTGAGCGAGGCAATGAGGTAATTGAATTTCTGAGTCAGTATGGCGTGACCTTTTTGGTTGCAGTGTTTTAGAAAGGGGATAATGGCTGGTCGGTCAAGATGTCGGGTGTACTGCTCGGCCTTGAAATTAAAGAGTAAATTCAACTGCATAGAATATTGTACAAAAAAATGAAATAAAAAATACAAGCCCTTATGATTTCAGCGAGCTCCCGAGCAACTGAATTATATATGGGCTCGAGTGTTTCCTGGCTGACTGACAGATGGAGCTATTTTTGATGGACTGATTTTCAGACCCAATGCCCCTGCAATGAGACCTAAATCAGTACACAACCATACCTTCTCCCTCCCACTTTCTCCGTATAAAGTAGTGTTTTGTCCAGAATGTCAATGCATTTCCATATTTGACTGAATGCTGCAACGATGGCACGCTCTGATATATTATCCTCCCCAGAATTGTGGTGCTCTGGGGGAAAGAGCTATGCCTTTGCCCGACATGATTGTCATTCACTGCATTTAATACACTTCTTTTTAGCCTCTCTGTTGAAGTATTTTTATGCCAAAATCCAGACAGGAAAGCACACACGGGGGATTTTTGTTTGACCACTCCAAACTCATATTCGCATGGCTGTCAGGGCCCCTGACCCCATTAAAACTCGGCAATGGCTTCCGGCCAGCAGTACAGCTTGCGCCAAAGGGCTCCTACAATGAAATTGAACCCTTACTGACTTCATATGCAAGGCTGTCTACTAGGAAAACAGGCAGTTAATGCTACCCTTGACAACACAGAAAACTTGACCTGTAACCTTTCCCAAAATCTTTGCATGTTTTACTGCTCATAACCCTCTGTGCAGGTAACAAATACATTGTCAGCTGTGACAGCAATTAATAAACGTTTCAATTGTTTTTAATGCATTAATGTATTTTGAATAAAGACAAACATATTGAAATGAAGGTTCGCTTTTTTCACACTTTTTTGTTTTGTTCTTTTTGGTTTAGTAAAAATAACTATGAGAATAACATGGAGGATTGAGCCAAACCTGAGTCAAAAGCAGTGGTGGCTTTGTGAGTTAAAAATTGATGGGTCAGAAATGAAAACCCAGCTTCTAATTCGTAGCTCTGGCCCACGCCCAAATCACTTTGTATACAGTACATTTTTAGCACTGCTTTTGGTAAAATGGACCCATTTGGGCCGGTGAGGAAATAGACTGACTAAATTGGGGAGGACTCCTTCCAAAAGTAGAATACCTATGCTTGGTATTATGACTGACCCAAAATTAATAAACCACATAACAACTGCCCTGAACTTGCTATTGACTACCTGTGTCAGTTTCTGTATTTCCCGGTCTGAGCATTTCCCTGTTTTCCGTGTATTTTGTACCTGTTTCCTTTCCCTAGTCCTGTCATCTTGTTATTCTTTTTACCTGAGTCTCGTTACCTGTTCACCACTTTCACACCTGTTTGTCATTCAAGTTCATTACATCTGTTTCCCTTTGTTCCCCGCCAGATTGTTATGGGTCTAGTACCATTGATTCCAGTGTTTTCCTGCCTGTCTGTTAGGTTCAACCTGTTTTTACATTACATTACATTACATTATTGCCATTTGGCAGATGCTCTTATCCAGAGCGACATACAGTTGATTAGACTAAGCAGGAGACAATCCTCAATGCAATGCAGGGTTAAGGGCCTTGCTCAAGGGCCCAACAGCTGTGCGGATCTCATTGTGGCAACATCGGGATTAGAACCACCGATCTTGCGTGTCCCAGTCATTTACCTTAACCACTATGCTACAGGCCATTTTGTGTACCCCGAACTCCGCCTACTGGATTATCCTTCTGTTCGTATTTCACCCACTGTTACCGGACTCTGATTGGACTGATTGGTCGTTTACTGAGTATTGGATTTCGTTTCGCACCTCCTCCTGTTCTGATTGTCTTTCTGTGTACAAACTTTTGCATGTGACCTCGACCACTCTCTGGATTATCCCTGCTGTGTCCGATAGCCCTGTGTACAAACTTTTGCCTGAACATTTTGCCTTCTGATTATTAAAAACCCTTGTTCAGCCGACTCCCTGGTTCCTTTGTTCTGAAGCCTGACAACCATAGCATTCACCCTACCCTCAGCTGAAAATAAGAAGTTGGGCTTCATTTGTGTTTTTGAGTATTCAACATGTACTGAACAACCCGCTGCAAAAAATAAGGTGTACCAGGGATTATGAATACAAAGCTCTGAATAAGAAACCAACTTCAGCCTCATGTTTCTAATGGCATTATTTCCCCTTTGTCAGGTTCTGTGTTTTCAACGTCTAGTCTTTTGTCTATGTGAGTTACGTTTCCGTGTTTTGGTACCCTCTGTGCACACCGTAGTCACCCTGTCAGTTTGTTCATTCATTGTTATTTGTTTCACCTGCTTTTTCACTTCCTGATAGCCTGCCTTGCTAGCCAGCTAGGTGGCTGCTGGCTACTGCCAGTATGTAGTATGTTGGCTAGCTGTTTGGTTAATGGTGAATTCATCTTCATTGCAGTGGTTAGCGCAGCTGCCTCTCACGCAGATGAGCAGCAAGATGTGCCGCGTTTGGTTCCTGTGTGCTCCCTATCAATTTTAATTCACCAGTAATCGCTAGCAACATTGACCATGAATTGCGTAATTGGTGTAGTTGCATTATCAAGATATTTGAATAAGCACTACTCTCTATAATTCTAGCTAGCTAGCTGATTATAGAAGTCACAAACTGCTACATTAAAGTGTTTTAGTAGGCAAGACAAGACACTAATTTTTTTTCCATAAATCACCATAAATATTGATTCAAATATCAGTTTAACTTTGAATAAACATTCAATGGACAGACATTGTTCTTATCTGGAATTCCAGTGCAATTAGGACTAAGATTAAGATTTCCATCAATAATAATAGGACTCTGGCAGCACCATAGAACTGTATAAATATTCAGTGAGCTGGCAAGTGAGCAATAAGTTAGAACATAGAAAAATACCAGTCAAACTTCATTTCTATTCTAAAAGACACGCCTATATTAATCCACTAATTGTAGCCACAATGGCTGTATCACAGGCTGCTGTGGTTGCAAAGAAATCTTGGAAGTTTTACCCCTTTGCCTACCATGTGACTGGCTGTACGAGACTTTGCAGATACTGCAGACTTCGGGAAAATGTATCTTGTTAAGCAGGATTGGGGAAGCATTAACACATTGTTTTTGCAGCCAACAATCCAATTAGAAAGCAAAACACTGCTGATACATAATAGAGAATTACAAATCACTCTGAAAATGATACAAATTGGACACAGACACATAACTTTGCAATGTAGCCAAATAACTGTTCCAGTTCACTTCTCTGACATAATTCATGTGCAGTTTTCACCATTGTGAAATACTGAACAGAAGTAGCCAATGACATTTAATATAATGTGGAAGACCACACTCAAAGCAATCATTTGTAATCCAATAACAAATTATGCATCACCCAACTAAGTTTCAGCTGGAGGACAGCCAACCTGATATTATCCTGTAGAATACCTTGATAAACTTGCTTATTCATTTTCCCATCCATAATGGCAAGCTGTCCAGGCCCCGAGGCAGCAAAGCAACCACAAAGCATGACACTCCCTGCACCATACTTCACCATTCAGATGATGTTTTCATGTTGGTATGTGGTGCCCTTTTTATGCCATCCATAGTGCTGCATGTTCTTCCCGAACAATTCAACCTTAGTTTCATCAGTCCAAAAACCCAGTCGCGTTCTGGAGTGTCAGGGTGCTCTCTGGCAATCTTCAGACATGCAGCAATGTTTTTTTGGAGAGCAGCAGCTTCCTCTGTGGCATTCTGCCATAGACACCATGCCTGTTCAATATTTTGCGTATGGCAGACTCATGAACAGAGATGTTAACTAGTTCCAATGATTCCTTCAAGCCTTTAGCTGTTACTCGAGGGTTCTTTTTTTTTACCTCATTGAGCATTCTGCGCTGTGTTTTTGGAGTCATCCTGGCTGGGCACCTTCTTCTAAAGAGAGTAGCCAGAGTAATAAATCGCCTCTATTTATGGGCAATTTGTCTAACTATGGACTGATGAATATCAAAACTCTTTGAGATTACTTAACAATTCTTGATTGTATGTCTTTTCTTTTTTGAAAGGCATGGTTCACTTCAGCAGATGCTTCTTGTTAATAGCAAACTCAAAATGTTTGAGTGTTTTTTATAAGTGACAGTATCTCTAACCAACACCTCCAATCTTGTTTCATTGATTGGACTCCAGGTTTAACTCCTGACTCTAATTCGCTTTTGTTGAAGTCATTAGTCTAGGGGTTCACATATTTACTGCAACAAATTATATTTATTGTATCAATTAAGTGTATCAATCACTTTTTACTATTTACTAACACATGCTTTATTTCCAACATGCCCATGTGTCCCCACTTTTAGGACCACATACTGTATCTGATAGCATTCTTTCAACCTAGCTTGTCCAACTGTATGTCAGTTTCTGGATGAAAGTGTGGAAGCAGATATATAGGTAATTAACTAGTTAAAGAAAGTTATGACTAACTACTGCACATTGACAGTCACTCAATGATAGTGTCACCCACAAATCACTTTGATTCTAACTAATAAATACATACAATGTAAATGTATGTCATTTGCAATAATCTTCAATCTGTTGAATTTATCAAAATAATAATCTGCTACCATGTTAATGCTATGCATATAATTGGGTATACATGTAAATATAAATTATTGGGCTGTAGCATGTTGTCAAAGATTTGTGCTGAGTCAAATCCAAAGGAGATGCCCATTGTCTGCCATCAGCATGCTGGTATTTGCATATGAATCTACATCTTGCTAACCAGGTCACATGTTCTCATGTGTAATGAGAAATATCCCATATCAGCCCAACAGGTAAGTAGCTAGCGAGGTAGATCACAAACTACTTTTAAAAGCCAAACTATAGCTAGCTAGCTGGTATTAACACGGTCACTGCCATTTTCTGCATAGCTAGTCTAGCTAGCTAGAGTTAGCAGGCTAGTGAACTCATTTTGTTGGTGTTTATAACTTTAATAAAGTAGTATGGCTGCCAATTTAGCTGTAAGTTTTCTGTTTATGTACCCTTACCTAGCTGGTCTCTTTTTGGCTGACCTCGCTTTATTGTATCTTACAGTTTTTCAGAAATTGAATACTTGCCACCTTTGTCAGTCAGTGAAACTGGCTTTGCTCAGCTGTTGGTATGTAATGTCACTACCTACTACCTGCATGCGATAACGTTGCTGAACATAACAGTCTCATGCTCATTTAAAACTTAGATTAGCCTAACTTTATGTTAGCATTGTGTCTCCCTGTGTTTATGGACAATTAATTGTCAAAATTTCGAATTTTGAGGTCTAATTCAAATGTAATAAAGTATACAGTGATGAAATTGGAAAAGGCATGTGTACAATGGAATTACCAACAGAATGAGTGGTCTTGTGTCAGGATCCCTTGGATTTAAATGTTGTTATTTAGTCTTAATTCTTTATGATAATATTTTGGGGGTATGCATAACACAGAAATGGCGCAACATAGATATACCAAAATCAGTAGTTGGCAAGCCCGTTGCCATTGGAGTAGACCTCTGAAATGGCACTGAGATTAGCTTTGAAACAACTTAGATATAGAAGTTAAGAATGAGCTCTTTTCATTGGAAGAGCCACCACCATGCTCACTATATTGAAAAGGTCAGTTTAATTTCTACATCCACTGCGTTGTTATTATGACAGCTTTTTTATGTGTCTGTAGGAATACTGCTACTAGACATTAGATATTGCATCTAAATCATAGTTATTATATAGTCATGCTGCCGAATGATTTATTTTCCCACCCAGTTTGAAAGTTTACCTTGGATGTATTTGTGTGCTGTAACTGAATGATGTCAGAGCGCCTGATTTATCCTGGGTATGAAGCCAGGACCCAGCCACAAGCAAGTGAATGATTTGCATCTCAACCATGCCAACTACATTGTAGACACAGCTGATACCTTTATGGCAAACACAGTGAAACAGGACCATGGGGTGTGGAAGGCTTGGCCTTGAGATGTGCAATCAATATGAACAAACGACAGATAATATGAGACCAAATGATTTATTAAAGTGGAGGCAGATGTTTTTGTACAGCAAACAAAAATGGTAAAACAAAATTGCCTCTCTTCAATCAAAAATCAGGGTCTGGTAAACAGTCCAAGTCAGTTCTCCTAAAAGCAAGTAAAAAACCAAAGCACATTGTAAGTCAAAATAGTTTAGTTTCCAAAAAGCTTCCTCTAAAATTGTCCACCATATTCTTCCCAAATGGATTTTTCCTGCCAGATGGAAGCACATGGGAGGCTTGCAAGCTCCGTTCAGTCAATTGCTTTCAGGTGCGCCTGTTTCTCATGATTGGGAAAGATATAATGTTCACCTGGCCCCCTGGACTACCACAACAGACATACATATTCCACTCTTGAGCTTTATGCCTGTAATTTTACTGCAATGAATTAGATTCATGAGATTTAATAGGGAGACAAAATTGGGACAGCGCACACAGCCCAAGCATTGCAGCTTGGAAGACAGCAAGACATTGCAAGACATTTCTACATATAGGCTGCAAAGTATTGCAAATGGCCAAAATGGAACTCATCATACCGATGTTGGGACAAAGCCAATTGTACAGCAGCGCTGTGTACTTTTTGCAGCTAACTAGTGGTTTGCATCATGCAGTGTAGCCTCTGTAGTTCTGTTCATGAAGTCTTCTGCAGATAGTAATCACTGACACATCTATGCCTGCCTCCAGTCCGGAAGAGTGTTTCTGATCTGCCAAGACAGATGTTTGGGGATTTTTCTTCTGTATGGTGAGAATTCAGTCATCAACCATAGATGTCTTCCTTGGCCTACCCGGCCCAACACGATTACTGAGCACACCAGTGCTCTCTTTCTTCCTAATCATGTTCCAAATAGTTGATTTTGGTAAGTCTAAGTTTGACTTATGTTGTGTTTTTCTCATTTCTCAGCCTCATAATGGCTTCTTTGAGTGTCGTTGGTACAGTTTTCGTCATGTTGACAAACCACAAAACCGACAAAGGCAATCAAAAGCCTACAATATTAAACATGTGAATCATTTGATTACAAATCTAATATTGTGGAGAATAGGAAAATATGTCTTTGTCCAAAACATTATGGAGCTCACATACTGTGTATCCACACATACAGCACATACTGTACATACTCATACTTTTAACTTTAATACTTTTCAGGGCACCAAATACTGGAGTTATATAACGCATCAGGCATTTCCATAAGTAATTCTCCAGGAAACAAAGGACAATTATTTTAGTGAGCATGTTTTTTTGTGCAGTGCTAGCAGTTGGGATAGCTGGCATACTACAACTTCTCCACTTGCACCATGAAAAGAAAATTTACACTCTCTTAGTACAGCTCCATAACCCAACGGCAGACAGCTGTATTTTTAATGAGAGCAGGGAGATTTAATTACCTATGTTTTAACAGGCAAGTCTTCTGCAGCTCAGTGACAAGGGATACAGTGTTGGAGAAAAGGTGGCAGAGAAATTCTCTGCTCCCAGTGAAACTTCAGCATTGAGTAAAGCTGAGACTGTAATTATCCAGAATTTATTCTATTGCTGAGCAAGATAGATTAAAATACTTTAGGTGTGTTTGCTGTGACAGACAATAACAATGGTCTCCTGATGCAGCCGTCACATAGATGGCAGCATCTTAGTTTTATCGTTTTACTCCTTCCATAATTTCCACTCAGGTCTTCCAAACAGGCCTGTTTAAATACATGCAGTGAATTTTCAATTTCTTAAAAAAAACATAAAATGTTTATATGTTCACTATTTTAAACTAATCACAATGGGGGTTGAGCATGGATCTCTGCCAGGTGAAGTGAAAAAAATGAAATAACATTGCATGTTTAATATGGATTCAAAGGTAGACCAAATAGGCACTTTTATGTTCGACAGTCTCTCTATTTTTGAAACCCTTTGTTTAGCTACAAACATAATAAGTCTGTTTTTCTCTGTGGAGATGACCTTTCTTATGTCCACATTTTAATAACTTTTTACTGAAAATGATTGTGTAAATCAATTTGAATGGCTGAGTCGCCTGTAAAAACAAGTACTTGCAAATTGCAATATGAATTGCGGAAAGCAAATTGATTAGCGTATCCAGGGGCAACATGAAGCATCCTTTCTAGTGTTTAAAATTCTCACTGGTGTAGCATAATGCACTCTGCCTTGCCGCAACAGTTTGCTCCAGGAAATTCTTCCAGACTTTCTGAATATCAAAATGAATGCTGCACACATTCAACACCTTTGTAGACAGAAAAGCATTTCATTATGTGAGTTTAAAGAGGCAAGAAGGACCTCTGGGTAAATCATAGACAAAGTGCTTGTTTTTAAGAGGTTACTCATAGAAAATTCCAGAATTGAAAATTTGGTTTATTTAGACCTTTAAATTTCAATGTTTGCATAAACAGTACTGTCAAAGGAGTGAGGTAAATGTTTTCTGAATGCTTAATCTATTTGAAATATGTTGTTTACGGGACTAAAAGAGATATTACAGCCAGCCGTAATCCATATTTCATACAGTACATTTTATGTGTTTAGAGCTTTTTATTTAATTATTTAAATTTAAATGTAATCAAAATCATATTGATGTGGGGTGACCTACAGGTCAAGTGGTGGAAGTACTCCGGCAATTGCAAGCACATACAGTACCAGTTACGAATTTGGACACATTTTGGAGCCTTTTTTGTTATTTTTCTGATTAATGTTTTATTTTCTCCGTTTCATCAAACAATTCACGTGTGGTCAATACGAAGATTCTCAGCTTTTATTAAAGAGTATTTTTATACATTTATACATTTTTACCATGTAGCAATTACAAAACTTTTTAAACATTTTAGTTTGAGACAAGTTAACTGAAAGTCAAATGAAATCGTCATGTTTTGTATTTGGTTGTTTATATCTTTAGGCCATGAAATCTATCAACATCACCAAATCTCAAGCAATACTAAAACCACTTTGCATTTTATTGGATCTCTATGGGAATTGGGGGTTGGGACTTGATCAGCTGTAAATTATGCTGATGGAGTATGGAACATATTTGTGGATTAAATGGGTTTTAGTCATCAAGGGTCTGAGGTATGTGAATTCACATGTGAATTGTTTGTCATCAATCAGACAAAGCAGAAAAGGGCATGGTGTGTCCAAACTTTTGTCTGGTACTGTAAAATCGTAAAATATCCTACCCCCAAGGATTACCCATGAGGAAGCAAGGAGGTTTATATTACTACCCAGCATTTTAATAAACTTGGTACAGTGATTTAAATATTTATAAATTCTTAATATGCAGCTTATAATATGTTAAAGTATCTTGTGCAGTATCTGTAAATACTGTTTTTAAATGGATATCAATGCCATAATTTGAGAGTGCTCTAAAATATTGAAATATGTGCTTATGTACCAGCAATGGGGAAAAAAAACATTTTTGTCAAATGTCACCAGCTCTTTCATACTATGGCTTGGATAAATACTCAATTATTCTGATTAGTTGACAGCCGTGCATTATATTTGTACATACTGTATACTGTATGTAGTTTGAAGCATTTGTGCACACTGTTATAAGCTGTTCCAAAGCCAAAAAATGAGCGCATACTAACAATAGAAATAATAAAAATACAGATTCTGCAAAAGTGAAGCAGCATATGTCTCACAATTTAGAATAATGGCAAATGGTGCAGATTTTTCCAGCCTTGCAGTAATGTAGAGAATGATTTACAGCGGCAGAATCTGCCTCAAGCTAATGCTTCCGATATTCAAATGAAGTCTTGAATTCATTTTATGATGATGTATAATTATGAGTATGTAGTACACTGGTGGTGGCTGGTGCCTCCAGAAAGGTTGAAATTGCTGTGTGACAGTGCATTTGTGTGCATGTATGTGTGTGTGAGTTAATGTGTGCCCATGCTGTGTGTATGAGTGTATGCTTATGTGAGAGAGGGGGAGAGAGAGTGAGAGAGTATAATGGAGAGTTCTGATAGTGGTGAACTACAGTTCAGTCAGGGATTTTACAGGATGCCACAATTGTATAGAGGCGAAAGAATAAAAGTATTTTTAAACCACAAGCCCATTCTCTTACGACACTACAGAAAGTAATGAAGTTAAAATAAGTTTAGCCACAATGTGTATTGATATCACATGCTTACATTTACTGCAGTTAGCTCTCTAATGAAATTCAAACTTGCTAAATTGATCGTAAAGATTTAAAATACATTCCAAGCACAGCCATCTGATTTTGAAAGGAGCAAGAGGTACGCAGAATGATTGCCATCTTGACAGGCTACCTGGTTCCCTTCAACAGGATGTAAATGACCAGCTAGCCCATCAGTAATATGTAAATACATAGCTCTACAATCTGGTAAGTGACATGCTTCAGTTTATCTTGATAATTTGAAGGAAAAACAATAACCAACAGTATGTTTTTGAGGATTTCAAAGTCTAAAATGTAGTTGAATTTGTAGGGTAACATTAAATTATACTTGTATTCTATAGTAATGTAAGGTCTTTACAAACATACTACAAATGACAAAGCAGCCTAATATTGAATATATTTTGACTAAGAAATACAATATGCATTATATTTATATATACTGTGGATTTGGTCGTTTTTCACATGGTAGCTCAAAATTCTTGCGATCACTTAATAATGGTCACATATAAAATGATTTGATATATTTCAGAAACATTTCACCAAACCAAAATGTTGGGACTGGTGCTAATTTCCAAATTTTAAACTATGAGATATTGACCAGTAGGAGGCAGTGTAGAGATGGAGGCTGTACCACAGTTGTACATTACAGCTGCCAGCACATCAATCATTTGCAGGAGTTTGCCACTGTTTGCCAAAATTTAGACTGGAAACCATTTTGCTTGAAAACACAAAGGTCACATACAAAGGTAGTTTGTAGCTTCTGTGGGAATACAAATGGAATTAAAATGGATCATGCCTTACAGTGAGCCAGATGTAGGCCAGTGAGTGAGCAGGAGGGTCATGTGACAAATACAAAATTACATCATCCATTGAGGCGCTCATAAAAGCACAAGGCAAAAGTGAATGCTACCGCACCCAAACGATTCTGAAGTGACATATTATCTGTCAGCGATGAAAGACATAGAACAATGGAATACTATGAAAAAGTGAGTGAGAACAGCAAGACAAGCTCAGTCGAATCGGGCTACCTGGAGAGGCAGCATTTACAGGAGCTGCACTTCATCACAAAATGTGAAACCATGAATAAAAATAAGAGGGAATAATATCACAGAAATAAGATGGATCTACCCCAGTTCCCTTTCCTTTCTGTGCTTAAATAGAGGTGTGTGTAGAACTGGAAGGCCATGTATGGTACCGCTTACCACAGCCTCTAGGGGAAACACCTACTGAAAAAGACCTAAATACACTTATGCTAATCAAGGCTAATATAACATTGACCTGGATTCATTCAAAATGTGGTCTTAGTATGATTACAATGCAAGTACAATGCAAGTTTTTCTTCTTTACAAATACAGTTTACTACACGCAATAACGCAAAAATGCATGAATGTGCTGTATATTAGATTATTTACAGTCTTAAGTGGATCACTGCTTGTGTATTATTACTGCTTTTACAATGAGTACTTTGAGAAAATTGGGATCATTGAGTCTCTAAAAAGCTTGAATTCTGAAAGCTCCGTCTCTATCTCCATTCCTGCCTCTCATTCTCTCTCTCCTCTCTCGCTACCTCTCCATATTTTCCTTTCTGCCTAGCTTCCTCTGTTCCATTTTCTCACTGTTTGGATTACAGCAGACTTGAACTTCCCCCTGTCTCCCAGCCAGTCATGAATCAGACTGAGGTCTGGGACCTAGGGCCTGTCAGACTTTCCTGACAAGTCCCAGCTTTAACATAACAAGTGGCTGACAGCTCAATTTACATAACAGCAGCAGACTCTGGCTGGACCTGTAATACAAAGGGGAGATGTCCTAATAATAGGGGTGAACAGCTTAAATAAAATGAATGCTTGCCCCATTTCCAATAAATATGGGGATACAATGAGTAGGTTCAGGCCTGAGGCAAGGAAGTCTCATTTGTTTCAAGTGCACGATATCAACATTTCCCACACCAGCAAAAGGTGGCAGGCCTGCTAAATCTCAACCCAAAGCCTGAACATGTCATAGAAGCGATACGTATCTCTCATTACCTGATACTGCACTGGGTGTAAACCGTGAATATCTAGAATTACATGCATGTGACAGGTTTTTGGAAGATATAATTTTAGCAAACAAATGCTTCTGTTGCTATGGGCATGCATGTGCATTGATATTAGGATAATCCATATTAAACGGAGCATCGGTAAAGCTTGTCTTGCTTGTGGTATTGATGGTCACGAATTATGTACGTATGTTTCCTAAACTCAAAAAGCGTGGGTTTTTATGTTAAATGGATAAGCTGAGTTGCACAATTTTAGACCATTTTATATTTGTGACTACTCACACATTTGTGATTATGTATTTATACTAAATATTGTTTAATATTCTGGAACAAAAGAAATGAGATGTAATTGTACAATTTGACTGTGGGACACTGCATAATCCACTGCAACTCTTTCTTACATTTTTCTTGCCTTGTGGGACTCCACTATACTGTGAGTCAGCTGTGTTTCATATTATAGTTTATTTTTGCTTGTAATGAGAGAAATGCTGCACAGATCAGTTATTATGTTATTATAATGGCAATTGCTATTAAATGAATGTAGTCATGACACGCAATGATTACTACATGTCTCCCCACAGGCATTGGTCCTTCTTACATGGTGGCCTGTCCAATTGGGTCACCATGCCTTGGGTCACACGCTGCTGAAAATGCAGAAGCTGCCTCTAAGTTGAAAGCTACTTGAGATATTATGTTTAATGCTGGGGAGCTCTGCTGGACTCATCATTAAGACTTTGATGTGCAGAAATGCTCCTTTTTTGCCTTGAAATGAATGATTTTGCGGCATATATCCAACAAAAGACATGGAATCACTAGGAATCCCTAGGAATAGGCAAATGCATTAAGCTGACACAGTGTATTTTCATCCAAATTTTGGTGAGCATGTGATGTAATTACCCATTTTACATGTGATTCAGTAGGCAGCAGAACATGTCAATCCCTATGTGTTAGCACCATTAAAACAGTCAAAGTGCACAATTCAAAGTTCACAAAGAACACCCAGTTGGAGAAATGCTCACTGTATGTTCCAATTCTCATGAACATAATATAAATTCTGGTTTAATGTGCTGGGGTTTTTACTTTTAAACAGTGCATAAAGTTATCAAAATAATGACTTGCATATAGAATTTCCTTATTTTATTGTCACACATATCTCCCCTTAAGACAGAAATGATAATATACAGTCTTCAGAGGACATGTTTCTGTAATATTCATTAGGACGAAATGCCTGTATGATTTACTGAATTTGTTACGAGGCTATAGATGTAATGCCTTTTCAGTACACTTGTGATGTCAATGAAAAACTCTCACCATACTTCCTGAGACCTTCACAGGAATTTCACAAGAGGCAAAAAAAAAAAAAAGCCTGGGCGAGGACTAAATGCATAACATTATGCTTCTTAATGGGCACAACACATGGCGGAATCTACTGTCCAACTTCAGCAGGTTTTGTACCATTTTTCATATTGTGATTAATCTTTCATCACCTATGCTATCAGTCAGTAGACCAATATATGAAATCGCGCCTGCAAGTTCTTCATCTTGCTGAATCTCCAAACTTCTTGTAAGCAAAAACATTGCAGTTGTAATACATTGCAGACAGGTGGGAGAATACCACGTTCATCCTGTGGTACTCACTATTCATTTTTATTGATTGATTTTTATGTTTATAAGTTCATATTTCTGTTGATACACTTTGCAGACATTACCACAACAATGTTATGTAGCAGCTGGGTTTGTAAAAACAAGGTTGCAGGTGTAAACTGGATGTGCTACTTCTGTCGTATCCCTGAAAAAGGTACTGGAAACACCTTGAAATGGATTCAGTGAAATACATGTCCAATTGTATTGATAATTCATTTGGTGGAGGTGATCTCCCTATGTTTTATCATTTTAAAATGCTATTTCTCTTGTACTCCTCAAATATTGAGCATATGTTCTCATTGTATCCTGGCTTTGAAAGGTCATTCATGCATCAATCACTTGCAATCAATAGCATGACGAGAATAAAAGTGTTGTTGGTTCATTACTTTTATGAGTCAATGCTAAATAAATAATGGTGATTCACACTGAAGGGTGTCCTTCAGCCTCCTTCATTGTATAATTATTCTTACTAAAAACTGGAATAATGACATGCTTTTAAGAATGTCGATATGTTCACACTATTACTTCATACACACTTCCTTCAGCAACAACTGATGAGAAAGCTGTCAGAAACCGCTTTTCATGTGAATAATTTCAAGAAAATATATTGATAAATACTTCAAATGGCTCTCTTTTACAGAAAAATGAATATAAACATTCCCGTTTGCTTATTGTAAGAACATTCTCAACTTACGACATAGCCTGACTGTATGCATATTAAATCAGAGGTATATTTATAAAATTAATTTAACATCCTATCTCAAATAATAAGCCCCGAACAATAATACAGGCACAACTTCTTCAAATCCTTCATACTTTTCCAGATGGATTTCGACTTTTTGTTTGTAGGGAGGCTAGCGGTTGCTAGGAATAACAAGTCCAAGCCTGAGAGATTTCTCTGTATTACTGCTATTCCATTTACAAATGAGCGGAAAGAAAAGCGACTTAAAGGAGTAATGACTCCCCGGGCGTGCTGCTTCAAGGTGATCTGTGAAAGGTTGTTTTCCTATGTTCTGCAGGAAGAAAGGCGAGGAGCATCCTGTTGAAACATATAGCGGGGTTCCCCTGCAAAGTCCTAAATGGAAGTGGCCACACCACCACCTGAAACGCAGACAACCCGTCCCCCCAAGTCACATTTCTGTTTAAAGTGTTTGGTTAAGAGATTCCTGTCAATCATCTTGATAATGGATGCCAGGCTTCCATGGAAGCAAGCAAATCCTGGTGCTTCTTTATGTTAGTCCTCGGTTGTGTGAGTGTTTTGAGTCAGAGAGGTAGTGGGTACATGATGCATGTGAACATTCCCCGTGATGTTACAACAACCAGGCGTACACACGTGAGTGCATTTGCATACGCGTATGTATCTACACATTTAGCCATCTGTCCGAAGCATCAGGTTGCTGAGCTGAAAATTCCAGTGACACCATCAGTTTAAGAAATTATGAATTTCTTCTCTGGCTCTACTCTGGTCTCTTATGGAGCCAGTGGAGCAATGGTGTGTTAATGTATTCTGCATCGATCCTGGTATATGATGGGGAGTTTAGAATTCATGTTCAGTATCAACAATAGGGTCATCCTAAAGAGATTCTGTCGCATGCTGAAAAAAATGCAGAATTTCATATGATTTCTCCTCACGTGTTTTGTGTTTGCATGTGGAAATTAGTATTCGCATGTGAAAATATATATATAAAAAACAAAACAAAAAAAACCTGAACGTGAAAATTTTCTTTGCCAGGAATAACTATCCTGCAGCTGGGTAAGGTAATTGCCGTTGCTGCAGGATATGGGCTATAGTATTCAAGCTTTCATACTGTATATCCATTTGTAAATCCTAAATGTGTAGTGGGCCTAAATGTGTAAAGTTGATGCATAATACTGCTTATTTATGTAACACAAATTTATCCAAAACAAAGAAAACTTCCCAGAGCATCCAATTTTTTAACTTATGTTCAATATTTATATTTTGTCTTTTGGTTCATGATTCATCACTTGTCGGAGGGGTTGAAATTACCTGCTGAAAAGGAGCCAGTGCTGGTGACTCCACATGCGATATTGAAAGAACTGAACCAATTGTCTGCGGTCTCATATGACTGCATTCTCCACTGCTACCCTCCACAGTTCAGCTAATTCAGTTCAGTCCTGTTAAACGCCACCATTCAGCACAATATTATCATACAGCACATGACTGTCCAGAAGGCTTTCACAGCAACCTACATTCTTTCCACAAATTATCCTGCAAATTGTCTGTGCATGCACTGTCAGCAAGTTACTTATCCAATAAGTACTTGCATATCTACTATTGCACTCGGTGCATTGACATCAACCATTTATTATATTTAACTGGAAAGTATTACAAGTACACTGCCAATTCTCAACAGTAGACTAACAAAAGGCTTCCCATGAACTGTCCACAGCTCTCAGTTGGTGTAAAATCGGACCGGAGTGCTCTGTTTTTTGGAAAAGTAAGTGGTAATGATGCAGGCATTTACAAGATGCTCTTATCCAGACTGACTTACAGAGTTTACATTCTTTGTACAGCACATACTATCAGTGTATGCAGCTGGATATCTACTGAAGCAACTCAGATTAATTACCTTGCTCAAGGGTACAACAGCAGCACCTGGAAATGAAACCTAAAATCTTGGCACTGCAGCCACAATGCTGCACTGCTTCCCATCATTAGAGCAGAGTGTAGTCTTGTGTATTGCTTGGGGAATTCGGCTGAGACACAACTTGCTGTTCCACCTCTGAATGAGGGATGCTCAATTGCCTGAACATTCATTTTCACTCACAAATTTTTGGAGGAACTGTATGTGACAGTGGCCCCAGGACCGTATTTATTGAAAAATTCACCGTGAAAAAAATGGAATGAATGCAAATAAACCCACTCTGGCCTGAATATGGGCCGGTATGACTTATGGGGTTAGAGTGCACATTCTCAGCTTTTATTAATGGGCACATTTTACATTTTCACCATGTTGAAATGTACACATGTTGTTTATACATACCCCCCTCCATTTCAGGGTACCATAATGTTTTGAGTCTGCTATTGGCGTTTGTCGACACCAGGACCAGAGTTGTGTCTATGAAAGTCAATGAGCCATTACGAGGCTGAGAAAATAAGTTAGAGACATGGACCTAACCTTAGGCTTATCAAAATCAACAGCTCTGAAATTGTGAAGGGCCTTGTTGGCCAAAGAAAGACCTCTACAGTTAAAAGACCTCTACTAAATTCTCCCATAATGAAGAAAAAACCTCAAACATCTGTCTGACAGATCAGAAACAAGCACGGATGTGTCAGTAACTGCTGTCCACAGAAGAGATGAACAGAACTACAGAGGCTACAAGATGCAAGAGGCAAACCAAAAAACAGGATGGCCATGTTATAGCTGGCTAAGAAGTACTGTACCTAAAAGAGCCTGCAGAGTTCTGGAAAGCAGTTTTGTAGACAGATGAGACCACAATTGTACGGTATGAGAGTGATGGCAAGAGCAGTGGACAAATGGAATTTCCCAAGATCCAAAGCACCCCCCTTATCTGTTAAAGATGGTGGTGGCATGTATGGCTACCAAAAGGTACTGGCTCACTCGTCTTCAGTGATGATATAAATGCTGGGAGCAACAGCAGAATTAATTCTTAACTATACAGAAGCATCCTATCAGGTCAAGTTTGAGCAAATGCCTCCAAGCTCATTGGACAGTGCTTCATCCTAAAGCTAAACATTAGGCCTCATGCAATAATTACTCAAAATCATACTACAAGTAAAAGAAATGCAATTTTGGTAGAAGTGTGCATATTGGGTTTCTTCAAGCTGTTTGTAAAATGATTTCTTATGTGACATGATGTATGTTTTTATATAATTATCAAATGATGTTGCTAAATATTCACACAGAAACTGACCACAAGTGGCGAATGGGGAATTGGGCTTTGGGGGCAGGGTTAGGGACTTAAAAAAAAAACAAAAAACTTCACTGCTCTTTGCAAATGATTTGCGAGCATTTTAGATACTAAATCCAGGAAGAGAACACTGATGCATGTGGGCCTTTAAATGTGCACTCCCTGTCAGCCAAATAAAGTATGTGTAGTTTATTCATGCATTTTTTTTTCTTTTCCCGCAATTTATTTGGGTGAAATGTATATATTTATATATTTGAATCCCAGGAAGTATTAAATGGGGCCATTTCACAGCATGCAACATACAAAACATAAAACCACACTGGTTGGCTTGGTGTTTCTTTTCCACTTAAATATGAATTTCTGAGAACCTTTTCCCAAATTTATACAGAGCTTTGAAATCGCATGTGTGAAAAAACAGTTTTCTTTCATTTTTAAAACCTTAGTAAGTGGTTTGTATTCATTCATATCTAATTTTTTACGAGTTTAGTTGTTTGTACGACTTAATTATCTACTTTGTTCGAGTTAGTAAGTGGTTTGTTCAATTTAATTGTCTAGTTTATATGGTTTACTAGGCTAAGTGGTTTGTATGAGTTTTGCAACTGGGATTTCTGTTTTCATAAGTGTGCTTCGGAAGCTCTGTATAGTTCAGTATAGCTCATTAGACAAAATACTGTGGTAAACAAAACTGTAATTGCCTATTGCTGTTCCTGTAGTCTTGAGGGATCGTAACATCACACTCTGTTCCCTGACCACTACAAGTTATTGCAGTATTGATTGTCCCTCTAACCTCTGCGTGCACCACAGATGATGAGGAATTTTGTCACATAGAAGCAGCAGACCTGGTAGAAGTTAATCCACATGATAAATGCCAGGTCAGCCAACCTCATCTGGCTATTTAAATGCTCAAGATCCTTCCTGGAATGACAAAAAAAAGAACAAAAAAACATGGCTGCTGAACACCTCCCACAAGCACCTGCAAACACACTCATTTGGTTATCAGGGAAAGGAGCTAGGTAGTCAAACCCAAACATCTCCTTTTTGGCTTTCAGCTGATCAGCAGTAAACTTTTGTAAATGTGCACCTAAATAAATTACCCATAAAGAACTGTTTTAAAAGTTACAGCAAGGGCAGCCGGTGCAAGAGGCCCACAGTTTGAGTGGGAGTTTTAATGGTGGTAATGTTGCAGCTCTGCTGGGAAGGGTGTTCCACCCTGGCACAAGTCCAACTGCCCGGTTCAAACTTCTTGCTGTAGAATTTCCATATTCTTCCCACAGGCCCAATAAGAAGTGTAAAACGATATTTCTGGCACGACTAAAAGAAAAAACACGGGGGAAATCTTTCCTGCAAAACCTGAGGGGCCTAAGTTGTAAATTTCAGCTACTTTTACGAGAAGGTTTCCAAGATCAGAGGAAATTAAATATGGAGAGTGATAGCCCGGATGCTTATTAATCTAATTATTTGTAAGGAGAGAAAAGATCAGATGAGGCATGTTTGCCTTAAACAAAAAAATTAAGCGAAGCTAAAGTTTAACAGAAATAAAATGAGACAACCTGTGACCTGCGGGCTTGTACACACACGCACGCACACACACACTGAACTTTTTTGTTCAATAATCAACCTTGTTAAAATCTCAGGAAAATGTAACATTTTGAATGTGTAATATAATGTATAACTTATATACCTAGGCGAAATAAGGAGCCTAGTTTCTCTCTGTGCTCATCCGTGTTCCACTCATGGTAGCACTAAATATCAGAAAGACCAGTAAACGAAAAGCCATGTTATTGTTTTGTCTGGAGGGTATACCGTTAGGTAGTCTGAGTAAAGTTCATGTGTTGGTCATGCTACCTGTGTAGCCTACAGGCTACACATTCGAAATGGACGAGCCAAGAACATTTTTAACACCACCACACATAAGAAATACCATTTGGAAATATTACAGGTTCTATAGCATTGGTGACAGTAATTACCATAGAGAATGGTCAGTTAAATTTGCTGTAAGTAAGCCATTCTGAGAATTAATGATAATTGATAATAATCAGTTGATGTACCAATCATGGTATTGTTGTGAACAGCATCATTAGTCTTCCCTGATTTTATTTATTCAAACTTCAAGATACTGTTTTCATTATTTTTAGTTATAGCCTAGCATGTTTAAGCTGTTTAGCTACAGGTTTATACATATATATTATATACGTGTAATAATGGTACATTTAGGCAACATTTTATTGAATGGTAGAAAATTTGAACAAATGAGACATTTTGTTATCTCTCTATTATGACATTAGTTCGAACTTAAAAAAAAGTGATCACCCATTACACATGCACACACCCAAGTACCCACACACACACATACATACACACACATACATACACATGCACTCAGAAACCATAGAAACACAAACACCTAGAACATGCTGTACAAAACTAACTATAAGCTCCATTAATAACATCCATCCATCCATCCATTATCTGAACCCGCTTATCCTGATCAGGGTCGCAGGGGGGCTGGAGCCTATCCCAGCATACATTGGGCGAAAGGCAGGAATACACCCTGGACAGGTCGCCAGTCCATCGCAGGGCACACACACCATTCACTCACACACTCATACCTACGGGCAATTTAGACTCTCCAATCAGCCTAACGTGCATGTCTTTGGACTGTGGGAGGAAACCGGAGTACCCGGAGGAAACCCACGCAGACACGGGGAGAACATGCAAACTCCGCACAGAGAGGCCCCGGCCGACGGGGATTCGAACCCAGGACCTCCTTGCTGTGAGGCGGCAGTGCTACCCACTGCACCATCCGTGCCGCCCATTAATAACATAGTAAAGGCAAATAAATTGTCAATAGCTTCTTTTTTTAACTATCCAATAAATACTAATTGGTAGGAGATGGTATGAGGTTTGACAAGCTAGTAAGGAACTGTTTTAGAAACCCCAGACCTCTGTGTATTTTGTAAATCTTCCAGTGTAAACAGTTACATTTATTGCCAAATTACTTCACAGTTTTATAGACCTTTGAGCTGTTTGACTTTGACTGTGATGTAATGACATGACTTTACGGAGGTTGGAGTGAATAACTGAGCTAATATTTTCCCACTTCACATAACTTTTTTCCTGTTGCTGATAAAATGAATTGCACACTGTGTGTCTACAGCAGAATAAAATACCCTTTCAGAGTCTTTCTTTCCCCAATATAACTAGCAGGCCTCTCAGACTATTCTCTACACTTGCGGCATGTTTGGCAAATTCTCTGGAGACAGGGTGCTACAGGGAATGCTACTGGCTCCCGTCACCTCCTGTGGGTGTTGGATGAGATCACTGAATGTTAAGGTGGAATGAAGTAGCCTTAAAGAGGAATACTACGAGACTCATTTGGTTACTCCACTCCACAGGGAGATTCATCTGTTCCCTTGTCTGTCCACTGATCAGCCTGCTGGCACAGTGTACCACTGTATTTCCAGAAATTAATGGCCATTAGTTATGTGGCCAGGTTCCCAAATCGGAATACCTTGTTTCTAATTTTTTACACAAAGTGTAAAAGCAGAAGACATTGTGACAAAAAAAGAAGATTTATGGAGATTTATAGTGGGATGACTTCCACATAATAAACAGAGGGGAAACACAAATATATCACAAAATATTTAGATATCTTTATTTAAAATTTTATTTCAAAGCTTTTTTCTCCGATGGGGTTTGGGGATTCGATTTGTTAAAAGCATTGTACCATTAAATATGACTTGAGTTTAAACCAGACTCGTTAGCTGGAACTGGGCAGGTATGGTTACAGTGTGACACTTTGCAATAAAATGAGCGAAGCATCACAACAAATTAGAGTTCCCAGCCAAAGGTACCAGGTCTTCATTAAGGCTCAGTGAGTGGGTTTGGACATGTGCACAGTAAATAAATAAATAAAACTCCTACCTAATACAGCTGGCAGTCTCCATCGACACAGCTGGACAGCTAAGCTGTTTCCCAGCTTCAAGCTGGAGGGTGAGGCAAATAATAACCAAACTCCAGAAAAACATGTCAAATCACAAATCAGCTTTTCAGTCCAAACAGGTTATCCACAAATCAATTTGAAAACACACAAACCTTTCCTATTGACAGCAACAAAACCATTCTTAAAATGGCAACAATTAATAAACTAACCAGCAAGTTGCATCAGATGGTGTAACACTTTGGGTTTATAGTATTTTTTGACATCTTAAAACTTGCTACTTTCTTTAAAAAATGTATTTTTAATTTTTGATGTTGTGTCATCTCCTGGAAAGGCAGATGCTTAGCTAGCTAGCTTACTAACTACATAAACTGCTGTTCAGTTGCTTACATTTCATAATACAGCTTTGCCTCACATATACTGTAGTGCCCTAGTTGTTGGCTAGTTGGTGCTAGCTATTATTTCCCTCTAATAGCCTTTCAAACACTGATAGAAAGCGATAAAAACACAGATTATTTAGCAAGTAAAGACCAATTAGTCTCAGTTGTTTTGGAATGGTGTGATAGAGATGCAGAGGTCCAAGCAGTGATAACTTCAGACCTGCTTGTATTCTCCTAATTGAAACACAGCAGTTGGCAAACAGAAAATCTATAACTATTCATTAGAAGGTAATGAAGGAGGAGCAGGCAATAAGGAGAGAGGCAGAGGAGTGAATCAAGACTCCTTACAAATATGAAAAATGAGCAAACAGTAAAATCATGTAATCACAGTTCACATTTATGTTGTCACATACCTTGGAATCATCCTACTCCATCAATTTACAGAGAACAACTTATAGGGCTATCTAGGCATAACCCAGGTCTTGGCATTGTTTTCTGTAATAGCTATTTCACTTTCTAGGAATGAGACTACACATACTGCACTGTATACATTTGAAAAATTCGTTTTTTGAGGATTTATTGACGCAAGGTGTCGTGTAGTTACCACCACACTTTGCATTGTCACACACAAATATAACACTATTGATGGAACATTGTCATTCGTGATGAGTTTTCAGCATATGATAGAACCAGGCTTTGCATTGTTTGAGTGACTGAGAGAAAAATCTGAAGATCAAGAGAAGCCTTACTCAATCATGGAATCTGGAGAAAAAAAAGTATTATCTTTATTCCTGCTTGTTTAAAAAATGTGAAAAGGTGGACATGGCAGATGGTGAGTGTTTCAGGAGATCGAAACAAAATCTGAGGCGCACCTGCAGGTTGCAGGACAGACGGCCCGTGAAAATCGAAACCTTTTCACAATGGCGTTTAGAAAATCAAACTACCGTGCCCCGGCAGCCACCAACAATGGCTGGTAGAAGAAAGGCCCCGGCTCTGCGCTTTTGACCTGCACTCTCAATGATTTGAGTTTACTACACCTTAACTACTGTAGTCCTTTTCATTAAGGGTTCCTACCCTCTCTCTGAGGAGAGCCGTCTGCAGGTGGGAAAACACACCCTTGGTTCCTTGAGAGGAAACCGATATGGGGCTCTAGCACGGTTCAAGGGTTCAAGGCCATGGAGAGACGCCAAGCTGCCATTTCTATTCACTGTAAACCAAAGAAACATGATTTCATTCTTGTTTTTTTTCCTCTGGCAGGAAGGTTTTAAACACAGGTTAGCTTATTAAATGGACTTGAACGTACCTGAGCTGTGTTGATTTCGGAGGAACTTGAGAGTTGCCTTGCCTAGCTGCGTTCCATCTGCTGGTGGTGGAGTCTGGTCAGGGGAATGCTGAAGAATAAGCTGGGTGGGTATTAGTTATCATGTATTTACTACATACATAACTAACATAACATAACATAACATAAGGTAATGGCTAGAACAGGGCATTCAGCCCAGCAATGCTCACCTACTACCTCTAAGTGTACCTACTGCTTAGTTTGCCTAAAAGCTAAATAGTATCTAACACCGTATCAAGCCTGGTCTTGAAAACCCCCAGTGTTTCTGCCTCCACTGCATGTACTGGCAAGCTATTCCACACATTGACCACGTACATGCAGTATACGTATTTGTTTATTTTTTAGCTTAATCTGCATTTTTTGCTCCAAATTTCATATGCTCCATAATTGTTATAAGCCATACCAGCGCCGCAGTATCATATTTACTGTGACAATTTACTGTGGGAGACTAATGTAGATTTAATGGGTCCAAAAAAAGAAATAATACGGAATATTTGAAATTTTCCACTGCTTTTTTCCCCTTTTAAGTCCCATTATGTCTATGGACACACATACACAGACACACACACAGAAGTATTATTCTAAAACCACTTCCAACTAACTTGAAAGGACAGTAAAATAAAAATATTCAGAATTCTCCATTTGAGGATAGTAAAGGTATTTTCATCTCTCTTTATAATAAGCAGCGTTTACTGTATTTCTGGAGGTACTGCATGGATCATTGCATCAATTTGTATCCAGGCATTTGCTTTCATCCTGTCATATTTGCACTGCAAGTGATACAGATTATGGCAGTGACATGTATTTGAAATGTATGGATTTTTTTGAGAAATCACCAGTTGGATCTCTCCATGTCAGTGTGGACAAAACACACAAGGGGCATGATTGTCAAGCAGTGAAATGCATTATTTAGTAGGAGCTAATCAATACTGAAACGAATCTGGTCATTAACATTGAAAAGCATCTCTCTCTCTTTCACACACACACACACACACACACACACACACACACACACACACTCAGGAGCGACATACAAAATCATCCTATGTCAGTATCAAACTGTATTATGACGTATATATTTAATAATGACAGCTCCATATCACATAGATCGCTAGCGATGTCAGTCGGTCTGATATACGGATAAGCGTTTTAACCTAATTACTCTGTCGTGTTAATGCAATGAAGCAGTGTAAAAAAAATAACTTTTCAAACATAATGTACAGTACCAGATAAACTGTTTAGAGAAATCCTACCATTTACTTTGTACATTCACTTGTTAGAATCATCAATCTGGAAACTTCTGGAAAAATAAAAGCTCTCATATTTCATAAAGGCAAACCCAAGGCAAGCACTGTGTAGAGCAGAACATTTCCCCCTGAACAGGAGGCATCTGTGGGAACCACACACCCTGGCTTTCTCCTCTACAAGTGCCCCGTACACACCCTGTAAGACTCATTACATAGTTTTAGAGAAATGTTCCTTTATTTCCCAACAATAAGCTGACTAATTAGAACTCAAACCACTCACAGACAACAGGGGAAAAAAACATGCAGCCATTTGTCATTACTTTATTGAGGCCTAATGACTTTATACCGCCGTTGTTTTTTTTTTTTCAGTCAGGCATTTTCTAAATCCAAACAAGGTAGAGCACACACTGCACGTACGCCCCATTCGTATCGCACAAGGAATCTTGAAGAAAAGGGTAATTGCAGAAAGATTACGTCATGCCCATTTGGTGCTACAACAGTGACTCACACAGAAAGAAAACACTGTCGATGATAGATCCAGTGGCTTTTTCTAACTTCATGCTAGATTGTGCTTAATTACAGAATTCTAACTTAATTCTTACTTTGCACTGAATGTTGAATATTACATATATTTTATTCATTTTGGAAGAGAGTTGTTTGATTGGGATAGCCCTGCATGTTATTTTTTGCAATTTGACATTCACTTCAGCATTAACTGTGCATATTAAAGGCAGCCGTAGTTGATGCCTCAGATGAAAGTTCAACAGAATTTTAGTTTGTAAGTACATACTGTACACAATAAATGTGAGGGTCTTTTGGTTTGTTCTTCATGTATTACCTTTGCACTTACTGTAGTCCATCATTGTGGATGAAGTGCTCAGAAATGATGAATGTCATCCTAAAATGTTCATTTTAAATAAGCTATTTGTTGTTGTGTTAATAAATTCCATTGTGTGTATATGACCTAGTATCACCTGAACTCATTTAACTTGCATCAATAGGTTATGAGGTGAGCTGTGCGTGTTTCAGGGACACAAAATGACAGCTGACTTTATACATCTTTAATGAATATGATTTAATCTCTTCCCCTCCCTATTTTTTTTTCTGTTGGCTACACACAGTATGGGCCCCCAACTGAATGTTGTGTGTCTGTATTATTCTCAGAAAGCATCTGTATTCCGTGGAAGCGCTTTTAATTTTCCCATAGATAAATATGTTTATCCCGCCACCTGCACTAACATCATATATAATGCAGGCATACACACATGCACATAGTCAGGCATGCAGGCTACCCCACGAATGGACGCAAGTACCTTCCTGCGCCCCCCCCCCCTCTCTCTCTCTCTCACACACACACACACACAGTATTCTATATATGCCCCCATTAATAATTCACCCTTTCCTGAGCATATTCCTTACTATGTCTGCACCTTCAGCACAGCAGCAGGTCAGAAACAGCCTTCTACACACAAGTGTAGCAAAAATAAGAAAAAAAAGAAAATTATTAATCATCGGTCATAGCAATATATTAACTTTTTGTTGGCAATCCAGCTATTGGCTGGAGAACAATGTGATCAAGCTCTCCCATGAGCCATTATTAGCATAAGCTTCGCACTAAATCTTAAGTTTTTGGTTTGTTTCTCTAACATGGAAGAGGGTGGAAATTTAGAAATTGTTTACTATTGTGTAGAGGCACAGCAAAGTGGTTTGAGTGCAGCAGGCTGCATTCGTTAAACTGTGAAATGCCCGGTGTTGGAAGAAGCAGGGAACGCGAGCTCCAAGTATGACGTCTGGCTAAATGAGCCCCATTGACTTGATTGACAAACCAAAAGCAATGGAGTAAGAGAAAGGGCCCTTGCACTTGAGGGAATTCAGCATTGGATTCCCATCCCCTTAATTAGTCACACACAAACCTGTAACCCAAGCTCCAGCTGAAAGAATTTTAATTGCTACATAATAGCTGGTTTAATACAATTGTGGAGCAATTATGTTTGGTATTTGGTGCATGCCAGTTTATAATCCCAGGATTCCCGTGTTTATTTGTGCAGTGGTGGGCACAGTACCCCTCTTATTCTCTGACTTAGCACAGATGTGCGCTTCTGCACAACATATGGGCCCCTGCTCACTCCAGAGCAAATCCGGAGAAGCCCTGCACTTGCCTTTTCCTCCAGTGGAAATGGCCCAATTACAATTAATTACTTTATCTTCTCGGGCAATTTGCATGTCTGTTTCCCTGATCTGTGGTGACCGCAGCACTTGCCTTGGGAACCGGCTAAGGTTAGACAGAGGCAGCGCATATGGCCTGAGCTCAGAGGCACCGGTGAAGAAGCAGAGGAGGGCTGTTTATTAAAATATATGTTTAACTTTTTAAAATATATTTAGTCAGAGCTGTTGTTTGTGTTTACGAGCTACAGCTGCATACAAAAGCTCTCCTGCAAGTGTCCTTGACTGTAATTTCAGCGCAGCCAAAAATGGAAATGGCTCACATGAGCAAACAGTTCATTTTAAAAGCTTGCACCAAACAATTGACACATATTTACATGTTTTATAGGTAGTCCTCTATTTCAATGTTTGAGACAAATTAACATAATGTCAAATAAAAGAGTAGCAGAGTATTTGGTTGCATATCCTTTATATGCCATGACTTCCTGATGTCTGTGACCTATCAAAATTATTCAGAGTCTGGATATCTTATTTTCCGGTTGTCCTACAAGCGTTACTAAAACTAAAACTGCATTTGAATGGATCTCAATGGGAATTTGGAAGTGGGACTAGATTCTGCCTGATTTTAGGGTCCAAGGTATCAAATGGGACTTAAACCATTATGCTGCTGCCAGATGTGCAGAAGATACTACACAAATCGTTTTTCGTGATTAATTTTCCTGTTGAACTCAATGGAATTACTTTAGACCCTTGATGACTTAAAACTATTTAGCCAGCAAATCTTGCCATGTATATATGAACAGTGTATGTACAGTAATGGTACATCCTAGACTTTTTTTCTTCCAAAGCCCATGAATTTAACCATTGTAATATTTTAATAATGTTCATTAAACCATAAACCATATGAGCTGGCACTTTTCCTTTAAAGCCACAGATAGCATTTGTTATCATTTTAAAATGAAAGACAAGCTGTGGCGGGCGACCCACGCTGCTTCAGTGCTTAATGCACATCCCTCTCGTTAGTGGTCATTTTTGTACCTGGAAGGTGACTGCTATTGTGGAAATGTTTGTCCGTGTTATTAGCCGGACCAGCAGGTCTGCAGGCTGCAGCTTGTTAGGCTGCAGCTGATGGTTTATTTATGCCTTTCCTTTTGCAAGTTGTCCTTGGTAGTGCAGGGATCCCTGGGGGTGGGCTCGGTGGAGGTGGGGGGGGGGGGGGGGGGGGCGGGGGGGGGCACACCGCGATGCTTGTCATGCGCTACCACGCCTGGCGTTCACGGCCAACCCTACCGGGGCACTAGACTCAGCCTCCATTTGCGTACGGCGGCTGAGGCCCGCGCAGTAATGGGTCTGCGCTATCTCTCTATTCGAAGGCGATCGGCGGCGCTCATCAGACGCGTGGAGAGGAAGTTGTGAGCGAGGGCCTGCGGGCTGTAATTGGCAGGGCCTGCTGCCCTTGACAACACAGGTTCCTTTATAAATAAATACTGAAAAATCAATCCTGGCTCTCATCTGCACATGGACGCGTGCTCCCCATAAACATATTTTCTCCCTTTTTTTTCCCCTGCTGGTTTCTGATCGGACTGCAGTGCATGTGTTTCACGACGCGATTTAACAAACGCTCTGTACCCAACTGGAATATTAGTTATGGCTTTACTTGATGAGAGAACTTTTCAAAAATGTTGGGATTGCCTAGAAACGATCATCAGAATATTATATTCCTTCAAGAATGGCTCTTCCTTTGAAAGGCTCTTCCTGTGGAAGCACTGTTCCAGCGCATGGACGAACCCCACGGTCTGCTATCATACCCATGCCAGTGCGGCCAACTGCAGCACAGGATGCTGCACAACTGGCTCTATTGTCGAGCCATAGGAACTAGAGTAATTTCTCACCAGCGCCCCCAGTGGTTGACCGTGCCCACGCACATCCTGTGAACCTGCGCATGAAGGGTCTTCCACCCACTCATGCCTGTGTGAGCCCGGCTTGCGAACTGCGGCGTGATGAAAAGTGGCAGCTGACACTACGCACTTTGAAGGAAAGCACATGCTTGTCTGCACTCTCCTGAATCTATCTCCTGGATCTATAGCTAGTTGCAGCTGTGAGCTCTGAGAAATGCAACTGGACATTGCAATATTTGAGAGAAAATGGAGAAAAACCGTAACAAAGAAAGCGTAGCATATGTATAACCATTACGCATTTATTTTCCCTCCCGGTCTTGACACATTTGCCAGAAGCATTTATGTTTACTCTTTCTCTCCAAATATTTCATCATTCTTATTTCAAAATTACCTGAAACTATTTTGTAAAGGTATGTGTGTTGGTATGGGGTTGGTTTTATCTCTAATTTGTTGACCATACTTATTACTTAAAGCCATTATGACACAGCTTTTGGCTTTATAGCGATGCATATGTATATATATAAAGATGTATATGTATAATACTGAACACACAAACATAGATTTGCTCTCCAAGGGAATCTAAAATGCACAACTTCAACAAGCCTTTAATTAATAGGCTTCCTCTCAGGCACCTGCATCTGTCACCCACCGCTTGGCACACACCGTAGGAACTAGTCGTGTTGCCACGGGAACTCGGACAGACTCCGAGAAATAATCAAAAGGCAATATGCTCGCAGGTACACATCTTGCGCCAATTATCTCATAACACACTTCCAAAACTTTCCTTCCTCCAAAACCCACAGAAGCACATAGTACATAATTATGGCAATCAATTCAGCGGCACAGCCGTCAATATCTATCAGATCAAACTCTCATTTTGGCTGATGCGTCTGCAAATGAAACACGAGGAAACCGTGCCCGCGTGTGTACGCACGCGCACCTGCGTGCGCGTTCGCATTCGTGAGCGTATGTTTTTATATAAAATGCAGTATCTCAGATTGCCCCCTCTGTTATTTAAATGACTAACTTATCTATAATTATGTGATTATCAGGCCGGCATGTCTGGTGGTTCCAGGCTGCACTCGGAGGATAATGTGCTCTGGCGGTCAGCTGCTGTTGAATATCTGACCCCTGCTGTTTTATTCAGAGAGTAACATTCAAAATGAGTCATTATACACTGCGCTGCAATTACTGGGAATCTGTGAAGACATACTGGATTTTGATATTGTGTGACAATCATATTAAATGTTTTTGGTGGGGTTGGGGGGGGGGGGGGGTGTATTGTGGGCAATTATTCAAGTGGAAAAAATAATTGGTTTAATTTATTATTTACCTGCTCAGGTTAATATGAGGATCAACAAGTTGCAATGATCATAGGAATCTGAATAATATAACTGCCAGTTTTGTGATGATGCGTGTTTTAAATATAGTGAATTGGGTATCATTTATAAATATGTTTTATTTCAATAACATTGGATATCTATCAATGCGATTTTGGATTTTGTAAGAAACCCACATTGTTCTCCAGACCTGTTTCAGTATACATGTGGCTTCAAAACAATATTACTTTCACTTTGAAAAAGTAATGGAGCAAAAACTTTTAATGGGGGGCTGGGTGTAAATTGAGACAGCAGTGGTCCTGCTGGTAAAGCTGCTGTCAGCTGTGTTTTTGAGGGGATAAAATGGCCGAAAACTGGCCTCCACTCCCCTCCGGTTCCCTAAACAAAGGGCCAGCAGGCTGGGAGGAGACCGCTCAGACCCAGCAAGCTGTCTTTAAACTGCTAAATAATCAAACATGGAATGGCATGTCTGTGGCAAAGGGTAAAATGGATGCACGCTGTGAGAGGGCTTTGGCTAGACAAACTCAGGCCCCTGGACTTGCTGAACTCTTCACAAACGGACGTCAACGCTGGTCCGCAGAGGTATTCTTCCTCCCGGTCAGAGGGGCGGGGGTGGTTTTGGGGTTAGGACGGCGGGTGGAGGGAAGGGTAGCAGGGGTCAGGCCGGGGAGGGGGAGGGAGGGAGGGGGGGGGTGGGGGTCCTGTTGAGGAAATGGTTGAGTGGTCGGGCAGACAGCCAGGGACCTGTCCGGTATAAATTAACACAGTGTATGTATGGGAATAGGCCACTGCACAGCTTTGCCTCACACTGGCTCAAACTCTTTTTATGCTCCACATTGGGTTGCAGTTGCGTTCTTTTCTTTTAATTATTAAAAAAACTGTTTCCTCCCTGGTATCCTCTGTTTCAGCAACCCATCTGCTGTGGCCTGAGCACATACTAATGGGACCCCCGATAATGTTCCGTCACCCGTTTCTGCTGAATGACATCCTCCGTCATCGCCATTCTTAAAGGGAAACCGTGAAGATTTTACTCTCAACTTTGGGAAGGAAAGCAAGGAAACAATTGTCCTTTTGTAAGGAGTGTTTTCTTTCTGACTCTGGTGCCTGGCCAGAATTAATCTCTGGTTGCAATAGGGTTGAAAAGGTCAACATTTTATTTCCCGAATGGACATGACTCAATGATGATGTAAGGTGGTTTTGACCATTCAAATCTCAGTAGGAAACAACAGTTTAAGTCATGGCAACCCTGTTTACGGCAGTATGGAATTTCAGTGCTGACAGGTAGTCCTGACGGGCTGTCAAAAGTTTTTATCAAAAAATCAGCAATCGGTTGAATTTTCATTTTAATCTTGTGGGTATACAGGATTCACCCTTTTCCCTTTTAAGACATACCGTATTGCACCATATGTGGTATTCTTGGACGGACTTTCTCAAGCCCCTTACAGGGTGAAAGAGCATGGCAGAACTTTGCAGTGTCATGAAAGGGGGCGTAACCTGACTCGCCTGTCCAACTATCCCGTTCCACTGACATTTTGAAGAGCACTTGACTCTACGAAGGGGAGGTTGTGTAACAGAATTCTAGCGAGAATTCAAATTTAGATCTCAACAGTGTCTATCCTCTGTACACAGCTTGCAAACAGTGCGTTGGTTTTTTTCCATGGCCCACATGTCTGAGAGGCATAAATCAAACGGAAGTGTGAATATGTACGCGGTACCCCAAGCATATTTAAATGTTACTGGGGATTAAGCGCCGGGAAGTCCGATAAAGATGCGGCATTCCCGCATTTTCGGATGGAAGGGGGCTAACTGCTAACCTGGACCCTTGCTCAAAAATAAACAGTGCCGTTTTGACTTCTTTTGGTTTGATGCAGAAAACGGTTGCAGTTGAGCGCGAGAGGAATAAATCAGTTTTATGTTTGCTCAAGGTTGGAAGCAGTCAATTCTGGCCCTGGGAGTGCCATCTTTCAACTCCTCAGCAAAAACATGTGCTCAAGGCACAGTTACAAAATGTGGTCCAAGCTATTCAGAGATCGTATTAATCATGTCTTTCACCATGGCTCTAAAAAGGAGGACCCACTGCGTTCTGCTGCTTCGCAGTATACACAACATGGTATTTTTGCATCTAAAGAGCACTTTGCACAGTGTTGAGCCCATGTTGAAAGCAGAGTACCAAACACCTACCACTGTAAGAGTCAACAATTCCTGGAGCTTCTTTATGATTGCTTGCTGGCCATAGCATTTACACATAAATATACCTTGGGCATATAGTGAATGTGAATTGGCGTACAGTTCATTACTTCATTCTATAGCTAAAACCAGGACGACAACCAAAAAGCATGTAAACCGATTTTGTTCTTGCGTGATGTGTGATAAAGTATTACCTGGGTAGTCTCTGAAAGCGGCTTGAAAATTAAATATTGCAGCCTTAAAAGGCAGGCGGTCTTTTGGTTAATCGGTGGGTTTAAGCGCTGAATTGATTTATATAAACTCACTGTAAAACTAGCTGACCTCAGATATGTACCATAAGACTGCAGAGTATGAATCATTCATAATTAGTACAGGCGAATGCTCTCTCGCTGGACGCAATCCCCGGGTCCTTCGGGAGGAAAGATGACCCGGGCCGACCGTGACAGAACCTGCCAACTGAAGCGATCAAACATGATACGTGGGAAAGGGGCCGGGGCGGTGGTGAGCATTCGCCTGAGCTGGCATTGGTGAGTAAACTTTAACCGCAGTCAAGCATTCTCTGGTTACAGCGCCTTGTTCTAGATATCATTGCAGCCTTAAAATCGTCAGGCCTGGCTGTCATCGAGAGAATTTGCAGAGTGAGTTCATTATTGAATTACTCTGGGAGCGAATCAAATGCTCTTGCATTTGTTAAAAAAACATAATGCTTCGCTTGAATTATTCTCCATTAAGTTTACATAACAGTCATGAACATGACATAATACCCCATCATTATGTGCTATATATTGACCCATTTGAACGTGATATCTTTATATGTTTTATGACAGGCATTATGACTTTGGTAGGACATTTGTCATAAGCTGTAATACACTGTTATGACTACTTATACAGGCTTTATGGCTCATGGTTCAATTTAACCAACATTATGGACCATTTTATTTTGGGCTGGTTCCAAGTAGAATGAATAAATAAATAAATAACAATGGAGTGCAGGCATTCTCTCAATTCACTGTATGGAATCACTTCCACTTACAGTGCAATCTGTAAGTATTTGGACAGTGGTACAATTTCTGTATTTTTGGCTCTGCACTCCAGCACATTGGATTAGAAATGAAACAATGAATATGAGGTTACAGTGTAGACTGTCACCTTTAATTTGAGGGTAGAATTACATCCATATTGGGTGAACTATATAGGAATTACATACATATAGGACCAAAAGTAATTGGACAGTTGGCTTCTCAGCTGTTTCTGATTAGTCAGGTGTATTCAATTGATTGCTTAGTAAAGGTGTAAGGAACCTTTCAATATCTAGTGTTGACTGGCTTTTGAGTCTGCTATTGGCATTTGTCAACATGAGGAGCAGAGTTGTGACCAATGACAGTCAAGGAAGCCATTATGAGGCTTAGAAATAAGAAAAAACAGTCAGAGACGTATACCAAACAATATGCTTACCAAAATAAATGGTTTGGAACACCATTAAGAGAGCACTGGTAATAATGGCAAAAGTCCTGGTAGGGCAAGGAAGACCCCTATTGTTGAAGACCAGATAAGTCTCATCATAATGAAGATAACCCCCCAAAAACCTGTCCGCCAGATCTGAACCACTATTCAGGAGGCAGGCGTGGATGTGTCAGTGACTACTCTCCACAGAAGATTTCACAAACATATCCACAGAGGCTGCACTGCGAAAAACAAATCACAAACATTTTCCAATAAATGACAGTTTTATGACAGTAAAGTGGGGGGGGGGGTCAGTATTTAAGTTAAAAGCGATGTCATGTAATTATGTATACCTTATTTTTCACGAAATGTCAAAATATACGCTAACATTGGCCAATACTAATGATTTCAGCCTGATCAGCACTAGTTAAAACATCCCAGTTCCTGCATTACTGAGTGGGTGGCAGCTGATGTTGCCCTATTAAGGTTGATACTAGGTTATTCAGCAGTTAAGCTCCCTGTTATTTTTCTGTGGGATTAAGTGACTCTCCATCCACTTAGGGTCAAGTACGGATTGGCCGGAGTGGGATTCTTAGCATTCATTCCTTTTCTCACGGTGCAATTTTCAATCAATATAGTCACAGAATATACAGTTTGAAAGCATTAAAACTCAAAGTTCTAGCTGTATAAACTATTTTACGATTGCTTTAGCGACAACATTTCCTTATTTTGTAACATTAGTGGTAGAAAAACAAGCGAGGGTGATCTTACCTTCTCTGCATTTTGTGAATCCACAGGCTGCACAAATCAGGGTATTGTCAATGTCCTTTTCACAGCGAGGGGCCAGCGAACCAAATTCATTGTAGTTTATAATTTCAAAATATCGATAGAATGGCCATTGTTTATCTAAGAATTTCTCTGGAGGATTTTTGTCATAGGAATGCTATTACCTACGTTTTGTATTGGCTCGCTGGAACACAATCAGTGCAACTACAAAGTTCTCTGACCAGTACTGGTCATGTAATCTCATGGTATAGACAATTCCCCTACCCATGACCTCCAGTATAACTTCTGCTCATCGTACACAAAGTTAGGAATATGGTATTAGAGTGATGACTGAGGAGCATTTTAGCGAATGAAATTACATTTCCAACGGTGTATTGTCTGTTGGGCTTGCATAAAACAACACAGGTTTTTTTCACTGCATAAATCATTTTCCTTTCATTTTCAATACACACTTTAAGACAATCACGTGTCGAAAAAAACTGTTCTTGAAAATTTATGCCTAAAAAGGTCGTGGAAGAAATCGCTCATCTGAGTGAATAGTTCTGAGGAGGACAGTGACTCCACACTAGAGGGCATGAAATGACTCCATTTTATAACGGTGAGCACGTAAATTACATTCTCAAAGTATTTTATTATTATTCAGTATGCTTATAAATAAGGCGCAGGCCTGCTTTTGAATGATAAGTGGTATGTGGGGGGGGGAGACACATTTTTCAGGATAAAAAGTGTTGTATCTTTTAGTATGCAATCTAAAGTATTTTACACCTCATACACAACCCAAAATTCATTTCGTTTCCATGTGTCCTTTTGGAGTCTCCAAATGTCCTTTTTGGAAACCTGCCTAGACATAGCTTAGAAAAAGTAATGCAGAATGCTCATTTCTGGTGATATTGACATCAATTTTGAAGGGAGTTTGTCCAGAGTTGTTGCAGTGGTTACATTGTGTTTATAAGCCCACCAGATACAGCCATCAGTATCTGTATCCACTCAAATACATCAAATATTTTCAGTGAGATCCAAAGCTTCCACTTCCACTCTGTTTGAGCATATGTAGTATTTCTGTCTTTTGGCAAGGGATACCATTCAGAAGAAACCAGGATTGTGCTTGTTGTCAAAATGGTTTAGAGTAGTAACCATTACATTTTGGGTAGGTCATTTTCAAGCTTGTGTTAAGAAAATGGGTGATAAGTAAGGGGTTAAACTGTAGTTGTCCAAATGATGGCAATGTTAGTTGGCCTGATAACCTGAGCACATTCACAGGCCTAAGACAACAAAAATTCAAGATCACCGAGGGTTTGGCTGATCTTGAGCCCCCCAATCCTGAGGCATGTTTCTGGTGTGCAAATACACTGCTGAAAATGAAAATGTTGTGCTTTGATATGTATCAGCCATTTGAATTTGATTTGGGGCCTTTTTAATGGCCCCAATTATTTCTGTTTGGACTTAAATTGTTTGTTTGGCTCTGTACTCCAGCATATTGGATTTTAAATCTACCAATGAAGGTAAAAGTGCAGACTGCCAGCTTTAAATTAAGGCTATTTATATCCATCAAATATCATCCATGTGCAAATTACAGCCATTTGTATACATTGTCATACATATTTAAAAGTACACAGTACAATTATTTTACTTTAGAAGAACATTTAGTACTAGTTTGTCAATGATTGCCTGAAATCTGCGACCCACTGGATATCTTCGGTCATGCTCTGCCAGAGCTGTACTGCAGGCATCATCAGTTCCTGTTTGTTCTGGGGGCTTTTTGCCTTCAGTCTTTTTTTCAGCAAGTGGAAGCATGTTCAGATGGATTCAGGTCAGGTGATTTACTTGTACTAGTCAAGAATATTCCACTATTTGGCCCTATAAAACCCACTGGTTGATCAGTATGTTTGGGTCATTGTCCTGCTGCAAGTTGATGCACCGTCCATTGGGTTCTGCGGCATTTATTTGAGTGAGCAGATGAGATGTTTCTGTAAACTTCAAAATCCATCCTGCTGCTGACATTCTCAACAGTCAATAAAGACTAGTGAGCCATACATGCCCAAGCCACCTCTAACGTTTCAAAAATGAGGGGGGGTGCACTTGGGTACAGGTAAATACTCGACTTGGCTGTCCATAAGAGTCTGTTCCAGAACTTTACTGTTTTCTTTTTAACAAACACTAATCTGGCCATTATATTCTTGAGGCTTATCATTGGTTTGAATCTTGCAGGGAACCCTCTCAGGTTATCCTGGTCTTTGACACAACTATACTTATATCCTGGAGAGTGCCGATGTGTCCGACTGTGGAAAGGGTTTTTTTCTTCCTCACTGAAAGTATTCTTTGGTCATCTACTATAGTGGTCTTTATTGGTCATTGTTTTTGCTATTGCTCACCAGTGCATTCTTGCTTCTTCCAAACAGTTGATTTTGACATACCAAATGTTTTGTCTGTGTCTCTGATCAATTCATTCTTGCATTGATACGTATTTGGTCTTCATGTTGGGAGACAACAGCAGCAGACTCCAAATGCAGACTTCACAAATAGAAGCTACTCCAAACCATTTGTTGATTAATGATGTAACAACTGGTCAGGAGCAGCCTATTGTCCAAATATTTTTGTTCTCACAAACGGGGGGGGGGGGGCAAAACAACAAAGATTTAGTCAATGTTTTAATACATACTGATTTTGATTCAGCTGCACTGTGCAGCACTCATTAATACACTCTCAGTACAAAACGTGCCTAAAAAGGTACAAATGCTTGTTGCTGGGGTGGTACCCAAATGGTCAAAAAAAGTTTGGCCCTAGCCTACAATATATAATTAATTTTCTACATTTTTTTGCTTGGGAAAATACTCATTTGTACCCAAATACAATATTACTGTACTTTCAGGGTATATTTGGGTAATCTGAAACTTGAAGAACAAAAAAACTACCTCCACTGTTACTTTATTTCTGAATGTGTATCAACTGAAAAATTGAGAACATGATAAAATAATAAAAAGTATTTATCATTTTGAAAACTATGTTGAGATTATGTTGCATATCATTGTATTACAATTCCGAAGCATGATTTACAGTACTAAATCCAAATTTTTGAACCACATCCAGAATTTTGTCTATTTACATAACATTGTTCAAGAATGTCTGTGCCAAGGAATCTGCTGCAGTTTATCACAGGCGGCCATCAAGCTACTCCTGTATGCATCCTGAAGTCTGAGAATCAGGTCAAAAGTGTCTCCGTCAGACATGGAAAACATATTTTTTTTCTTTTTGTGGGCTGCTGTCAGTTTGCGTCTCCAGAGAGATGGAATGTGCCACAGTCTCCCCAGTTTATTTTGGCTAACGGAAGGATTTCATCAGCTGATAAATATTTGGAGCACTTTTTTCATTTGGCCGTAATGTCCACGCATAACTCAAAGCCTTAAACAGCAGAGACAGTCTTGCCAGTGAATCTAAGATGACCGCATTCTCCCTAAGCTGACCACACAGTTCAGCTGCTGTACTGTGAATCCATAGCCTGTAAGGCAGAGATATCCCTTTACCTTACGGTTCTGTAACTTGGCATCAGTGCACCTATTACTTCGGTTTGACTGAGAAAAACATCTCGGGGACAGTTCGGACAGCTGAAATGTTCACACATTTGGCATTATTACAACCGCTTTATCTTTAACCGGAATGCAAAGTGCAGTCAAATAAATAAATGTTTTTATGTATTAAAAGTTTCCCTGTGAAGGTCTATCAAAGGCTTGTTTTAAGAATAAAATGAAACTTCAGTATTTGTTAAAGCACAATCTGACTATGAAATCAGTGAATTATTATTATTATTATTTATTTTCAAAATAAATAATTACAGTTTATAATATTCCGACATTCCAAGGTTATCCTGACTTTCCCTGTCGGCCTCCTCGGCGGACCTGAGGCGCGCGGCGCATTCCAGTTAACGGAGTGACAGAAGCGATCGGCGCAGGTTGCGGGGGATGGGCTTGATCGCGGTCACTGGGACGGAAAGCGTGGGGTGCGCGGGCCAAGGCCTCGGGAGCTCGCGGCTCCGTCCGTGCGCGGCCTGACAACCGACGCTCGCTCAGCGGGGCTCTAATGCGGCCCCGCCATTAGCTGAGCCGCCCCCGGCCCGCTGACGGGTCGCGACGCACTAATTCGCCCTGCTTAAGCCGCCAGTTACCCCCTTCATCAAGGAGAGCCATCCGTCTCTCTGCATTTATCCCCCTACGTTTATCCATTTTCCCTTTGTCGCAGAGGCCAAGTTCATTGCCTGTGTCAGATGCTGTTAGCAATTCAATCTATCCTATCGAATTATCCTTCGGAACGGCAATAGATTGAATGAGTTACGTCTCGACCTCATGGAGGCTTGCAGCCCGACCCTTGGTATTCGGCTGTTGTTTTTCCTCAACAAAGAGAGCTTGTTAATTGTTTCTTTGTGAGATGATTTGTTTTTGGGGGTTTTTATGTCTGCTCGAATAAAATAAAGAAAAAGCAAACAACTGTAACAAATTGGTAAAAATTCGACCATCTGTTTTTTGGATTGTCTTCTATGAACGGTTTTGTTTAAGTAAATATCTGCAGTATCCGGTGACAACATGGCAACATACAACATACTCCAGAAATGTTTTTTTAAAAGTGGTCTTTTATTATTATTATTATTATTTTTTTTTTTTAAATGTTTGGCTTACTAGTTTACTACACTACCATTTTAAACCAGATAAAATTGTATGTGATTAATAATGGGAATTGCTTCTTTGTTCACATGCTGGAACAATTACTGAACAGGATGAGATCCTTAGCCTTGCAATTTTGTATAGTTTCATTTAATTGAAGCTAAAGTGATTTGCACGAGAAGTATTTCATGTAATAGCAATGTTCAAACAAAAACAAAACATTTAGAAGGGCAGCCTTTAAAATAAGTGAAATGCATATAATTTATTTTTGTAAAGATAAACACAAAAACTTAATTTTTATCTTGTTGAAAAGTATGTGTTGCACTGGGCACTGTTGTTGGTGACTGTGGGCCTTTATGTTTGTTTTATGTCCTCTGATAACACACCTCTCCACACTATCAAAATCAACAGCCCCCAAGTCATGTCCACTTGCCTTCAACTCAATTTATTATATTCATCTTTGGGTATCAAACTCAACTTAAGTTTTCAGAATATTAACTCTAAATCACTCATCGACTTGACTGTTTGAGAATTGAGTTGAGTCAAGGTCCATTCAACTCACTATTGCAAGCTATCTTATAAAACAAAAAACGAATCACCACAGAAACTTCTTAAATAAACATTCCCAACTTGATTTAAAAAGTGGAAACAAATGTTATTTTCAAGTGGAACTTGCTCATGAATTTAAGACACCAGGGAAACATATATCATGTTTTTAAGTTGAACTAGCTTGACATTTAGTTAGATTCAAAACGGTTGGACATGCAGTACATTCCTGAATGTGTACAGATGGAATGTGATATGATGTACAGTGAGTATTAGTGGCTGTTTAGTTTGGTTGCATGGGAAGGCTATTTCATTTACTGTAACTACGCATGATAAACACAATCAAATTGGCCCATAGTGAGTAATATTTGAGGAAACAGTGAATGTTAGTATAGCTTCAGTTGGCATTTGCAAGAGGCATCTCCCTAAAGCAGCACATCGCTTTGTAAACTCATGCCTCTGGTTTGTCTCTGTTTGGATTATAGCTGTTTTGACAGGTGCTTCATAGCCGCCAATTGTGAACGTTTTTTTTCACTTTTTACAAATGGAACTGACCTTTCCAAAGTCAACTATCCCAATAGAACTGGAATGGCATTCTTTTTTAGATTTTTATTATGACATTATGACATTTTATTGATCTTTATTTTAGCAGAATAATGCTACTGTTTAACTAAATGTGCCTTTTTAATGTGTGTGTGTGTGTGTGCATGTGTGTGTACATGCATGAGTGTGTGAGTGATATATTACTTGACATGTGCACATCCACTTTAGTCTATATATTATGGTTTTAAGGCTTTAATGGAACTCTGCTGTGACCCCTGTTAACATAGTGCACTGGTAAATGTAATCTCTGTATTCTTAAAGTTGTTCCCATTGTATTTCTTCAGATAATTTTGAATTAGGGGATTTAATATATCAATTCACTTATTCAAAGCCCACATGAATTTATTAACCATTTTCTTCCACTTCATCAACAGCATTTTCCAGAAATTTCCCCTTTCACCTTGGTAGAAACATGCTAAACATTGTAAGGTATTTTAATCTTTTTCGTACAAGGGGAGAAGTTAAACAGTTAAACTGAGGGTTGTGTGATGGTAAAATGAAAACAAATCTTACATCTACCACGGTTGACTTTCTTTAGGGCTGTGATGTGTTTTCTGTGTACTGACATGCAGTGTCTTGAAGGAACCGTTTGTCTTGCTAATGGAAGGCAGACAAAACATTTTCTTTGCTTGATAGCATCTGTTTGCAGAATACAGAGACTTAAATGGATACCAAGGGTTTCTGAGAGGAGAGAATGGAATGAATGAGAATGTGACAAATCTCAGACAAGTGCTAATGAATGTCAACACTGGCGCGATAAAAAACAACACTCCACGGGTAATGCACTCTGTGAAGAGGGTAATTTAAGCCATTTTTATAAACTTGTGCTGTCCGATACATTAACCTTATCTGATTCATCGCAGGAGACGTTCTGTTAAAACATATCACAGAACAGGAGACCATGTACTTGAAAAGGAGACAAAATAAAAACATTCTCAGGCCAACAGAAGTTTGATTATACTGTTAAAAAATAACAATAAAACTTTGGATTTAAAGCTCCGAATTTACTTCATTGAACAGATTAGCTTTTTAGACTTGGATGTATTCAACTGAATTGTATACTTTAACTACTAAAGGCTTATCATTTCAGTGACCCGTCACAACAACAATTTGATGAAAAAATATGCATATACCTGCCTTATTGCTAAGCTTTCGATGACCCTGAAAAGACAATATGAAGTGCAATATGACTATGACTCCAGTGTGTTAGTAATAAAGGTAAATAAAATCCACCACTTTTATTGAACCAAAATCAGAGCCATTAATTGCCAAAAGGCACCTCCTGACACTATGATTTTGAATTTGATTTACATATATTTATGACTGCGTCCAAACACCTATACATCAACTTGATCTGCAGGCTCCTCCCCTTGACCCCTAATGGCATTCATTTGTCAGGCCACACACCATCTGGGTGTGAGGCGTTCACTAGGGGGCCCATCGATCCATCTCTGACACTGCAGCCCTCTTCTGTCCGCTGTCCTCAAACCCTCGCCAACCTTTCCCAACTTCCTGGGGGGGGGGGGGGGGAGAAGGTCTGTGAGAGAAAACAGCCCCATTGCCCAAGGCACCAGAAATGCTCAATATGTTTCCATTGCCGGTCTCTGTCATTGTGGGCAGGTCCACACCCTCACCAATACAATGGAGGTCTGATCCTGAGCTACTAAGCTGCACTCAGATAGCTTTCAGAGTGGTGAGGCCCAGCCCATGGATCGAATGCCATCCCAGTCTCGGTCTCAATGCTTTAAACTCTTAAAGCTACTACTGTATTGTGTAGTCTGCTTGTAATTATTCAAATGTGACTTATTCTCCCAGTGGTTTGTGAATGTGTACAAAGGGCAGTGGACATACACAATACCTGTGCAGTGCTTTTCCATTTTTGGGTGGGGGATAGACCAGGGGGTGAAGGAAACCGGGCAGATACTGTCGCGTTTTGCTTCCAGACAAGCAATCTGTTTGTTTTTATTGCTATGAGTTATCTCACGTAATAGCTGCAGAATTTTTAACCTGGCCTAACGTGTACGAGAGACCATCCTCTCCACAGGTTCTTGGCATGATTCCCCGCAGGTCAGCGCCGGCATGTCTCCTGGGAGCCCATTTCTCATGGCCTCTTGGTAAACACAACATACAATGTTTCCATGTGGCAGGACCACCAAGTGAGAAGGACACTGCGATTGCTGACAGCACTTCACATTCAAAGTTTATTCAAAATAAACAGCCTGCAGATTGATAAAGATCCCCATGTGCATTATACTCAAAGAAAGGACAAAGGATCAAATAAAAATGAAAATGAAGATAGCTACTGGCATTGACTTTGACCTCTTCAAAGTCAACAAAAGTTAAAAAAAAGCCCATATTTGTCTGCTTAAATAAACTGCTCTTTTACATAAAGTAATATTATGTAATAACAAGTAGAATTATATAAAATAAGCATGCAAATTAAATTCAAATAGTAAAAAACAAACCCAATAATAAAGTGTACATTTCAACATTACAAATTTCAACTTTTTAATTAATAAAAAAGAAATGTCTACAATACCCACAGCATACCCATTTTAAATTACAAATTGTACATTGTGTATGTATATGATTACATTGTACACTTGGTATAAAATTGAGGTGTCTTTCTAATGGAGGGATTACAATATTCAGCTGTTAAGGTTTAGAGTCTGGATTTTTATTTTTTTAAGTACAGTGAGATTGTATATTTTTCCATGAGCCTGAATTTGAGTAAAGTTCATGTTCAGACATGATTGGCTGGTTTAGATGCTCAGCAGACAAGATGCTCAGCAGTCAAGATTGGAAAGATTAATCAGGCTGAAAAACAACATGATGCCCAATTGACTGAAGGAATGGAAAGACAACCAGACTGCATTTGTAACATTACTATTCATCCATGGTGATATCACCATCACCAGAAAAATGAATGGTGAAAGTTGTATTAGTTCTGTGCTTTCAGATTTCACCCACATGAAAGATGTAGCGAAATTGTCTCATTGGGTTCTATGCCTTCACTATAGTTGACTTCCAAAAACCAATTCCTGTGGAACAGGGTGATTGGCTTGTCACTTGCTAACATATGAAACATATGTTTCTTGTTTCACAAAAATGGTTAAAATTAATCCCATTAAGTGTTACAATATTTTGCAGCGATCTCTGTGGAGGCCACAGGCCTCTGTGAAGACCACAGGCCACACTTCTTTTTCTGGAGAGGTATTCTGGTTCTGTATTGGATCAAGCAGAATAGCTTTCTGGTGGAAGAGGAAGGCTGTTGACAGATGAACAGCATTGGGGTATAAAGTGTGATTACGACAAGTGTTTCAGCAAAAGCTTGTTCGCCAACCATTTCCTCCCTGGGGTTTACCGCAAAAATCCTAAACCTTCAAGGCCATTCCACAAACACCCACAGTTCCACAGCCATCATTTAAATTGGGCTCAGAGCAAGCAGTCAATGGCTTCTGGGGTTACACTGCTCCCTCAAATGCTATTTAATATAATACATATTTCTATATGCAGGCACAGCATTTTTGCATTTGATTTATTTTATTGATGGAACATGCCAAGTACAGTGACATCACTACGGGATATAGCTCCGGATTTACTTGACATATTTCTACATGTGCAGTTGCCAAAACGTGAATTATGATTTGATGTTACATCACCAGCTTTATAATAACCACTCTGTAAAAATGTTCAACATCAAGCATGTTTGCAAATATGACTTAGGAAGGGGAAAAAAATTAACAAGGCAGACAGGGAAAACTGTAGACCATGAAATAGCAAAATAAATAAACAGTATTTGTGTTTGAAACATATTTGTATTCATGCTGTTACTACATCTCATGAGATACAATATAAGAACTTGAATAAGTCTTATTCAATTAAACTTTGCAAAAAGCAATGGATGAATGGCTTACATTTTCTACCGCAAGCTTTTTTTAAAAAACATCCCCGGGTTCTACAATGCATCAATAATCTGAATAGCGGATTGTTCCACCTGTCAATCACAGGTAGACTGGAAACTGCTTGCTTAACTAATTTAAAATATTAATAATGGTTAGCCTTGTGCGATGCAGAAATGGGGCACTGGGACACTTGCTGGCACCACAAGCAAGGCCACAGTTTGACAAGGCAAACAAGATCCCATAAATAAATGATGAATTGAAAAGGTATAGGGACGGTTCAAAACCTGAAAAAAAAAAAAAAACACGGAACAGTACTTGCCAAATATACAAGACATTAATGCAAAAAGCAAATCGGTGAGGAATTTTGATTATAAAAAGAAAACTCAGAATCAGACTCCTTGCAGTACCCCTCATTAGCTGCGTAATGGCGGGCGTGTGTCGTTCGTGGTGCTCAGACACGGAGTTGTTGTATTATTTGTGCCAAAGCTGGTAGAGCATTCAAATGAATGCCACTGTGGAGAACGCAGCTGTTTCTGACTTAACAGGCGAGATGTAAGAACGGTAAATAATCCGATCTTTTCAAAAGTTCTGCAGAAAAGTTTTTTAATGCTTTCCTGTAGGATTTTTTTTCACGGTTGTGTACAAACCGGTGGAAAGTCGAGGCCGACAGACTGAATATTCATCCTCGGACCCCGGGGGACTGGACTCAGGGTTTCTGCTGCCGGAGGGAAGGGGGAAGAGGAACCACAAGCTTTTCGGTGGTGAAACCTTAGTTAAGCAACCGGCAGCTGTTGGGATTCGTTGGGTATCGGATGTCGAACAGTTCACTTCCTTCATTCTTACAGCATTATGGGCAGATGGACGTCCTGATTTAATTCATATCGGCCTGATGTTAAGAAAGGGGGAGGGAAAGGGGGGGTGTTGGATGCTGGCACAGACAGCACGGACCAGGCCAGCTGCTCCATTCCAGAAATTTGCTGGGATGAGCTGACAGGCTGTGTGGGCTGGAAGTGCCCTGGGCACCACTCACAAAGCTCACACACAGTGGAGCTCGGAGTCACACTCCAAATGTTGTCTTTTTGTGTGCACGTGTAGGTTTCCCTATGTATTGGTGCATGTGTGTATGAGATGTAGGCATGTTTCAACAAATCTCTGTGTTACCCCAAAATGCTCAAATAATGTTTTACTCAAAGTGACTCACAAACTGCAGAAAAAAGATCTTGATTTTAAGATTACTGCAACATATCTGTTCATATCGACAAGGTTTTTGTTTTGAAATAAGGTTGCTTCTGTTTTGATACTTAGAAGGGTAAAGCTGCCTGGAAACTGCAAGCAGATATAACAACATCATAGAATCAGAATAATTTTCTGTTGAGTTAAACAGATGACTGACGAACTGAATCAGTTTGGCTGCTGATTAAATAAACGTCTCACTGATAATTCACTGATACCTACTCCCCTTGTGCTAATGGTACTGCATAAACTTGACTGTAAGGAATGATTAAATATAAACAGGTGTTTATATTCATCATCCACCAGCTTTAATACCCTGAACATAGTTATTGAAACAGTAGTCATCTTGAACTGTTCTTCTGTATATAATGCATTGTGACTGGAAGCTTGTGTGTGTTTTTACCACCAAAGGCCCAGGCAATGTAAAGCATGCCATTCATAAGCAGATTTAACTCAGACCAACTGACCTCCTTTGTTTTACTAATGACCCATCTATTTGCTCTTACACTTCTTTAGGTCTGTAATTATGGTCCCCTTGTCTGCGGAGGGGTCTGTAACTGGTGTTTGCAGGGTTGTGTACACCCATTCTGGCAATTAGAGAGATGTGCATTCTCCTTTGTACTGGTAATAAAGATTGCTGAAGAAAATGAGCAGAAGATGGGGTCACACAGAGTTCATGCTGTTTCCTTTCACCAAACTGTGTTTGAGAGACTTGCACCTCGTAACATACTTAAACGGGACGTAAAACCTCCCTAACTGATGAACAAGTCCTTACTGTCATTCCATCAAGTAAGCTGTCGGAATAATTTCTTTGTAGGTATTTAGCATTGTTTTTAACTTCACCGTGTAGCCCAGACTTAGAAAAATTGAGGTCTGCTATTTGACTGTCAATGGAGCTGAACCTGCTGCTATGCATTGCTCACAACAGTCTCTGTCACGTGGACCTCCCTTCCGAGTTGACGCCGAAGATTGATGGCTCCAAAGTTAGTTTTGAAGTGCATGGACCAAAAGAAACATGGCTGCCCGCAGTGATATCAAAACTAATTAGCATCCTGTAAATCTCCATTGGTTTACTGCTAAGTCTTAAGCCTTTCTCATTTGCTCCCTGTAATCCTGCACTGAACCGATAGGGCTTAAATAAACTTCCTCCTACCCCTGCTTGTTTGACAACCAACTCCCCTCCCCCCCTCCATATTGTATTGTTTCCAGTTTTGCAGAAGCTAAAAAAAAACAATTACACCTTGTGCTTGTGTGTATGTCAGAGGTTTTGGTGTCGAGACTAATTAAATTAAACTCAAAGGAAGGGAGAAGCTCCTCAATGACGCCACATAGTTGCCTCCGGTGATTAGCGCATTGATTTATTAAAATGTGCGCTGTGCAGTCTCGCTGGGGCCTTGTTTACTCTATCCTGCTCCACAAAATGAGGATTAAAGCTGGCTGAGAGGGGTGGGTGGGGGGGGGGGGGGGGAGCGGTGGTGGAAGAGGAGAGAGCTATACGCTGACGTTAATGAAGCCAGCTTTTTGTGACACTGAAAGAAGAGAGGGACGTGACAGAGCCACACACCTTCAGAGCACGCTGTCAGCAGGCGACGTGCGGCGTAGAGCAGGGGCCGGGACGGGATCGTGCCAAACGATGGCTCCAAAGCCTAAACCTACCTTCCCCTAGCTCTGAGGCACTCTCAGATGGTGCTTGCTTCTGTTGATCAGTGAGGAAGGTGGAGACCATTCTCCTGCTTCTTTGTAATATAAGGTTCCCACACGAGTTGAGTTCTCAAAGGGTCCCACTTCAGCGACCGGTGTCTTCCTATGTATGTTGTATTAAAAATGTGTTAAAGGTACAATGGGTAATTTCGGACTTCTAACGGTCAACAGGAATCGCAGCAACAAACACCCTCTAACCACGACACTGTTTATCCCTCCCTCTGTGAACGTGATGATGTTGAAACCCCTCCACGCCATTGGCTGTGGCAATTAGAACCAATTTTCAACCAATGAGCTTGAATTATTTTATAGCTATACAATGTTTTGGGACAGAGTGTCCATCAGCTGTATATTTTGAAGCCAGAATTTAAGGACTATAAACACAGGCATAGGGTGAGTCATTTTGTCAGTGAGCCTTTTTCAATGATAGGAAGGGTTTTACAATGGTCTTGTAACAATGTTTTAACACAAAAATCTTAGCTATTGTACCTTTAAATTTCCAGAAAGGAAAAACACTAATTTTGAATAACTTGAGCTGAGCATGTCGCATGGGAAAAATGTTCAAAATGACCTGACATGGGTCAATCAGCAGAATCAGGAACACAAACATTTTGGAGGTCTGAGCTTTGGGGAACTCATACCCCCCACCCACATAAAGGGGCCTTCAGGATGTGCCTGAGAAACAATCTGGCGACAAACTCAGTCATCAGGAAATCCTGCCACTCGAGTGGCTTTATCAGAGAGCCTAAAACCCAGTGTCTCATTCTGCCTGGGAGACAAGACTCTGCAAGCAGCCTCTGGAATCCACAATCCAGGGTCTCCCTCACACACAAACTGAAAAGCAGCTTCTTATCTTCAAATACGACTTAGTAAATAGAGACCACTTAGTACAAAGATAAGTGCCGTAGACTCATCATTTTAACACAAGATGGACACATCTAACCTTAAAGCTATATTTCTTTATATAATTTAAATAGTTTATCTGTATTATACTGTAGTTCCTTCAGTGTTTCCCACAGAAAAGCCCTTTGCAATCACACACACAAAGTGGATGATTCAAGTAATCTCTGATCATATTTCTTAACATACAGTGAACAGATTGTTGTGTCATCTGATGGAATCATCGTCACGCCATACAATTATATGTGCAACCATGTGTAGAATGTGTAGAATGTGAGACGGTGTGATTATTCCTACAATGAAAAAATACAGGCAATAACATAATCTCCACATGTGCTATTAACACAGAGGGAAGAGTGGATATTACCAGGCAGATTCATGTGGAGCAGAATAACCTTCTTAGTGTTTGGCATGTGGAGTGTTGCTTTGCTTTGGTATTTGGTTGTCAATGTCCATAAAACACGATGGACAAACAACACAGAGGAAAAAAAGGAACTGAACTCTTTAAGAGAAATAATAAATAAAATCTGCTTTCCCACTGAACAGCTGATGCTTTTGACAAAATATCTGCGCTTGGCGTATGACTTTATGAGCTAGCAGTTTGAAGTGGATTTAGACTGAGGAATTTAAAAATAAACAGTGGCTCAATAGCTCTTGGTGTCACTGCTTTGTAAACACGGGCTGCCCCGCAATTAAACCTGGCTTCCTCCCTTACTTGCTGACGTCCTGGGTCTACTGCCACACTCTGGAAGCCGCAAAACAATCCATTTCCTGCATACTTTCCTGCGGAATAATTACTGACTGTGTTTATCTGATGTGTGTTTCCTGGCCTCTATTTCTATATTGTTAAACTCACGCAGGGATTATAAAATATTTTTGAAAAATCTCTCAAAGTGAAAATATTACATGCATATTACATACATACTCTCAGTGATTTATTTATTAGGTTCACTTGTACACCAGTTTGTTCATGCAAATATTTAATCAGTCAATCATGTGGCACCAACTTAATGCATAAAAGCATGCATATGTGGTCAAGAGGTTCAGCTGTTTTTCAGACCAAATGTCAGAACGGGGAAGAAATGTGATCTAAGTGACTTTGACTGTGGAATGATTGTCGGTGCCAGAGTATCTTTTGAGTATGTAACGATTGTTGGTTTGAGTATCTCAGAAACTGAGTAAACTCAGAAACTGCTGATCTCCTGGGATTTTCATGCACTGCAGCCTCTAGAGTTTGTAGAGAATGGTGCAAAAAACAAAAAACATCCAGTGAGCAGCAGTTCTGTGGGCAGAAACGCATTTTTAATGAGAGAGGCCAGAGGAGAATGGCCAGACTAGTCAAAGCTCACAGGAAGGTGGCAGCAACACAAATAACCGCTCATTACAACAGTAGTATGCAGAAGAGCAGTTAAATTGGCAGCGATTGGTTGTGCCTTATGGTCATCAATTAAAAAAACTAAAAAAACAAACATAAAATGGCACCTCCATACCAGCAAACTCGTTGGAGGCGTGGCACAAAGACAGACCATATTTAGCATAATAAACAAAACCATGGATCTTGAGTTTGCCAAACGTCATTGGAATTTTGACTGAAAGAGAGTGCTATGGTCAGAAGAGACCAAAATTTAACATTTTGGCCATACACACCATCAAAATGATTGGTGGCAAAATGGAAAGCATACAAGCACCTCATACCTACTGTCAAAATATGGTGGTGTGTCATAGATGTTTTGGAGAAGTTCTGCTGCAGAGTGGTCCGGGGTCAATTTTTAAGATCATTGGCACAAAGAATTCAACAAAGTACCAGGATATCTTGACAGAAAATCTGGTTGGTGTGTGTCTCGGTGGCGCAGCCTGTAGAGCGCTGACCGCATGCTCATTGCTGAAAAAGGCCTAAAAAATATCAAAAAAAAAAAAAAAGAAAATCTGGTTGGTAGGAAGTTGAGTCTTGGTCATAGGTAGAGATACATCAAAATCCACACAGAAATGGTTAAGTAAAAACAACAACCATGTACTGCAATGGCCATCTCAGTCTCCAGACTTAAATCCCATGAAAAAAACTGTTGTCTGAACTGAAGAGGGTATCCCAAGGATATCAAGGATATCAATGATTCTGAAACATTCTGCATGGAGAAATTGTCAAAAATCCTTTTACATGAGTTTCATAACCTTGTCACTACTTATAGGAAAAGACTTGTGCTGTCATCTTTGCCAGGGGTACTTGCACAAATTATTAAACCAGGGGTGCCAATAATTGTGGAACTTGTTTTTCGGGAAAATACATTTTGCATAAAAAACCTTTTAATTCCACTGAATCATTAATAAACAACTTTTCCAACATGCACTACTTTACGATAATAAAGCTTACATTGTATGTCAATAATTATTAGTTTTGTAGTTTACAGTACTTTTGTGCATATTTGTAAAGGGTGCCAATAATTCTGGAGCCCACTGTCATTGTCTCATCTGGCTTATAATATGTGGTCATGAATACTTTTATATTTCTTCATATCATCATATACTGTATGTCTGTGCACAGGTCTGAAGATCTGAAGAGTTTAAAATGTATGGATCAATCTACAGTAAATTGTTTCCCTCCAAATGTTACATACATGTTTAGATACTTACTTCTGTGTTTCTTTTTCAAACAGTGGAAAACAGATCTGAAACAAGCCAAAAAAAAGTCAGATTAGGTTAAAATAGTTTACTATAGGCTTGCAGCCACATGGTAATCTATTGCATCAATGTTCATAGTACTGTCTAATTTTAGAACTCATGACAGTTAAAATTATAGCTGATGTCTTCCCTTCAAGAGCACGCCTTGCTGTGGTAATGACTGGCTGGTATTCCATGCTGAAGAGGGCATTTAACCGAGGGAAAAGAGCCAATTAACCACCCATTGGACCCGATGCTAAATATTAACACAGAGAGCAAATAGAGCATGAAACGGCAATCCATCTTACAATGGCAGCCCAAGACTTACTCTGATGGTTTACAACCAATTTGTACGACATGCTTTTGTTTAAGCCTGTGTCAACACTAATAACTGAGAAGGACAAATATAGTAAATGAAGATAAATCATCCAAAAAAGCATGACGAAAATGCTCCACATCCAGATTAAATGAGCTCTTTTCTTAAATCAACACAGGCTCTACTAACTGGACCGAAGTTCAAATTATTTTTCACTGCCTTTCTTGAAAGTGTATATTAAAGGTACAACAGGTAAGATTTTTATGTTAAAACATTGTTACAAGACCATTGTAAATCCCTTCCTATCATTGAAAAAGGCTCACTGACATGTTGACTCACCCTCTTCCTGTGTTCATAGTCCTTAAATTCGGTTTCAAAATATGCAGTTGACAGGCCGACACTCTGCACCAAAACATCACATAGCAATACAATAATTTAAACTCATTGGTTGAAAATTGGTTGTAATTGCCACAGCCAATAGCGTTTCAGCATCAGTGCGTTCACAGACAAGAGGTGGGATAAACAGTGTTGTGGTTTGAGTGTGTTTGTAGCAGCAATTCCTCTCTTGACTGTTAGAAGTCCGAAATTACCTATTGCACCTTTAAGTATGGACTTTGTGCACATAGGTTATCAATTTTATGTATCTAGGCACCACATGTCCATTAAAGTCAATTGATTTGGTAATTGTGTGTAAAATGTTAGGTCTGTTTTCAGCATTGGTGTGCACAGGCCCTTCAGAGCTTAGATTCAGTGTACTGGTTTTATATGAGCTGAGCCTAATTGAAACCTGACTAACAACTCCAAACCACAGGTGTGAAATGTAATATCACAAAGCCCTAACATGTCTTTAAGCGAGAATTAAAACTTAAACTTTTGTATGCAGATTAACACAAGGCATTTTAAAAAAGAACACTGCACACAACTGTGAGAGAGCTCTCACTCTCAGTATTAACCCGTTCATGTTTCCCTTACAGGTGTTGGGTGTCTATATGTGTGAGTCCCAGGCTACTGTACAGTATGTACCCTCAACCAAATGATTCCTTGGTGAGGATTTGTTTTTGAGGATTTAAATGTGTGTAATCAGAGAAGACACAGAATTGCATTGGCCCTTTTATGGTTGACTGGGCCAGAAGAACCCAAACAAACAAACCCAAAGTGCTGGTTTTGAGTGTTTTCATACTCTTCAGGCCAACTCACATAATTGTTCCAATTGAAACTATGAAAACAATTTAAACTTGAAAATAGGATTGGAATTTAATTTTGGTCCCCCTGAGGCAGTTGCCCCCTGCCCCCTCCGCACTTGAAGGGGACAAGCTATCTTTTCCCAGGAGGGTACCATGGCCACAGACTCGGAGGTGCTGTTCCTCATCCTACCTTATCACACTCAGCCACAGACCATTCCAGGGTGTATCGAAGGTCACAGTATGCAGAGGCCAAAAGGACGATATCATCAGCAAACAGCAGAGATACCATTCCTACGTCCACAAACCAGACACCTTAGCTGCGCCTTGAAATTGGCTTGAGAAACAGCAGGAGAAACGAAGTGCACCCTTTGGCAACACTCACACTGAAAGAGTTAATGACAAGAATGTAAACAGTTCTCAATCCAACTGTACAGGGACCAAATGGCTTGCAAGAGTGACCCCAGCACCCCATACACCCACAGTACCTCCCACAAGATACCCTGAGGAACATGATCATATAACTTCTCCAAATCCACAAAACAAATGTTAGATATCGAATGAGCAAATTCCCATGCTACCGCTAATATCTGGAAGAGGGTGGAAAGCTGGTCTGCTGTTCCGTGGCCTGGACAAAACCTCCTGAATCAGACTATCAGTTCCTGGGTTGCTGCCAGCTCTGGCTCTTTCGCCAGCTCTGGCTCTTTCGCCACCAGTGCGGTAATGCTCCATGTACCAAAAGTCAGTTTCCGCTGCTCAAGCACATGGCACCTGGGCCCACTCTGCTCCTGCCCCTAGCCCGACGGGCATTGCACCTGATCCCTACCCTGACCCCACATACCTGCCCAGCCCTGCAGACACCACCCTCAGGCCTGGCTCCAGGGATGAGTCCCAGTAATTATTCCAGGTAGGGTAAACTAAATCATATTTTGCTCAGTAGGGATCCGTTGGGATTGTTTTCATTGGGTTCCTCAACCAAGACCTGTTTGCCTTGGGAGACCCAGCTGAGGGCCCCTGATGACATTGCTCTGGGTATCATAGAACCATGTAAGCCTTTTCAGCAAGAAAAGACCATGATCCAGGAAGGGATATTCTATATTGTATATTAAAAAATGCCTAATATCTGTGTGACATCTCTCTATGGACACTACTGTATGTGGTGTACAAATAACAAGGGAAATTGCTGTTCTTGAACAAATCATCTCCAGTATCTGTTCATGCCATGCCTGACTATCCATATCCTTGTCCCATTCTCTCTTTCTCTATATATATATCAAGTGCATTCACACAGTTAGAGATCTGCAATGAACACGTCTATGAATTGTTATTCTTCTTCTCGAATCCTAATGTGGGATCATCCTCGAGTCTTGATAGAATGATTGCTCAGAGGTCAACAGCTTAGCATGTCATGTGATGTGCTCTGCTGAGTCTGACAGTGTTCTAGAGTAGCCCACAGTGTGACGCCAAATCACGGGAACGAGGAAACCATCACGTTTTTAATGAATATATGAAAATTACACAGTAGGCTTAGATGTGGTTAGAAGTACTGAATTATCTTTCCCACAGCTTTGAATGATGCAGGCCTGAGCCTGTAATGAATATTGTTTTTAGTGTGAACACCCGGCCATAACATGCTAATGAGCAGCCATTCAGGGCAGCACATCTTTTGCATTCATGACTCTCAGGTTTCGGGTACATATATTTACTGACCCAAAAAGCCACCTTACATAAAAAAAGACATAATTAGTACTTGTGGCTGTTAAGACCCTGGGAGTTAAATTTCATGAGCTGGCAATTGCTCTTGCAGATCTTGTTGTCTTAAAGCTTAAAGTAACAGTGCTCCCCGTTCTACGAGGAGAGGAGCGCATCAGCAATCTCAAATATAGGGCCTGGATTATAAAATTGTACAAATATGTTCTAAACTGAGCAGTAATAGAATGTATTTTACAGCTTTGAATTATATCATAAAACCTACATTTGTTTAGCAATGACGTCAAAAAGGATTTCATGGATCAAAAATGATTTTCAGGTCTTAAGTTTAACTAAAAACAATAATAAGCGACAGATTATCAGTGGTAAGGTCCTAAAGCCTACTATTCATATGGGTCACATTTAAATTGCATGTCATATAGGGTACAGTACATTTTGAAAAGCAGTGTTTATTGGAAAGCACTGTCAATACATTGCTTGAGTAAAAGTACTGTGATGGATTTATTTAAATTTCCCTGCTTTTTGTTATTGTCAGCTGTGACTGTCACTTAAAAAATAATTTAAATTTTTCTGTCAGCAATAATGTTATTAACTGCACAATATTTACTTTACTTATTTCCATCACAATGCCATGGAAAAGGTGAAGACACTGTCTGAAGAGTGGATAATGCGATACATTAATTGAAAGGTTTGTTCACTTTCAAGAGACGTTGAAATGAAAAGATGCTGCCAGAATTCAGGTCCTTGTACAATATATACAGTTCCAGATGGAAATTGGAACTGTAGGCAACATAGCATTCAGGCATTTTTAAATGGTGGTGAGAAACATGAGCTAACCGAATTAATACCTGCAGGGATTTACTATGAACAGGTGCTTGCAGTATATATCAACAGGGCTCTATAAATAGGCTGTGTGTTATTGCCTGACACTGCACTTGATAAAGAGCTAGTGACGTTCCTCTGACTCTTACACTGCACAGAATATGGGGACAGCTCAGTTTCCAAAGGCAACCAAGACCCAATATAATATATATATACTCATATGCTTATGCCCATATGATTAGATATGATTGATATTAAACAATGTTTTTATGATAATAATAATACTTATTATTATTTATCAATTTTTAGTTATGTCTGCACTGAAATGTAAACAACTGCAACCATGTGATGTCATGCTCCCAGATGCTTTGCGAACTTGCAAATATGGGGGTGGCCAGGAAATTCAAGACTGGATTAGCCCTTACTTTCATGGTAAATAAATTAAAAACTAAGGCTCAAAATTCTTTTTTTGTATTGCATGAATTTATTATTGCATTTATTTATTCATAGCCTGATAAGTAAATGAAGTAAGAATTAACTCAATGGTTTCCTTTAATTGATAATTACTTTTTAAACTGGAAGTCTGACCTATTGTAAAGTACATCTGTTTTTATGACGACACTGTCTTTTCCGCTTGCAAGACTGCCAAATGTGAAAATGCCAAAAAGCTAGAATCACCAGGACAGCTTGCAAGCTTGTATGGTACAGTTTGTAAGCCTCTAAACTTTATTTTGCTCTTGTCAGTGTGACTGTGTTGAATATGTTGAATGGTAATGTTATGGTTGAAATATAATTAAAATTTCATCATGAAATAATATCAAACTAGTTAGCTAGCTGACGTTAGCTAGCATTAGCCTTAGCTGACTAAATTGAAGACTACTGACTAGCTAGCTAACTAACTAATGAACGTTAGTCTCAACAAGAAATAAATTACTCGATATGTTTCTTTAATATAACATGGCCCCCTCTAAATCAGCTAAATATATATTGCCAAATTGCTAACTTATCTAGTTAGTTAGCGAACATAACATTGTAACAGATGGTTTGTGTATTTACATAATAATATTGTATTGATGCAAGTGCTCAAGACATAATTCACTCATGTAGTTTCCAAAAGCTCTAGGATTTAAAAATGTTACATATAAACATTCTTCTCACGTCACATTGTGACATCGCTGTGTGTGTCTGACCCGACTCCTCAATTGTTTTGAAAGGTATACCTTAGTAAAGTTGTTTAGTTTTATAGGCAAACTATTTCTTCCCCAAACTATCCATTAGGAGGTTGCTTAAGTCATAGCTTCTATGTGCGATGTTACTAGGCCCATAAGTGAAAACTTACAAACAAAATTTTCCAACCGTATCTATATAATTTTTGCAAAATTACATATATATGGTTTGTGATATCAGATTGTGATATAAAAAGCTACAAGCAAAATGCACCAACACAAAAAAAAATAAAAAATAAACATTATCTTCCAGTTTTAGGACTACGGTGTCCAAAAAACAAAAACAAAGAAAGAACTATGGTTAAACATCACTCCAGTCCACAGAGATAGTGGGAAATCGTCAGTTTATAAATTTCATTTAAAAGGCAACTGGGCAACATGTTCAATAAAGTGCAACATGTATCCTTTGTAATGTACAACTTTATTCTTTGCATGAAAACAGTCAAACTAAGTTGGTATTTTAGTAATATTATTAGCCGACTACAACTGAAGAATTATTAACGTATATATTGCTTAACAATCCTATATTGCTTCCAATCCTTAATTACTCCCTACTCCCCGGCTAGACCACTCCGGTCTGCCAGCTCTGGTCACCTTATGGTTCCCTCACTACGAGCACCTGGCGGTCGAGCTGCACGTTCATGCCTGTTTTCCGTTCTGGTTCCTCAGTGGTGGAATGACTTGCCTACCACTGTCAGGACAGCAGAATCCCTCCCCCTATTTCGACGCAGAATAAAAACACACCTTTTCAAACTGTACCTTGGTCCTATCCCTATCGCTCTTGTCTAACCCCAAAAAAAAAAAAAATTTGAATTGCACTTATGACGACTGTATGTTTAGAACAGCACTTCATGTGTATTTTTCTAGTTATGGATGTGTTGCTTTAACTAGTGGAAAAACCTATGCACTTGTAAATTGCTCTGGATTAAAAGCGTCTGCCAAATGACTAAAATGTAACAGATTGAGATGTAACTAAGAGCAACAGCTGATTTCAGAGGCTTGCGGTCGTAACAGTGGTGGCCACTAGCGGAATGAGCTGACAACATCGATAAGGTATAGCTAAGAGTGGTCCAGACTAACCTTACGAAAGTACGATATACAGAAGGTATACTTAGCTAAGAACGTTTTGGGAAACACTCTGAAATGTTATGGTACAGCTTAAGGTACAATTTACGAAGGATTTAGTGCTAAGAAGGCTTCGGGAAACGCAGCCCAGAGCATTATTTATTGTAATAGATCTCAGGTACATCATGATGATAATATACATTCTTGCTATGTCCAAAATCACGTTCTCACCAGGTTTGATACTTATCCAGTCACTTCATGTTATTCTTCTTCTCAGATTGAAACAAGCTTGTAAATATTGGTATCCTGTTGGTGTACCATGGCAGGGATTGCTCTACACCTTGTTTGTTCTGCAGAAAACAGTCCATGACTTTAATGGCCTTAAATATGGTCACACAATTTGTTTTTATTCTTGGTCTATAAACATCTAATTGTCTTATGACAACAATATATGATGTAATGTATTATATACTATGTCATTCAGATTAGTCATAATTGGTGAAATTTTGGGTGAGGCTTCTCAGTGCACTGTGTGCTAAAACCAACAGTGTGGCATGGAAAAACTGTATGTGTAGACTCCATATGCTTAGCCCTTATTTCATGCCACATTTTTGCCACACTGCCTGTTTTAGTGCACAGTGCACTAAAGTGCCTCATAATTGTGCCCTTTGTGTCAATTTAGAGAAAGATAAAACCCAGTTTGCATAATGCATTTTTGTTTGGTGGTTTGCTTAATGCATTTGTTTACTGGATAGCCTTAACTTTTGTAAGTGAGCTCAGAGAAGGGTCTTGATGACAAAAGAGGCTCATAACCTATTTGTCATTGTTAATGTCATCCTGTACATTAGCTTATCTGTAGTCTGTGGCCTATTCATTTATGTTTAGTCTTAGTAGACTAGTAATGCATGTGTTTTTTTGTTGTTTTTTTGCACGTGAAACAATACAAAATAAAACAGAAATAACCGGAAAAAATGTTTTGTGCGCACAAAGCCAGGAGATATGGTGGCCACCCCCAGCCAACCGTTGGACCCCCCTTGGCCACCCCAGTAAAGAAATCCTAGAACCGCCCCTGCTTCACTGGAACAGAAATTAGGCTCAGGAAACAGGAATATTGGTATCCCTGTGCCAAATGTAAGCAGGACTCTTGGTGAGACCTTGTCTAAAGGGTGTGTTCAAGTACACACCTATTTTAATTGAATGGCACTCGCTCTCATATTCTTAGTGTGGCATGTGTGAACACCTGGCTGCCGGTTCCATTTGGACTCCAATATTAAAGGCTGGTCATTTGAAGATTCTTTCCCATTGGAATCTAGCCCTGAAAAACAGCCAGGAAAAGCTAACCCTTGACTGTGTTTGCCCCATGGTGCAAATCTTTTTTTTACTTGAGAAGAGAGCTTACCCAAGCAAAGAAAATGCATTTAAGTGTGAAAAGCATATATATTATAGAAATACAGTGGTGTGCATAAATTTGGCCACCCCTGGTCAAAAAGCCTTTTTCAATTAAAATAAGTGAACAGAAGTGAACCTGACCTCCAATTGGTTCAATGTTAAACATGACACATTTCTTCAAAATGTAAAGCAAGACTACTCCTGTCAATTAGTATTTTCTAACTCCTCCTCTGGCAACTATAACAGCTTGTAAACGCTTCCTGCAGCCAGCTAAGAGTCTTTCAATTCTTGCTTTTGGACTTTTTCCCCATTCTCCCTGGCGGAACACCTCTAGCTCAGAAATATTATTTGGTCTCCTTGCATGTATGGCATGTTTGAGATCTCTCCACAGATTTTCAATAAATTGGAACAAATTATGGAACAAATTATTCCCTATTATACAAATTGTTCCCTTTTAAAATGTCATTGTACTCATATAAATGTTGGAGCTCATACAAAACGGCGATTTTTTCTGTGCAGTGGAAATGACACTCATAAGCTTCCACCTCATATCCAGAGCACAAGTGGGTATTTATTAATATCAGGGTGCACACTCACATACAGTATAGCATTGGGGTGTTCAGTCTTGACATAATGATAGACTAGGTGGGCTGATTGGCCTGTCTTTATCTTCATATGTCAGTTTTATCAGTTTGTCTTATGTTAAGTCTTGGTGAAAGGCATCAGCACCTTGATGACTTCTGCAAGGAGTGCTATATATTCTGCTATTGCATTAAACTGAAAGTGGAGGGCAGTTTGTTGTGGAAATGAAGGCCACAGAAATCAGTTATAACAGAAGTCAGTTAACTACTCAACATGCTGAATGGTATGTTTTTCAGGTTTTGTGTGCTCTCATACATTGTACTATTGTACTATTTTCCTCTCAAATGAGTCCCTCTGTGCTGACTGAATTTTCGGATAGAACTCTTTTTTAAAGCTGTACAAAAACAAATTTAGCTTCCCTTATTTTATGTAGAAAGTTTTTGTTTTGTTTTGTGTTTAGGGTTTTCAGCATTATGCAGACAGCACTGTACATTTAGCTAGGTCTTTGTCTTTGTAAAACCGGTATCAGTGAATGATTCACCATTTCTGTGCTTTCTTATTGCTCATTAGTATTATTACTACTGACTTGCTTTCTGAACATGGGAATACAATAGTCCAACACGTCTGCTTTGTTAGAACAATTTGCTGCACATTGCTAAACATATAGATGCAGTAGCTGGCAGGCTTATATGGGACACACTATTTTGTGACTCAAAATGTTTTGTTTTATTAACAAGGAAGTATTATTTTATGTAAGCCATCTATATACCTTTCAACAAGGGAGTCCAAAACCCCATGGGTACTGGCCCATGCCACTAGGGAGCCAGGAGTAAGGGGTTTTAAATTATAATTTAAAGACAATATATTGCAAATAGTGTCATATTTAAAATGCTTGTGATTTCCAAACCTGTGAAAACTGAGGAATATTATTTGTGCTAAATTGGCTGGGGAACAGATGGACATGTGGACATGTACTTATACAAACAATATTTGGTAACATCTTTGCCTTCAGGCTGATATAATAACAAAATAATATATTCATTTGTCAATATTTCAAATTTCAGTAAAAATGCCATGGTCTGACCAAGGATGTTTTTGTGATTCCACATCTGATGCCATTGTATATGGAATCTTAACACAGAATAGCAGCTAACACCTGATTAAGTAACATAGTAATTATTCATCCAAACCATTATTCAGAAATAATTTATACTGACTAATTCAACTCCTAATTAGTTGTGATTCACTGGTGATCCTAATATACAGTGAATTATATCCACAGATTTTTTAGGTAATGCTGGCAGTCAGTACAAACAAAAGGGCAATGGCACAGAAGTTGTAGACCTTTTAGGGAGAAGCATATGCACATTTATGAATTATTTAAAACCGTCCTCCTTCAAGGGAGAAAACATTTAAATATAGCAGGCCAGCAGGCAAATTTGCAGAGAAAGCCCCAAGAAGTCCCCCGAAGAAGCAAAAGTAGGAGCAAAGTGTTTAAATAAAAGGGGGAAACACGCCCATCAATATTCACATGCTAATTAGCACTGTGAAGTTTTCCCCAAAGAAACTGAACTTGACCTAAGAATGCAGCCAAGTTTTACCCCTCTGTTCCCTCTGGGAATGATCACAAAAACACAGTTGTTTATTTTAGGAGGACTTTAAACCTGCTGCATATTCAATTGGCATATTTAAGAAGTACAAGGATGATCCTTGTTTTCAAAATGCATAATCAATGCATTTAATTTAGCTAAAACCAGTTAAATTAAGATAAGATATGGTTTTCACTGGTCATGTTAGTTTTCAGTAAGAATACATAGATAACATATGCTGGAAAAAACTAAACAATTCCATTTATATCCACCCACTGATATCTCCTACATCCATCCAACTAAGGGTTATGAAGCCTGGCTTAAAGACTGTCCACTATACTGGTTATGTCCACCCCCATGGACAAACCTCTAGTTGGTCTGCTAAACAATGACTGATGAATACACAAATAAATCAATCTTAAAAGGATAGTAGGAATCATCAAAGCCCATGTAAAGTTCAGTATGCCATGAAGCTATTCTTTAACATACTGTACCTCTGGCATGATCAAACCATTGGGCCTGTGAGCTGCAAAGCACCATAAAACCCATACAACAACTTTTTGTGTATATGTGAGCTTGTTTGCATGCATATGTATGTATGTAAGTATGTACTATGTGTGTGTTTGTGTGTGTGTGTGTGTGTGTGTGTGTATGTGTGTGCGTGTTAGGGAGAGTGAGAGAGAGAGTGCTTCCAAATCGGAAATGCCAGAGATAGAGGAAACAATGGAACAATTGCAAACTAGAAGAGAACATTTTTCCAAACAATAAATCATATTAGTTGGCATGCAATGAAATATCAGGTACTATATCACATTCAACAACAACAACAGCTAGCATGACAGTTACCACCATCCACTTCCCTTCTGTAACATTTAGGTTAAAAAGTATTAAGCTATTGACATTAGTCTCACCGTTACCTTAACATTACAGTTGCCCAGTACCATAGTAGTGTTTCATATTTTGATATTCATAACTACTTATCTAGCTATGTAAAATGTTGGCTACTTCAGCTGCCTAACAGTGTGTTGATTTATCTATTGAAGTGATGAATATTTTGTTTTAAAAGCCTCCATTTGCTTCTTTTCTGCTGTTTGTTTTCTTTCCCACAGTTTTCTAGGGGTGCCACTTGACCAGCTTCTGCAAAGGGGTCAGGAAAGGATTTTCCACTTTTTCCACCAATGGAAGAAGTCGCTAAACCAGGAGTCACTCCTCTAGCAATAAATGATGAAGAGGCTTAAACGCCATTGGACATCAGTGACACATACTTAAGAAAACTGGAAATTATTATTCCCTTTGGTCTGTCCACATTTTTCAGGAGGTTATACAAATATCTTGACAGAAGAATTATTGGCATGGTACTGCTAAATTATTCAAATTGGTGACATCTAAATATTTGAGCTGACCGCCAGTCGATGAGTGACTCCCCTGTGCCACTTCTTCAGTGCAGGCGCTTAGCCAAACCTTTTCTCCATGTCAGCCACGTTTGCTGAAATCCCATGCTAACTAGCTACAGTATGCAGCTTATATATTCATTGCCAAGTTAGGTTGTAAGATGAACTTGGTAACGCTTGACTGGATGACAAGATGATAATAGGAATCTGTCATTTAGCCACATGCTTCAGTTGGACAGCTACCTTCTCTCTTTGATTGGCAGGGATTAGCTGGCCATTTTGCATTTGCTATTACAAAATGCAATTTCCATTCACAGAAACAAAGCAAGCATACATTTCTAGAAGGAAAGTGCCTCCCTTTACTGGTCATCTAGTTAAAAATGATGTGCAGAAGGAAAGCGATTAATCTGAATAGCCACCTACCAATGCTGTGCACTGTAAAAGGTGATCTCCTTAAAGACAACAATATTACACTTAATATATAAAGTAATTGAAATGACATGTTTTGTTAAGTGAAATCTACTGAAGGAAATCACATTAAATTACCCAAATTATTATGTCCTTGATGCAGCATCACCTTATAACCTTATGTTCACTTTACAAATTATATTAACTGACAAATAAATCCGGTGAACATTCTTGGATTTATTTATTGGGCTTTTATTCTAATTTTTGTTTATTATTGATTGATTATATTGATTTTAATACTGAAATACATTGATTTAAATGACTTACAAATTGCCATACAAACTATGAAGGCCTATCTTCAGCAAGCAGTTTGTTCCTAAGAGACTGCATTTTGGTTGAAGCCTTGCTGACATCCAGCTCTAAGAGAAGCTTCTGGAAGGCCTCGAATTTGTACTTCTGTGGTTTAGCTTGAAACTTTAAAGCATGAATGTGTGCTTGCTGTCTGACATTTTGAGCTAGCAAAGGTTAGCTGACATCACAGTAGTTAGGTAATATTACAGGAGCAGACTGACATTCTCGTGTGGAGTATTCCGATAAATATTAAATCTACAGTAAATTGGTTAACTTTTGTCTAACATAAATTAACTCATATGAAAAATCAAGCACATAAGTAAGCTTACCTTGAGACAAAAGTGTTTCCATCTTCTTTGATGACACAGTTGCCAATGCCTAACTCTGCTTCATCAACATGGTTAACTCAAAGAAAATTGGTTGATTTCACACACATTTCCATTTTACACCCCCAAATTGTGTCAGATTACTCAAAATACTTTTGAAGATTTCTTTCTGCATTGTATCAGTGAATCAAAACAGAAAATGTGTGTACAATACAGAGTCATGATATATTTGTTAAATATACTGTATTGTAACAATACAGCTTGATTCAAAGGGGGAACAGAACTAGAGGGTGCAACAGAGACAAGAAACACCATTATGGTTTCCCCCAAAAGTCAACAAAAGAACATTAATAAATAACACATGGAATTAAACAGCATAACTCTAACAACACAATGCACACAATCACACAACAGAATAACAATGGGTACATTAACTATTTACATTATAAACAGTGCAATGCATTCTGGGAAGTAAGCTTTAGGCATAGCGCTACAGTTATTTAACCCAATCCACACATATGGTTGAGTCATCGACGTCCAAAATTATTGTTGCGTTCATATTTCTAAGATAATAAAAACCTATTAAAACCGCAAAATGGCGATGCCCGATTGTTAAAAAGATTCTCCGCTAGCAAGACCAGCACGTTAGATGCTTATTTGCTAAGCAAGGCAATAAAACTGCGGGCTCCCCAATGCCATGCTCACAGTCACAGACTCAGACAATGAAAATCTCTGCTTTTGATTCCATCAAAAAATCATGTTCCAATATTAGAACAAAAATATACAATTCAGAAGCATGGATAAACAGTTTTTTTATTGCGTTTAAATGCATCAGCTAAATTACATGTAATGTAATGTAATATTGCATGTCCAGCCAAAATATTTCCTGTTTGGCAGGACTATATCTAAGAAAATCTCGAACTATTTGTTGTTGTTGCGTAAATGCATTGTTAGGTCATTTCACTAGCGAACTAATTTAAAACATTATTTGCAATGTTCTTTTCAGGGGTTTCCTACCCATACCTTTCCAACATGGTATAATGTGACATATTCAGGTGACAGTTTAGGAATATCATTGCATTCGCATTACAGAATGAATATTCATACATGAAATGTAAAATGTTTGCTTTGGACTTGCTATAGATAAACCTGTAATTTTACTGGCTTACGGGGCTAGCATGGCTCTGGTTAACCTCATTTTGAAATAAAGTTCCATTTTAATTGTGATGCAGGTTCGTTAGAAAGCATCAGGGTGGGGTGTCTCAGTGGCGCAGCCTGTAGAGCACTAACCGCACGCTCATTGCGAGTTGCGACGTTGGCGGTTCAAATCTGACCGTCAGACATTTGTTGCATGTCTTACCCTCTCTCTTGCTCCCATTCTTCCTGTCTCTCTATACTATATTGTCCAATAAAGCTGAAAAAGGCCAAAAAAAAAAGAAAGCATCAGGGTGAGTAGTCCTTTGTGGAGAGCTTTTTGGACACCTTGGGCATACTTTATAAAAAAATACTGTCATATATATGCAGTGTAGGTACATTTTTGTTATATTTGTATAAAAAATGTGTTTAATAGAAAAATAAGCTTGAGGGCAGTTTTGGGAAAAATCGTGTCGAATTTAAATGCCTGTAGATATATTGACCGAATCTTGTACACACACAGATCAAGTTTGTGCACACATATGAAGTGGTTCTGGTTTTTGACTTAGACATTGAGATATTCAGTGCTAAACTATAAAAACATAGTTGTGTGTGGAGAATATATCGTTTTTGAGATCTTGACACTTTTATATGACAAGTACAAAATAGGCTGAAATTACCTTCATGGGGGCCAAAGTGCAAAGAGTTAATGTATCTGATATTATGATTTATAATTGCTGACATAATGCATATATGAACATAAAGCCAATATGTTGAAAGTACATATACTTGCAACACTACAGCAGAATGGCCACATCTTGTGAATCTTTAAGCATGTTTTTTTGTAGAAAAAGTAAATGAATAACTAAATATTGTAAATCATATATCTTCTCATATCCTTGTACAGTACATGCACATGATCCAGCTTGATGCTGTTTGATATTATTCCTAAAGAAATGCATTCAATGGACTCTATGGACACCGCAAAATGTAAGAAGCAAACAAAAACAGCCTACTCAGACAAAAAATATTTCGGCAGCTTGCATTCACCAACTGTCACTTGTAGTTTAATATTGCTGGCCTTGCATATGTTTCTTCTTTGCAGCTTCTGTCAGTGTCTGTGGCACTGTTTTAATTCAGGTCAAAGTGAAAAGCTTTGAGAGATTTTCTTTAACCCATTTTTGAGCCATTTGTTCTTCCCAGTGTAACTATTACTTGGGCAGCTGAAGTGTAATTTGTGAGCTGCTTCCAATCTGTTATGAGTCTCAAGGCGCAGTTACTCAGTACAGTACAGTATATACAATGATTTCATCACAATAAAATTGACTTCAAGTGGAGTCTACTCTACTTTATGGCACCAATCATTGGAGTCTGCTGTATCACTTTTTCTGTATGTTATTCCATTGGGTTCTTGATAATAGAGGAAGCATTTTGAATTTACAATTATTTGGAGTGGAAACTTTGTGATTGACCCTGTTTTAGTTTGTGTATCTCATAAAAGCACTGGATTCATATGGATTAACTTTTGTGCATGAAACAGTGAATAAATTATTATCAATAAGAGGTTTGGTGGGCATGGGTTCTATTGAGTGCAATTCTAGTTACCAAATAGCAGATGATGTAAGGTATAAAATTGCCCATGTGTGTACCTGTGTTAGCCAGGGTGTCTGTCAACAGGACAATAAAGAAGTTATAAATGGATTATAATTAATGAGGTAGCATTTGTGAATGGGAAGAATTCTTTCTTTTTGTTAGCAATACATACGGTGTAGTATGGCACAGTTTTTAACTTATAACTGCTGAGTGCCAGCAGTTATTTTTTATTCTTACACGGAAACACACAACTTGTGGCCTTACCCAAATGCATATACTCACAGAGAGATATAGGAGTTTTATTTTTAACAAACAAACAAGCATAACCTCTAACAACCACCTTGGCAACAGCAGTAGCAGGAGTTCCTGGTTGCTTGAATCTTTTACACAGTCTGGTAGAGAGATATGGATTTTAATAAGTCCCTTTAGGAGCAGGCCAGAGTAGAAGCCTGGGAAAGTGACTGCCAGAGTTATTAAATTGCAGCCATGGACTTGATTAATAAAACAATGCACCTGCATGATTCAAACACAACATCTTGGGAACATATTCTAAATTAATGTATTTGTCTACTAATCTTATCTTAAATATATACTCTTATATGGAGAATGCCATATTTGCCTTTTTTCATCATTGGATCCAAATATGATGTATTTTCATAGTTTCAAGAACTGATCATACAGTTTAGTTATCCTAAACATTGGGCTTCATACTAAAATGAGAAAACACAGTGTGTGTGTACAGGATATGTAAATATAAATATTTCAGCTTTCTTTTTAGTTACACTGCTATAGCTACACATATTAATGTATTGAATGTACATTTGCCAACAAGTACTTCAGCTAAACCCTTGAATTATTTACATTTTAATCGATAACCAATGGGGTAAACTCCTTTGGGGTAACTGAGGCTGAATGTATTGAATCTGGTCTTGTATTATGGATTTGTATAAACAGTATGAGTTCACTTCTCAAAATGATCTCACCCATTAGTAGTGGAAACTGTCTCTGTCCAAATGGAAGCAGTGTTTTTCAAAAGTTTGTTTTTGTTGAATATTTGGATTGCTATTTTGAAAATTGTTTGCTTTGTGCCAATTATTAGGCCGAAGTCTCTTGCACAAAGGCGGCAATCTTATTATTCAGCTTGTTATCTCTCTTGTGAGTTGATGAAGTATCTTGCAATTACACAAACTGCCTTTCTTCAAGGTCCCTTTTGGGTTAAGCATGGAAGGAACAGGAAAATATTAATGACATCCCTAACAAGACCATAACAAGATAGAAAAGGTTGTTGTTTTAGCAACAAAAAATGATAAATGTTTTTTTCAAATTTATTGCAACATGTTCTTGTCAAGTGGCTCCCCCTAGTGACAAAAATATCCTGTAAAAATGGTTGTTTAAACATATTCAGCTTCCTATGCCTTTGGTAAGGGCTGCCCAGCCCTTTTCCTTGAGTTCTACCATTCTGTAGGGTTTCACTCCAACCCTAACAAAGTACTCCTCATTCAACAGCTAGAGATAGCATTGAGCTAATTAGTAGAATCAGGTGGGCCAAATCAGGGCCAAAACAGGATTGTAGATCTCCAGGAATAGGACTGGGTAGCCCTGCTGTAGGTAGTGTACAAACAATGCAGTACTGTCCATTGATGGGACATGAAAATAAACACAAACACAATTTTGTCTTTCTGGTGAACATTTGAGTGGAAAATGACACAGTATACCATTTTGTATAGAGGTTATCTTTTCTGCAAACACACCATACGTTTATTTAATTTACAGTAAAATGTATTTTATGTTTAGACACTGTATTTTCACTCGATAAATGTCTGCAGGATTTCAGAATGCTCTTGGACTTATATCACCTTGGTTGTTTTTAGAGAAAAATGTTTGACTTCCAAATTGCTATGTGGCAAACAGTTTAAACGTGACTCTATCTTCAGGAAAAGCTAATTATCACCTTGGATGCTTGGATGTTTGGATAAAGTGTACCAGTGAGTCACATGGAGTTGATAAATGTCCAAAGTTTTGTTCGCTTTGTTTGAACCATGAAACGCATACCGTAGTTTAACAGAAATACAGATGGGTAATAATTTTATAGAATTTTCAGGATTATTATTTTTTATTGCAAATCAAAAAATATGTTGTCACAGCATTAACTTTTGAATTGATTGATTATTCTAGTCACACTGCTGGCTATTTTTTCTTCTTCACTGGAATCAAATGCAGTTTTATGAACAGCTGGAAAATCAGTATCCAAATTTGGAACACACAGTTGTTGGCCAGGCTCTGTACATTTTTACTGGCCTCAAGAAGGCAAACACTGCCATGGGGTTTTGGTTGATTGGTTGGGGATGGAATCAGAATTGGGAGGACGCATGAGAACCCAAGGGCTGCCCTGCCAACCAGAAGGAGGGACATCCAGCCACAGTGAGGTTAGCAACTGTGGAGGTACTGGATAACTACTGTATACTTTTATACATGATTCTCAGGATTGATACATAGTATTCCAGTGTTGTGCCTTCTCTATTTTGCTATTTTGCAACTTTTAACAACAATTAGCATATTTTCTATGAGGTGCATTCTTCATTCAAAGACAGCTCACCCCTGATTATTGCATAGCCGTTTGTTAGCGTAATGAATGCAAGCATATGCACTCCCTAGAAACTAGTTCATTGATGTCATAGACTAAGATGATCATACTGGTCAGATGGATGTTGACCAGTATACAGGTATACAGGCACACTTGATTTTGCCACTGTAAATAAATTGAAAGAAACTGCTTTTTTTATTGCAAAAAGACAATCCCGGGCTTTGAAGGCCAAAAAAGAAAGCCAAGTTCACTAAAGCATATTTTTTTATAATAATTGAAGGAACATAACATTTATTTTCAAAATACTTTGCACTTCCTTAACTACCATGAATCAAAGTGGCTCAGGTCTGTTGTGTGCTCCAATTTCATTTAAAAATATTGCTGGAGTCCAGGTTTTTTCTCCAAATTTTGACAAGGCTACCTAATTTGTCTGACCGCTTACTTGGTTTTTCTGTGTTGTCATTTACGGACTGTCACGTTAATTGACAACTTTGATCTCTGTACAGAGCTTTCAAGAGCTACTTCAGCCAATAACAAGGGTGTCTATTGAAAATGAATTAAATCAAAGCTGATGACTGGTAGCAAGGCCCTTCGTACCATAAACTGAAGATGAATTTTCTAGAAGCCTTGAAATACGGTTGAAATAGAAATAGAGTTTCGGTGGACTTCCTGTAGAACTGTGCCTGATTTACAGATGTGCCTCTCTAGGTCAGGCTGTTACCGTGGGTTACCAGCTTGATTCCAACCTCAAGACCTCCACCTGTCCCAAATATTTTGTCTGTCAGATCTTCTATGCAAATTCCTCCAGATCCAGATTTTTCATGTTATGATACTGTTCAAAGATACAGTAGCTTTACAAGAAGACAAACAGACACAGAGCCACATCTGCTGTACTGGTGGTGAATGCCCCCACATCTGCTGTACTGGAGGTAATGATTCTGAGAACAAAACAAGTAATTTTGGTTAATAGTTAAACATTATTTTGGGTTAAATGGAAAAACGTGCACAGTATAAACTGGGTATAGTTTGAGGTGGCTAAATTTAAAACTGGAAAATTTATGGCTGATCTAAGGAGAAAAAGATTCTGAATTACAATATGTGGCTAATTTCATGTTTTCCCTGGCTGGGAGTTTTAGGGGAGGCTCGTGTCCCTCTACTTATTTTTCCAAATGGCTGCACTTAGCTATGGACCTCCTCAGAAACCCTTTACCATTCGGTTTTATTTTTCACATAAATTCCGCAGAACTGGGGATTGTTACATACTTTTGAACCCGCCCCATCCTAAAGTTGGCTTTGCTGCGCTCCTCTCGCATGGCCCAGATCCACACTGACTGTGCCGTTCCAAATGCTGTCCGTGTTTGGCGTCCTGGAGTGTGTGACATATAGCTGGTAATGCAAGTGCTGGGCCCTCCATCTCCAGAGACCTGTCTGGCGCTTACCACCCTACATAAATACTGATATTGAGCTGCTTCCTTTAGAAACTACTGAGAGTGTTTTATTACCGCAGGCCCCTGTTCACTTCTGATACTGTGAAATGGACATTATAAAAGTAAGGTTTATAGTATCGTTGGACATTTATTTCATTTTCCAGGAATATTTAAAGTAGTAGTGGGAGGTATGGCAAACATAATTTGGATATGACTGAGAATTACACCGGTGACGATAGAAAAGTGTCACATGTCTCACTTCTACAGTACATACAAGATATGGCTAAAGATAAAAATACGTATTACTGTAATATTGTATACTTTTTCACTTCAAGATTACTTTAAATAATCCATACTGCTACTGCTGAGGAACCTTTTGGAACTTTTTTATTAGAGCGTAGGTTGACGTTAATATAATTTGAATCCCGTACGGTTTTGGTATATGAGACAGAGGCATTTGCTGAGTGTACGTCCCGTATGAAAAGCCGAAGTCACTCATTGGTGGAGGGTGGGCGGTGACATCTGCACAGGGTCATATGTAAGTGTGCGTACGTGCAGGCAGCACAGCTCCATTAGTACAGAACAGAGTGGCCTGTGTTGCTGCACCTGTGCAGGCTGTTCTGGTAACAAGGGTTAATCAACAGGTTAATGTAATGATGGGGGCCCTCCTTCCGTGACAGCTGTGGGTGATATCGTGAAGAAAACATTCACACATGCAACTCATTTTTTTTTCTTTTTTTGGGTGGTGGGGGGAGGGACCATTAGGAAACCACAATGGAGAGCTTCAATATCGTAGGCTGAAGTACCAGTTGCATGTGCGTTTGACAGCTATCCTGACAACTCAGGGTGTTCCCTTTCACTGCACAATGTGACTTGACGGAAGGGCGAGGGTGGCAGATGCCCGGAATTAAAACATGAGACAGACGACACTTATTCTGTTTTCTCGCTGGCTCCTAGGACGGAGACTCATGTTGCACGCTCACGATATGCTCCAATCTTTCCCTTTATTCCTGTTGACCTCTTCACAGTTTAGTGGCAATTTATGAAATCAATCCAGAGCTGATTTTACCTTGACTGACGTTCATAATAAATAACCAAGTGGCCTTAAATAAGTCAGGGCCATTTAGTTAAAATTGAAATGTAACTGTAAGCAGTGTTTCTCCTGCGGTGACGTGGCGTGACGTGAACCAGGGGGTGTTATCGATTGCATTAATTTTCCATTTTGTAAGGTCATTTTCACTTTTCACTTTTTCATTTCTGTGGTTATGCAGATAATGACTGTCTCTCCAAACTTTGCTTCTCCAAACACAACTCTTGTACACAAATCCCGTTATTGACCAGCTTTATATTTTGTGGCGACTGTACTGTTATAGTAGCAGAGCACCACAAATGACTCTACATAGGGGAAACCCTGCTATGTAAATTCATTAATTTACCCCACCCCCCACTTTGATGTCTCCCTAAGGTCAGTGCATTAGTTTGTTTTCTCATATTATCCTATTATTAAATCATTTAACTTATAGTTTATCTAACTTAAAACCACAATGACAAAATTCAGAAAGCATACTCCAGGTACTATGAGTGTACAGACTACAGAATCATTAAAATTCTTCTTTACCATAATGTGTTATTGTCCTTGTTTGAGAGTCAGATCATTTTGTTATATCATTTTCCTTTCTTTCATTTGTTCCAAAAAAACACTCAACTTTTTGCCCTGCTTTTGACCAAAAAGTACAAAATATAGAAATAGCACATGATGATTAAATGAAAAAATAAAAATAAATAAAAAGAGAAATAATAACAGAGTTGATTAAAATAGCACTGGAAAATATATGCTGAGGAAACACTATCCTTTGCACCAAAAGTAGCATATAATTTTACAGAGGAGCTTCATACAGTATGTACTGAAAGTCCAGTAATTATAGATTTTAAATGAGTCAACTGAAATAATAAAACCCCACATTGGCCCTGTCTGGAGACTGCTTTGGACAAAAAGACACACCACCCACAATTTTGTGTCTCAACGGGAAATTACAACTGTATTGTCATACTCTGTTTTTTCTGTGATGATGCAATCTTTGTTTACTGGGGTGAGTTAAATATGCATACATATTTATCTCAAGGCATCATAAAATGTATGCATTCAAAATGTCAACATTTATCAGAAAAGAAGGCAGCAGAAGTTTCTGTACATTACAGCCATACAATAATGTACAATAAGCACATTTCAGAGAATTCAGAACATTCAGAAAACAAGTTCTTACCTCCATGCATGGCACTGTTGAATTGAGTATCCATCACATTGTGAAACTGTTTTTATTCAGATTGCATCAATTTCCACTGTTAGAAGCCAATCTATATTAAGACAGCCTTTTTCCAGAAAAATAAGTAGTTATGTTGTCCCATAATTGACTTAGTTGCATGTAACTTTAGTTCATGATTTATTTGTGGAAAAAACACAACACTCTGTTAACTGTGTGGGTTATGGTACTCTGGAAATAACTAATGTGTTATAGAATTGTGAGAGGACCTGTCACTCCCACAACTGTGGGATACCCATTTTCTTGTCAGATTTTGTGACACATTTATTCAAACCAGAACCATTTCTGTCAAAACTATGCTGATGCAACAGTAATTTATGTGTGTGTGTGTGTGTGTGTGTGTGTGTGTGTGTGTGTGTGTGTGTGTGTGTGGGTCGATCTTGGGTCACAGTCTTTCCCCGCACTTTCATCTTATACTCTGAACACAGATAGACTTTCCTGCTATGTATTACACTGAGCCCGGTATCTATATATGTTTTATGGCTCATACCGTAAAACTGCACCAAAAAAGATCTATCATAAAAGTGCACATTGGTAGTAACCTGCACTGAATGTATTCCAAAATACAAAGAAACAGTACAGACGAAGTCTGCCATAATCTCTTGATTTGTAGGTTGGTGTGAAGCGTGAAGTTGAATTGACATAGCATGGCTCAGAGAAAAAAAAGCTATTAAGCTTTTACAATAGTAGTACTGGCAGTTTCACTAAGTGGAAGTACAATTCAATCTGAAAGATCTATATTTGGTTACTGGCAGTGTGCATAAAGCACAGTAAGGATTGGTGGCAGCTGGCCACAGAAACACCCGGAATGACACTAGGATTCCCTCAGCTCTTTACCTTCCGATAGGGTACTGCAGCTACTGGAGCAGCCAAGCTGAAGGAAGAACCCAAAAAGAAAGAGCAGGTGTGGGATTAGAATAGAGGATGGAAAAGGGCTGCTATGACTGTTAAAATTAAAACCCCATCCTTCAGATTATGTGATGTTTCATCAGTGGATTATCCAACAGCTGAATAATAGGAGATGCCAGAAATGAGCTGCCTTCAAGAACAGCATGGAGACAGAGAGAAAATGTTATTACCTTTCGATCAGTTGCCTAGTTCTGCGCCCTGACCACCAACTACATGTGAGGTGACCTTATCAGCCTTATCAGGGTATTAGGTCCATAGACCAATACACTTTCATCATGAGTGCAAATACATTTGAAAATGGGTGGTATTGCAGTAATAATAAAACAGTTTCAATGACTGTAATGTATCCCATATAACATATACAACATGTGGGAATGATACAAAATGAATATACTGTAAGTCATATGTCTGTATGGTGAAAAAGCAAATAGGTACAGTTCTGAATGTATAAGCCTAGATCTGCAAGGTGGCTGAATTGGGGAGCCATACTGTCTCTGACCGTCTGTCGTGGAAAGAAGATACCACACCATTCAAAACACTCTTTCAAAAGATTACTGAAACTAGATGTAGTTGTCTGTTGGAGTCATTGTTGTTGTTTTCATTATTGTTATTTTTGTACGACATTTTCTTCTAAGTTTGTTTCAATTTAACAGTTTTATATTCAATAACAAATGCATTGTTGCATTTCGGAAGCCTAAGTTCATTTATTAATTTAATTAATTTGTTTTTAATTCATTTCTGAGCTTTGTTACTGTTGCTTTTTTCTGTGCCATACAGTTGTAGGGTCCTCGCACGGGCCGCCAAATAACGTAGGGGGCCAATTAATGTTATGTAGCAGTATAACTGCAAAAAGTAATCAGTCTCATAAAATTACTGTTATCAGAAATATCTAACCACAAATTTTGTATTTTAATTAATAATTAAAATAATCAATATTAATGATTAAACATACCAATAACCTGAAGGTTGGAAGTTCTTCGAAAGACTGCTTTAACTCGGCTCTCATGTCTATGTGACGCCAAAACAGACACCGGGTTTAATAAAATATATTTATTAAACAAATGTACAAACACAGAACAGATAAACTAACGGGAAGTTAGTAGGGTAAGTTAGTAGGGTGTGTGGGTGTGTGTGGGCGCGCGCAAGCGCATGTGTCGCTTGAACAAAGGAAAGTAAAGTGGGTGTGTTAGTTATTGTTAGCTGTGAGAAGACTACTTGCGTAGTTTACTCTATATATGCGCAAAAGACGGCAAATCAATTCACGTACATATATATATAGCTATATAGCTGTTGCCTGATTGATTCATAGTCCCTGGGACATACACTGTCCTGAGAGAGGTCAATTGCGTAAAGGCCCAAGATAGGAGCTGCTGTGCTACTGTACCTGGAGACAACACAGAGACGTATGTTTGGAGAAAAAAGGGTGAAGCCTTTGTAGAGAAGAACACATTGCCAACTGTGAAGCATAGAGGTGGAGCAATTATGCTTTGGGGTTGTGGGGCAGCTGTGCAAGTGGAAGGAAGAATGGATTCCACCAAATATTGAGAAATTCTGGAGGCTCAGTCCAGACATTGCAGTTGAAGAGAGGCTGGATATTCCATCAAGATAAGATACAAAGCATACCTCAAAATCAACCATGAAGCACCTCCAGGAAAGATGGATGAATGTTTTTGAATGGCCACCAGTCCTCAGACTTGAATATTATATAAAATCTGTGGAGAGATCTCAAACATGCCTTACACGCAAGAAGGCCGAAGAATATTTCTGAACTAGAGGTGTCATGCCAGTAAGAATGACAAGCGAGAATTGAAAGACTTAGATTTTATTATTTTGAAACTGTAAAAATAAGTAAAATATGAAGAAATATGTTGCGTTTAACTGTACCATTTAGAGGTCAGGTTCACTTCCTTCACCAAGATATTAATTGTAAAAAGCTTTTTAACCTGGGATGCCCAAATTCTGAGAACAGAGTGGATATTATGTAAATAAGGCAAATTAAGTATTCCATCTGACTTACAAAATCACACATTCAGAACTCCTGAGAGTAGTATTTTTTCTGCGTCGATATACCCTATAGTTCACATGCATGATGCTGGAAAGGTGCACGGCTGTATACGCACATGACTATTGACCAACAAAATGGCCACTGCTCTCCTGTTCAAAAATAAGAATCCAACAACTTTACTCTTAGCTGCACTTTGACTGGCTTCAAAACTAAAAATCTAAAACAATTTTAGAGATAGTCCATTAGAGTTTTCTTATTTTAAGGTCTAGAGGACAGCATACAAATTCATTCCTGATGTTATCATGGTCACACTGCTTGTTACAAATGATCGCAGCAGAATGATAGGATTGCTCAGCCATTTGCACAGGACTACCCTCTTCCACTTCATAAAAGCTTCCATGCATTAGAAAGCACTCATCCTTTTGAGACTGCATTAATTTCATCCATGTTTTCTAAATGACATCTAATTCAATTATAAACTAATGGCTCAAGGGACAGAAAAGCAGGGCATGCTGGACAGAAATGAAGCAATGTGGCTTTCTTCTCTCCTGTACTGTCAGCTTTAATGGAGTTAGGCTGATCTGCAGTTTTTTGTTTCCTCTAGGAAATATATGTCATTTTCCATGCACATACCCAAACGTGCCCTCAGTAGGACTGAGGCATTGACGCAAGATGATATTTCATGGTAACTGCCTGTGGATACTGGTTGTCTCAACAAAGCGAAGGCCTTCTATTCTACAGAAGAACACATAAGCAAACCTCGACAAGCAAACTGGTCAGTGAAATTTAATGAAACTAAATTTCATATTGCCTCAGGCCAGTATTTAAAAATGTATTAATGTAAATTTCATCCCAAATCTGCTCATGCAACCCATGGAGGTACATATTACTATGGTGTCGGGGAAGTGAAGTTTAAGGTGAAATATGGTCAATTTCCTAATCCAACTTTGGCCCAACATTGGGCCAACCAAACTGCTTACATTGACCCAATGTTGGCTTGCTACTTGGGTAGTCGAGGATAAATGAGCTTGCATGTACATTTCGGTAGTCTGTACTGAGACCTTTGGTTTGCAATAAAAGAAAAATTCTAAGCCCCCAGTTCTGTTTTGTGTCAGGTAATGTTGGACTAGCTTAACGTTAACAGAACTGCCTAGCTGCTTGGACCATTTGGGACATAAACTGTTATGTAAGTTATAGTTCTGAAGCCTGTTGTACCAGCATAACATAAATTTGATCGCAAGTTAGGGTGTTAGGTCCACACTAAATGTTACATGGTAACTAGTTTAAAACTAAAGCTGTGTCTTCGTTTGGTTGCTCAATTCATACTTACAGTACATCTTAGCTAAGTTGACCATAAACCAAAACATTGCTGCATACAGTGACATTTCTATTCTTGCTGGTGACGCGTTATGGGCTTTTAGTGGTATTTGGACTGCCTTAACATTGTGTTTTGATATGTATTGCTCTCCAACAATTTTTATAAAATATTTTTATTATAACCTAAAATGTACAGAGTAATTTATTCCTGCCTCGAGAGAAGGTTGGTTATTTTCTGTATCTCCGAAAACTAAAGCACAAGTGCACATCAGTCTCATCATACAAATTAAAGGGGCCCTCTATCATGGAGAATGCGCTGCTAGCTTATACCTTGCTGAATTTCTCCTCCAACCAGTTTCCCAATCTTTCAAATTTTTCAGATTTGCTATGTCAGCGGGTGTTGTAGGAATTACTTTATACCTAGTAGGTAGTAGGCATACATTTTAAGTTGTATCTTAACTCTACTTTGGAAATAACTCAGTTGATGCAACCAACATTGAGTTATGGCGTAACTTAGACTTTATGTTTAACGGTATAATAGGTAAGATTTTTGTGTTAAAACATTGTTCCTATCATTGAAAAAGGCTCATTGTCATGTTGACTCACCCTCTGCCTGTGTTTATAGTCTTTAAACTTGCATTTCAAAATATACAGTTGACGGGCCGTCACTCTGTACCAAAACAGTGTACAGCTGTACAATACTACAAGCTCATTAGTTGAAAATTGGTTTTAATTGCCACAGCCAATGGTGTGGGGGCTTATTCTGATTGTTTGCGGGGAGCTGCCCAAATTTCACTCCAGACAAGCGATCTCTGAAACTCTGTATACTATTGCATATTATCCAAGTGAAGACTACATATATAGTTATAAAACAATACCAGTTCGCTATCGGAAGCAACAAAGAAATTAGTCATAGTTAGCTCCATGGATTTTGCTCGGTGGATATTTGTAAATTTGGCGAACTATAGTGAATTTGCTTGTTGCTACCGATAACAAACTCATATCGTTTTATAACTACATATGTAGTCTTCGCTTGGACACTAACCAATAGTAGCCTATACAGAATTTCAGTGGTCGCTTGTATGGAGTGCAATTTTGGCAGCGGCACGTTCCATTTATCTCTTTACATGTTCAATCATGTGTGTTTAGGTAAACTATTATTTGACTCAAACTATAGGTTACAGTTGCATCGTTTGTGGTAGGCTATTTTATCTTAGTTATATAGGCAGCTAGTTACATAGCCAAAATGTTTCTTGTTCATAATGTAGCCTAGTTGGTTAGCTAAAGTGAAAACCTCAAAAAGACTAAAAATATAAGTGTTGTGTCGCACACTAAAGTAATTTCATAAAATCACCTGTTTGCTGAATATTTTGTTACTAGAACACTACGATAAGATGGCAGACTCTGTCGCGTTTGTCCCTGCCAGCTTTCCAAAGCAGTTCATGAGAACACTGAACTGTATAATAACGCTTTATATTTCACATTATATTCATAGACTGTGTTGTGGTTTGAGGATGTTTGTTGCTGCAATTCCTCTCTTGACCGTTAAGAGTCCGAAATGATCTGTTGTACCTTTAAACTAGCCTACGTTTGAACTTACATTATACTGGTGTAACAGGCTGCTGATGTAATTTCAAAGAGAAGCATCTTCTTTAAGAGATATAGAAGAGAAATATAGCTAAATCTACATCTTAAGTGCCTACTAGTTGAGCAAGAAAAAGAAGCCGGAAAGGAACGTATCCATGCAGTACCTGAAAAAGGCTTTTTTGAAAAGGGCCGATTCATGGCAGGATATGGTGTTCTTCTGTAACTTAGTGTGAAATCACAGTACATATAGAATGGGAAATTATGTATGTATTTTTCAATAAAGGATAATAAATAATAACTAGCCTTTCCCTAATTTATTTCTGATTATATCAATGGGATTATAGAATGCTATACTAATTGACAGATTGATGATACACAATATTTACTGATATTCCAAGTAATTTATTTTGGTACGCCAACCTATTTCTCTGACAGTTTTTTTATTGTTCAGCCTCATGTCTGCCTTGAATTTTCACTCCCTGGTCCACATGTTGACAAATACAAAATCCCAAGGCAATCAGAAGCCTAGAATCAAGACTTGAACGAGGGAAGCAATTGAACACACCAGACTAATCAGAAGCACCTGTGCCGCCATTTGTCCCAAGAATTATGGTGCCTTGAAATGGAGGGACTATGTACATTTCTACATGGCGAAACCCAAAACGTATAAAAATATTTTCATAAATCTATGCCTCTCTTTGTAGTCCATAATTATGCATTAGACTTGCTGTCTTGGATAAAGTCTAGATGGATCAATCCAAAACTGAATTGCTCACACGTACTCTCGTTTTCCTGTTGGAATGACACATGCTCTGCAGGTGTAGCATGTAGAGTACTTGTCCTGTGTGCCCTGCAGTCTTCCTGACACACAACCAGTTAGTGTAAAGGTCATGACTGGCATGCCTGTGATTTAGGATCAGATAGTTATCTGACTAGTCCATAATTTAGCTGACTAGGAAGGCTGACATAACACCATACAGCTGTGAAAGCTGTACACAGCATTTGATTTTGGATTTTTTTTCGTATGTTGCCCATTTCCTTGAATGCTAACCTGAGAAGGCTTGTTGCGTTTCACCACAAGCTGCTGTGGCTATATTCAGATTGATGGCTTGCTGGAGGATCGCTGCTCTCGGGAACTGGCAAGGGAATACCACTTAATGTGGATACCAGATTTCTGGCCAGGTGTCTTTAAAGTTATGTCAACAGATCTCATCTTTGAGAGAGCAGTCCACATATGCACATGGAAACCATACCCAGGAACACGCACACACACACACACACACACACACACACTTGCGCCCACATACAGGGGTGTGTTTAGTAAATTTACATGTTAGAGAAGGTGGAGAGAAAGAAAAGCATTCATTTTCTCTAAGGCAGCCATGCTTTGCCAGATGATTGCTGAAATATAGCCCACCTGAGACTACTCTATAAATGAAAAAAGGGCCATCTATCGTCCTTTCAAACAGAAGCTCCTGTTTTTCTCAGCTTCCAAGGGCCTAGACTGCAGCCTTGGAATGCTTGGAAACATGGACTGAAGAGATAAAGTAATTTTTATGTTTTCAGTAGAAGGAACAGGGACTTACAAGGCAATATTTCTGATAAGCAGAAGGCCACAGTAACAGCTCCCTTTCTTCTGCTTTACAATATAAGCACTCTATCATGCTGCTGTGGTGGGTTATCCTTCACTCTGACGCAGGAATTCAAGCTAGTGTCACATTTTCCACTGCTTAGACTACACATTATTTGGAATTTGGTGGTCACTGTAATTGATGAACAATATTTTTAAGAGCCATAAATGTAAAAAGGAACACTTGAACAGTTTGGGTAGCAGTTTAAAATGTGAGTAACAATGTAAACAAGATTTGACACATTTTCAAATGTGAAACAACAAAGCCATCAGTGTGTAAATCACAATTGAACACAAAGATGTCAATCTTTTTTTGTGACTATACAAAGAAGCTCTAGGAAGCTCACCATCGCAAAAAAATGTATGCTTGTGTGTGTAGAGTGCATGTTTGCGTGTGTAGGCACCTCTAGTCTTTTGATCATAAGAGTTCTCTCCATAATAACAAAAAAATCCCCAAACATCTGTTCGACAGATCAGAAACACTCTTCAGGAATCAGGTATGGATTTGTCAATAACCACTGTCCACAGAATACTTAATGAACAGAAATACAGAGGCTACACTGCAAGATGCAAACCACTGGTTAGCTGCAAAAACAGGATAGCCGGTTTGCCAAGAAGTACTTAAAAGCACAACCACAGTTCTGCAAAAAGATCTTGTGGACAGATAAGATTAAGATTAATTTATGTCAGAGTGATGGCAAGAGCACAGTATAGAGGAGAGAAGGAACTTCCCAAGATCCAAAGCACACCACCTGATCTGTGAAACAAGGTGGTGGGGGTGTTATGGCCTGGGTATGTATGGTAGTGACAAAATGAATTCTGAAGGGTATAGACACATCTACTCAAGTTCAAGCGGAAGCCTCAAAACTCATTGGCAGCAGTTCATTCTACAGCAAGACAATAATGCAAACATACTGATAAAGTAACAAACGAGTTAAAAATGGTCAATTATTGAGTGATAACCAGCACCTGGACTAACAGCTGGGTTGACTACATGGTGAGAATGAGACAGATTTTCAGGTTGTCCAGACAGAAGATGTAGATGAAGATGATCAAACCTAATAATATTAATGTTTCACCAAGTGCACCAAAGTTCACCAAAAATATATTTCAAAACCTTTGGGGGGGGGGGGGGGGGGGGGATGCAAATCTAAAAAATTACTAATCCTGTACTGAGAAGGTGGTCTTGTAAGGTGATTTTAAAAATGTCCTGCTTGAGGATATCAGGAGGCAAACCAACACTTACATTTCCAACACTTACATACTGGCACATTCCTGGTTTAATGGATTGATGTAAAATGTTCCAAGGTAAAAAAGAACACACAAAGAATGTCTAATAAATAACACGAAAATTAAACTGGCAAAACAGTTTGAAAAATGTGAGTGAGTGAACTCTGGGATAGCGGTTATGGCTCACACTTTGGTGTCCTTCCCCTGGACCGCATCGTGCTATGAATCTTCCTGCCTCCCTTGCGCTAGCCTGCAAAATACCTTCCATTTAGTGACATGATTAAGCGGCACAGTGAGGGCTGAACCTTTTTATCCCACACTGGCCTGACAGCTGGGATGGCTGACAGTGGCTCAGGGCCTGGTGCTCCAGCTCCCTGCCATTGTTCCCTGCTAATGAGCCTTATAATAGCTGTCATTGCTGGTTGCTGCTAAAATAACTGCAAGAAGCCAGGCTCTTGCGGGGAGGATGAAGAAGTATTGTGTGTGCTCTAGGTTTAAATTCAGAAGGTGTGTCGTGTGTGAGTGTGTGTGCATGTGTGCATGTGTGTGTGTATATAGTGCAAATATTATTTCCTATTCATTGTGCAGTAAAGTATTCACACACTAACGTGTATGTAAGGGTGTTTCAGTTCACCGTGAAATGATTTAAAAAATAACATACAATTATTCCGTAGCTTTGAAATAATATTAAGAGGGTTATTCCAGATAATTATTTGTTTCTCCTGCAGGGCGAACAATTATATCCCTGAACAAAATGCACAGCTTTAAAGGGGCTGGGAGCACCTGATCTGACTGTGCTCTGACATCTCTCGGTAGCGTGAGTGGTTTGTCATCTCAATTTGACAGGGGAGTTTTCTGGCCTTTCTAAAAAGCCACTCTTGTTGGTGTCCTAGGAAGCAGGTAATTGGATCCCTGCTTATTTGTTTGTTTGGCAGAAACTATTTTCCAGAGGTACATTCAAGGTCATCATTTCAATAAACATTAAATGCCTGTGTGTCACAGGGCTAATAAGAACTAAAATAGTTTATCTACAGAATAACAAAATGCAATCCAAAGTGAAACATGAAGTCGTGCAAAATGAGAAGCTTTGCAGCAATAACTGCTTTAATGCATGCAGTATTTATTCACACATTACCGTGTCAGGGTTAACTCAGGGTTCTGGGCGATGCTGTACTGGGGGCTGGCCATAGGATATGTCCAGGTTCCAAGGGACCCAAGTTCATGTCTGAACATATTGCAGTTTATGTGGAGAGAATGTCCAGGGCCCAAGACAGAAACATCTGCCCAAGCACTTATTTGGTGGGGGCAGGAAGGGATAGTTTTTTCTTTCCCTCGTGTGGACAAGGTCTTGTGGGGAAACAAGGGAATAGAGAACAGAATTTTATTTTCCGTCAAGTGCAGTTGTCTGGACAGAACCAATTTTATGTTTGTTAAGGGGACACAAGTTCTTACCTGGTTAGAAGTGGAAAAAGAAAAAATATTTTTTTGTTGATTGGTGTTAATAATTTTTTTAATCGTCTTGCCGTTATCTAACTCAAGCTGTTATGTATTGTAATATTAAAGCTGATATGGATGGGAATGTGCTCTCAGATAAATGAGATCCTAGCTCAAGATATAATCAATTATGGAAAATCCCAATTTGAACCTCCACAAAAAAAGGATAAACAAATAGTCCACCTAAACCACAAAGCAGTACCTGGTCATTGAAGAGAAGCCCCAAACAAAATGTTTAATACAATACATGTAGTCCCTTGTTAGGGTTGTATCAGATATTAAACTGATCAAAAGGCGGGGAAACTAGCTCCTGCAAATCACTCCCTCCTGAGCACCTTTCAGCATTCCCCCATCAAAGCAGTTAGACATTTCTGCCTCATCTCTATATGCAATGTAGATTGGTAAAATGCTCATTTGTTATGTTGCTTGAATATTAATTTGCTTATTAGCGCATAATGTTTGGAGTTATAGATAACACACATGCACTCACACATACACGCACACACACAGTGGCCTCCAAAATTATTAAAGACCAAGATGAACAAAGAAGGCGATATATGACATACTCAAAATGGGAAAACAATGTTCTTTCATAATAATACAGTTGCTTACAGCTAGAGATAATTACAAGTCATACTGTATTTTATTCTTTACAAAGATAGGTGTGCACCCACCCTTCAAAACAAACAGACCTCAAATAGTAATTTTGTCTGTCTCCATTAATGCTGCCAATACATACACAATACATCAATACAGAAGGGAAAATACACTGCGTTACTGAATTCAGTATAAACTGAATGCATTGTATTGTCCATTCTACAATGCTAACATTAAAAAAGGCATGTGGAACACAGATTTAACCCTGCAGATGAATGATAAGGTGGTTGAAAATAAATAAATAGGCAACTGCAGTGTAACATTCAGACCTTCAGGTTTTATGAACAGTGACCTCATCAACCATAAACACCTAGTTTCCCTGTCCAAGTAAAAGAACAAGGTACTTAAATCAACGTGAGTCAGGCCCACCCCTGTGCTAATTGGTGCCTGAGAAACTACTGATCAAATGACAAGAGCTGGTAATAACTGTAATTTTCAGCCAGAGTCATCACTCAATTAGCTTGTCTTTTGCTGAGTCAGTTTGACTTAACGGTTCCTTATGTTCATATTATGTGCATAACACATAATATGAATGTGTGAATAATCCTGAAATATCTGAATAATCATCTGTAAAAGTTTATGGTACAGTGGAATGTAAATACCAATAGTGTTGTTAATGATTACTCTCAAAAGTAATTATCTCATAAGTTGCCAAAATAAGGAAAAGGAAATTATGTTCATTGTCATTTGCTGCTCCTGGATTGTTTTGGATTATAAGCATCTGCTAAATGACTAAAATGTAAATGTTAATGTAATTCACCCATATTGTGTACAGGCCCACACTGTGGAAAGTAGTCCGATGCTGCCATCTGTTGTTCAGCGTCCCACAGGGCATACAGTATGTAAATCAGCCTAGTTTTATGATTCATGCATACTGATTAGCATGAATAAATTCATAATTTCAAAACGTATATGTAAAATGCCAAATAACCAAAAACCAAAGATTGGATTTGTGTTGTTTATGGATTTGCTTGGAATACCAATTAAGCTAATTAAAGCATGGCGTGCTGATGGGGAACAGGCAAGTAAAAAAAAGAAAATCATATTATATATTCATTGAACAGTTCAGTGATGCGCACTTCTGTACTGTCATCATTACTGGGCAACTCTCATTAATTGAGACGGAAGTCAATTTATTGTTTAAAGTAATTTTAGGCAAGACGAGCACTGCCAGTGTACTGCACCTAGATCAGGGATCAGCAACTCCAGGTCCTCAAGGGCCGAGAACTGCTGGTTTGCTATGCTCCCTTTTTCTGGGAGTCAGGTGTGCTCAGTAGCAATAATTCCCCAGGAGAAAAGAAAACCAGGGCTGGATTTGGATTCGAGTGCCAGATTTGATGATCCCTGACCTACGGTAGATGTTCTGAAGCATCCTGGCCACCATATTCCCAATTCCCACCACATTCCCAATGAATTCTGAATAAATAAAAACAGGTAAATGATGCATCGTTAGTGCTCCTGCTCTACTCCAGTTCACAGTCTTGCATTGCATTGCACTGTAGTGGTTGCAGTGTATTGCATTCTGATGTATCCACCATTTTGTATGCAGACTAAAGGTCATCCCATGTCTTGTATGTATGTATGCCGGATTGCTTTTTCTTCTCTCAGCAAAATGTTTATTTTCTGTAGGGGATGCTCATGCTGAGAAATGAATGAAGTGCACAATGATACTCATATATCTATATTATATTTTGTGTGTATTGTGTAGCTATATAATTCTTAAGGATCAATAGCTATGTGTAAGGTATTACCTAACAACCCTCTCCCTGCCATGTGCCCAAGAGGAATTCAGTGCTGTAAGTGGTGCTGAAGTTCTGCCTAGTTAGTACATTTGCTGGAAGCAGTATTTATGCACCATTAGAGGGCAGTCTACCCTAGTGGAAAAAAAACAATGGTGCGAGTAGAAAAATCAATGCCAGTGTGGTTGATGTGGAAAAGCCAATGTGAATGTGGTGTGTATAGAAAAACCAATGCCAATGTGATATGTATGCTATGGTGCATAAAAGAAAAAGCAGATTGGCACAAAATTCAGATAGACCATTCTCTTTTTTTGTCCACCAGGGCATTTTTAGCATTATGATTATGGTTATTATTCAGGACAACTTACAATAACAATATAACCTATGGCCTATTTATTATGAACAATCGTACCAGACCAGCCTAACAATATTTACATAGACATACGGAATATGGAATGGTTGCCAGGAAGAGGACGCAAGTGCATATTATCCCCACGAACGGTAAGGAAGATGGTGAGGGAGGACATAAGTCATTCATTCATTCATTCATTCATTCATTCATTCATTCATTCTCTTAACCAATCATGAACAGGGTCGCAGGGGGGCTGGAGCCTATCCCAGCATACATTGGGCGAAAGGCAGGAATACACCCTGGACAGGTCGCCAGTCCATCGCAGGGCACACACACCATTCACTCACACACTCATACCAACGGGCAATTTAGACTCGACTAGATTTCCAAACAGCCTAAACTGCATGTCTTTGGACCGTGGGAGGAAACCGGAGTACCCAGAGGAAACCCACGCAGACACGGGGAGAACATGCAAACTCCGCATAGAGAGGCCCCGGCCGACGGGGATTCGAACCCAGGCCCTCCTTGCTGTAAGGCGGCAGTGCTACCATCTGCACCATCCATGCCGCCTCCATAAGTAATCCTACTATCAAATATGGATGGTCATTGATGTTTTTGAGATGTTTTGCTGCCACTGGTCCAGGGGCACTACTTAAGATTAATGTTACAATGAATTCAACAAAGTACCAGGAAATCTTTGCCTACAACCTGGTTGCCTCTGCCAGACAGCTGAGACAACTATACATCAAATTCCACACAGAAATTGTTCAGCAAAAACAACATCCACATTCTGCAATGGCCATATTAGTCTCCAGACTTAAATCCCATCAACAACCTCTGGTCTGAACTGAAGGGGGGGGGGGGGGGGTCCATAAGTGCAAACCCAAGGATATCAATGATTATGAAAAGCTCTGCATGGAGAAATGGTCAAAAATCCCTCCAAATGTGTTCTCTAACCATATCACAAAATGTGTTTAATTTTAATTTTTTGTTTTAATTTTAATTTTTTTCTTATTGGGGTCCAAACAGCACGCAGTGTGTTTTTACCTTTTCTTATTCATCATCATCTTCATCATCATCATCATCATCATTTTCTTCTGGCTAGGGTGTCTATGGCAGCCCCTAGAACTGTATGGTAGAAAGTTTAGAAATTTGGCCCATGTCCCATGATTCTTTTCACCAAGTTTCATGTCTCCAACCCGAGTGCTCTAGCGCCACCGATGGGTTCAACCCATTGACATCAATTTCCGCCGTATTGGATTTTCCTCTCTATTGGATTTTCACAAATTATCGCAGGTACCTTCAGTAAATTTTATTACAGATGATGCTCAGACCAATCCTCACAAATGTTTTCAGATAGATTTTTGATTTTCAAAAGCGTTTGCCTGTCACAGCCAATCAAAATTGGCGGCAAAGTTTGAACACTGGCTGCAAAGCAGCCAAGCAGGAAGTGAGGGCATATCTCAGTAACACATGTGTTGTGTTGATACCAAACTTGGCAAATGGATTCAGGACCCCTTCCTGAGGATGTGGAAAATGGTGTCATTTGACAATGGTGTCAGTTGCAATAAGCAAAAACAACTTTTTCCCTCCTAAGTGTTGATGTGTTTCCTATAAAAACATGATTCTTGTGTCAGGTCATACTTTGGGAGATCCCAAAGATGAGATTTGGCATAGACCAACCCTCTCTGATGGTTTTTTTATTTTCAAAAACATTCATCCATTACAGCCAAATCAAAGGCAAACAACATAAACAGGATGTGAGCTCATATCTCAGTTACATCCAATCATTTGACATAAAACCTGCTATCAGTGCTTACAGCCACTCATTTAACATGATCCGATCAAGTTGCTATGGCGACCCTGCTGGACTGCTTGGCCCCTTCAACCCTGCTTGCAGGTTTAATTTGAACTAACTTTGTTGTACTGTAGCATTTTTGGAATTGTGTTCTGCATCCAGTGTGCACAGATATAACTGTGATCCTAGTTTGCACATATTGCAGTGGGTCTACAGTAATTAAAAATGGACGTGGATCTTTTTTCTTCCAATTTATATAATGGCATCATAGTGTGGGTTAGGTTTCAAATTGGTGATGTATGCCTTTAACAGCATAGTCCTGTCAAGGAAAATTGATGTTCTGTATCTTCTGATCAGTGAGTAACTCTACATGCAAATTTCCTGGAAGAATACAGTCACTTTTAAATCACTACCCCCTTGGCAGACAGTGACTGCGTTTTATGGTCATTTGGTCATTTCCCATACTCAGTCAATTTATATTATTATGCAAACTGCTTTCAGGGGAAGCCATTTAAAATGCCATCTCATTCACATGTGTAGCTCTTCACCCGGACATTGTAAAACAAAAATACGTTTTATGCATGCATGTACAGTATCTGTATACAGAGCAGTCCATAAGTATTTGGAATTTGCAATTTGTGTGGGTTTTGGCTCTGTACTCCGGCACATTGAATTTGAAATGAAACAATGAATACAATGAAATGAAAGTGCAGACTGTCACCTTTAATTTGAAGGTATATGCATTCATATTGTGTGCATGTTTTGGATCCATGTAGCCCAACACATGTTTCCCTCATTTCTGGGGACCAAAAGCTGTCCAGCTGTTTCTTGGCCAGCTGTGTGTTCATATACAAGAAAGCTATGAAAAGAGCTACATTCTTCTATATTCTATGTGGGGAATTTCGAGTGTGTTGCTAGCGACTCTCAACATGTCCAAGTGTCAATACTAGTAATAGGCAAAACATTAAGTGTATCAAAATCAACTGTTGTATTGTTAGGAAGCAAGTATGCACTGGGGAGCTCAGCAATAGCTCAGCAATAGCAAAGAACCTAGTAGACCATGGAAGACCACGGTAGTGAATGAATTAAACCATCTTTTAACAGTTGATCAGATCAATAACATTATCCAGGATATAGGATGTCAAAAATTAGCATAAAGAAAAGACTGCACCAGTATAACCTCAGCGGGTTCACCTTAAGATGCCATCCGTGAACCAAGGTGGAGGTAATGTTGTGGCTTGGGCATGTATGGCTACTCCTGGAAGTTGCTCACATCTCTTTATTTATGTCTCTTTATTTATGACACAATAGCAGCAGTAGCAGGATATGCATATGGATGTAAAAATGTGGATGTAAATACCCTCAGACACCCAGGATAACTAGAGCAAACCCCTTGTCAGATGTAAAGAGTAAAACACACTAGATGTACTTCAACTAGTTGAAATAAATGAGTCTGTACACAAATGTAGGCAGGAGTACAGACCGACTGTTTTTCTTGGCCGCATGTATGTGTTTCTGCACCCTGCCGTTGTATCGCTGCCCAGAACTGAGAAACTACTAGGCTGTTTTTAGCATTCAGAGCAGTACAGTAGCTGCCACAGGTGTAGGGTTCCAAAGCTCTTCTGAAAGGAGACTCATGGTGAATTTAGTTGGGTCAAAAAGGGTATATAATTTCACAGATTAAACTGCCTTAACAGGATCAGTTCCCACAGAGTCAATAATGGAAAGAATTGTTTATTTATTTCTCCTGTTCTTTTGTTTGTACTGGCTAGTGTATTACAAGTGTTCATTTGTCAGCTATGCTCTAAACAATTACAATTGTAATTGTTTACTTTTTACTTTTTATGTTTACTTTTGTATTCATATTTGTTTTCAATTGTTACCTGTGATTGTTTTGGTGCTATAAACTAAATAAAGTCTGCATGTGTCTGAAGGTCTATAGGCTGATTTACAGTATATTGTTATTATGATTGGTATGATTGTACCAAATAGAATGAATAGGGCCCAAGCATGAAGCATGAGGCCTGAACCACTGGCATATTGTATTCTTAATGGAAGTGGTGATGCCATTTTACAGTACACATATTGCTGTTCTTTATACACAAATAAAGACATGACCCTGCATACATGTGTTTTCCACTGACAATGTGACAAAGGCACTATAATAGGAATCTATATTAAATGCATATTGCATTTAATTAAATATGCTAATGACATACAACACAATGAATGTTAATGCAGGCATTGTATGTGCATACATAAATAATAGATTTAGGGGTCACTCAAACAATATTTAAATAATTGAATATAGAGTTACACAAATGATCACATCATCTTGTGCCAATGGGTTTAGTGAGTTGTCTTGTCCTGGTAATGTTTATTTGTCACCGGCAGGCTGGCATGTAGTGGTCAGCACAATACAGGTTCAGTCGATACCCCCAACTGATGATCTGCCAAAGCTTATCTAGCTGATACAGGTGCCATCCAACCTGAGGAGTGGAACACGCAAAATGGTGTTCAACTGTTTTTTTTTTCCCTTTGGTTTCTGAAGGTGATGCCAGTGGCTTTTCACACAAAGCAGATTTTCCTGTGGAATTGACATATGGAATATGGTTTAAAATGTTGTTTAGAATTGAAAAGAAAGTCAATTTGTCATTGAATTATCTCAAGATAAAATGTAAAACTGGAATGTTTTGGTCTTCATAATGTTAACCAGTGAAGCAAAACAATGAAAAAAAACAAAGGTTAACAAATCAGATTAATAACGCTATGTTCCTAATCCCCCCAAGGCTAAACAGGTAAAAAAATACAGTATGTATCTCTGATCTAGATATGTACTGTATGTAAGAATTCCTCAACTCTCTCTTGGTTTAGTACTGCCTTACGATCCTTAGCCATGAGAGGGCACTGTTATGTAAGCACCAGCTTTCACCCAGACATTGTGTTAGATATGATACCTCCATGCATAGTATTGATATATTTAGCTGGACTATCCTGACTCCCTTGAGGTACTTGGGATTTCTCCAGGAGATGTATGGTGTAGAATGCCTGGCTGTAGATAATTTTAAACGCTTTCCTATTCATCTACAGGAATTGTTTTTCATAATATCATTTTGACCTGTTAGAACTTGTCAGGCTACCATGACTAAATGTAGAATTCAGTATTGAGCCACCCCACATACACAGTCACACGAAGCGATAATAACACACGCACGCACATTACAGTAACTCCTTGAATGTGGATGACGGCAATTGTCATCATAAACCACTCCCTTTAATCACAGCCGCACAACTGTCTTATTTCTGAACCTAGGATCTATTGTCTTTGTTGTTAACCAGTGGAGACTTGTGATGCTCAAATGAGTCAAACTGACCAACAGTATTTGCATTTGAAAACCATGCGTGCGTGCCAGTAAATTTTGGCTGTTTCGTCACCAGCAGTAGTCCCTGCTGAAAACCCCTGAGAATACCCCTCCAGGGGTTTCCAAAAAACTGAATCATCAGAGAGGCCATTCTATTGAATGCACCCAAGTGCAGGAAGAAGTGAAGTGATTCAACATGGATACGGCTACTGTGATAGGTTATGTGTTGTTTAAAAAAAAACAACACTAGTCTAATTGGTTATGTGTTGTTTCCAAAAAACGTAATCATCGAAGAGTACAATACAATACAAAACCGATGTTCTCAAATGTTATTCTGTTTGGCACTTGGTTCAATAGTCAAATGTTTAAGACTTCACTTGTTATGGAGAATAAATAATAATGAATAATTACATCAATAGTTGATTTGTTGTTGTACCATAAAGTTATTATTGTCATAGCTATTCTTTGTATCGGTTGCAGTGTAATGAAAATAATTGAAAAAACATTTATTTTATCATTTCAATTCTCTGAGCATTTGTCCACCAGGTACTCTGCTGATTTGTATACCTTAATAAGCAATGGTGTGTCCTATTGATATGGCTCTGTGATATTGTTATTATGTATAACCTATTATTATAATGCAAGATGATATACCTGAACTGACTGGTTTTGAAGATTAACACATTTTTTTAGTAAGCGGAAATATATATTTTCTTAAATAATAGGGCCTGTCAATATCAGTATCCAGGCCTAATTGTGTAGGGACAATTCTAGAACAAAATTATAGGCTGCACGAGTGGTTATCTATTACATAAACCTGTTTAATCTGTAAAAAACGAGGACAGGGGGAAAAATGTCTAAATTACATTTGAGCTGAAAGAGTTAACTAAAAACCACAGCCTTTACAACTGGATCCAGCTTCACATGGTGAGAAGTTGGTGGGTGATAAGTCTTCTGTTTTCATTGTTCTATAAAAACAGCACTGAAAAGGAAGTGTTGGAAATTGTGAAGTAATATTGGTTTGTGGTTGTGACTGCATTCCTGTCAGTATGTTCCTCTCCCTAAAAGTGTTATTTTCACCACAACCCACTTAACCTAACGAATGCAGTAATGATTTCATATATAGCATGGTATAGCATGGTATATAATCACATGAGTCCACATGAGATACACCAGTGATTACTGGATTGCTTATAAAATGAAATAATACAGTAAGCCCTGTCCATTTCCACATTGGAACCCATTACGTGGAATTTCTCAGTAACACACATTTCATTAATACTGTTTTCAAATGGCTAGTTTCAAACATCTAACTTATAAATGCCCTAAAATGTTGTGCCACTGACTACCTCATTCACTCACAGGCTGAGGCTGACAAGTCGTAGTATTAGGGGTAACTCACTAGAGGGAGAAAGGTCAGAAAAATAAGTCACTATTACAGTATGTTTTATGTGTATGTTCTGTTGCCTCCCCCCAGGCATTTACTAATATAATGCCATTGAGGTTTTGAGTATGGCTATACCTTCACATTGTTACATTTCAGCATATTGCAGTACAGCTCTTCTATATGATACGTACTGTATATGCATCTCATTTGACGCTCAATATTGCAGTACACCGTGAAAGCAAAATAAACCTGCATAATGTAACTCTAATGCCTAAGCTTAAACTAAAATATAAAGTTTATCGATATATGAAAAAGTAGCTTCGCATTGTAGCATGAGCCATGGTTTCAGGCCAATTATATGTGATGGATTTTCATGCAAATGAAAGCTGACATTTTCCTGTTTTACTCTATAACTATTAAACTGTGATGAGGTTTCCGGGTAAATGTCCTCCAAGGATGCCTCATCATTATTCTTACATTTATTAAATTACAGTGATTTATGGCTAACCTGCATGAAGCACAGTATAGTACGTAAATCACAGTTTAACTGAACAGTTGAATTTCATTGACTTCTGACCTCCATGGAGCAGATTATATTGCCTCAGTACTAGAGGAGAATTCATCTAGTCTGCACTGTGTGTCCTAACATAAAATAAATAAGGTATTTGGATAGTTTTTTCCACAATATCTGGATGCACTACATTTACAGACTGTTGTTTATCTTCTTTGTGCACCATTATATGTAAACCACACAATCATTAAAAATGAGTATGAATTGTAGGTTTATCTGCAACTATCAAAAATAGTAGTGTACAATGGCAAAAAACAGTCCTAATGAATTTTGGTTTGAAGGCAGAATCATATATTTATCATACAATCGCCCTACTAGTATTCAGTAGGGGTAGTATTATTTTATGAGGGCTTTTTTGAACTGGGCTGTATACCCACTCGCCACTTACTCAGAAATGACCTTGGTAATATTTTAGGAAATTAATTTTTTTTGAAGAAAACATATATACGTTCAAAGTGCATTGCAGTTAATTTTATTTAATTTGGATCCCAGATCTAATAAGAGATCAAACAGATCCTTAAGCAAAGGGCCATCTGGATTGTTGCTTGGTCATGTGACTGCTTGGCTTTCTTAAGATGCAGATCTTGCCAAAGGACATTCTTTATTTAACTGGACATTTGTACATCTTTTCTTCAATCGGTTCTCGTTATATTGAAGCCGGGTCGGTCCCATTCATATGCTGTTTTTGTAACTACATGTTCATATTTGTTTGGCCTAGAGTCCCCACCACACAAGGAGAAACTGACAACATCTATTCATCGTGCCTCGGAACCTGATGGGTGTATCATTCATTTTATTGACAGCTGTCAATGTTAATCAGTTTTAATAAAACAAACACAGCTATAGTTTTCAAATCAGATTATATGCTGTCTCGTTCTGCACAGCCCTCACTGTTTGAATGCAAGCGCATCCTGACTGCAGAGGTGCCGACTACGTCCCCAAACAAAATTTGGATCAGTGACCGAAGGAAGTGTGGTGTTTCCTGCTTACTTCTGACCAGTTTACGGGCACCCTGATACTGGCTTCAGAGACCATCCTTTAGGGCCGGATTCATGGACAAAGATTACGCTTCATCTTGGACTAAAATTAGTTTTTGATGGAGAATCTCCATTCAAACTTGAATTTAGCCTTGGACTAGGCTTAATCTATGTCAGTGCAACCGGCCCTTAATTTGGTTGGCTGTCTGCTACAACTTACTTCAATCTGAACATGCCACCACTGCACTAAATAGAAGAGTATATATACTACATTATAAATTGAATGAAAAAAAAAAACCTTCAGCCTATATAGCCTATATCAGTTGTATTTAAACACTATGTCGGTCGCAATGTTTACTTTAAATTAACTCAACTTATTTAATTAACTCATAAATCAATTTATGTTCAAATTAGCCTACTTTTGAACTGCCGTTATACTGGTGCAACAGGCTGGCAAACTCTAAAATCAGCATATCATCTGACAAATAATGTTATAGGGATGCTATCTGGGTGATTCCTAAATGAGAACATTGGTAGCATCTTTGTGACTCAGTCCAAGCAATTGCAGGCTGTACACGAATGTTGTGTCTGAATTACTGCTGCCATGCCTTCTAATTGTCTTAGTCTTCACGGAATACTAATATGCTGGTAACTACCAGTGACAAGGCTTTATGTCAACAGGATTGTTGCTTTATAGAAGCACCATAGCATTGTTATTGACAGAGCTGCTGTGGGTTTTTATGTTTAAGAAGGAAACTCTTTTACATATATTTGAATGTGCTCTGCCACATTGATTTGCTTGGAGAAAAGGAAAAAAATCCCTTCTCAAATTATCTTTCAGCACTAGGCATTTCTGAATGTATTATTATAGCTAAGACGCTTTATGGTTTTTATATTGCAATCATTTGGAAGTAATTTTCTTCAACTGGTTTTTGACAGGATTTGTTTTATACTGGCTGGATCAGACTGTATGATGTATTCATGCATAAACAAACAATAAGTCATTCCTTGTTTTCAGAAACATTATTTGAAAGTTCTGCACCTTTTAGAGCTGCTTAACTGCATGCATTGCTGATGCGTGCACATTTTTGAGCATACATTATTTTTCTAGCATTGCGATGCATTGATCCTCTGAGAATCATGGCATTCATTTTGCATGGAATTGAAGCTTCCTAACTGTATATTATTTGCTATAAAATGTGACTTGACAACACAGGGCAGAGAGCCAAGTTCTTAGTGCCACATAAATCTGAAGAACACATATGCTCTCGACATAACGACACAATTTCTTTTTCATTTTTTTTCTTCTGTCTCCTCACATATAGAATTGATTAGTCGGATTTAAGAATAGAAATTGACACGTCTTTGGGAGCAAAATAAATACCAATGGTTCTTTAGCTGTTTCGGTTAAAATATTGCATCTAACACCTCTTTACATTTGAAAGCGACGCACAGGTTTTGAACATTTGCCATACTTCCGGCCCGGCATAAAAATAACAGCCTCTTTGAAGTTATTGTTCTTACTTATTTATTATTATTTTCCAAAGCAGGGTTGCTGTAGAAATATAACCCGGCTGCTATAATTTTAGCTTTGGGAAATGCCATTCCTGTCAGCCTCATCACTGCTACATGATGCCTGGAGCACAGGACCTGAAATGGCTGCCACTTTGCTTTGGTTTTCTCAATGAGCCGAGTGGACAGTGCGAAAGTGCTGTGACAGACACATGGAAGCTCAACTTTTACCTTTGTGACAACTGCCAGGGAAAGCAGGCACCTTCAGGAGTAAGCCCTTCCTATTAATTAATTTGAGGAAAGTAGTTGGCGAGTGTAGGCGCGTTTCTATTTTGGTTCTTTCGCGCCCCTGTGCCTCCTGGGATTCCTACACCCCACCTCATACATATATTGCTCACATTCATCGCCGGTGCCATAGTATGGAAATGCAAATGATTCCTTTTAATGAATAATGCATGCGCTCTGCAAATTCATGCACAGTTTTCCTGTAATAGGGGATTTAGTACAAACATAAAAATGAAGGGCAATTGGAAATGTATAGAAATTAAATTGTGCAAGTTTCATTAAATCTCCTGAAAAAAAATATTTTTTATTTTTACACTTCATAGTGATGGCTTGATCACCAGTGGTGTAATTTTTTGACATTGAACATATTTGCCAATACCTGGGGTCTAATCTCTGAAAATGATTAAAGCATTCTTTTATTGTAGTTATAGTAAACTGGTACCATAGACGTTTTCCATAGTGACTGTTATTTGTTAGCATTCCTCCAGCCTGGTGCTGAAATGCAGAGTCTTTGTCAAAACTGGCACACTGGTGATAACTTGGCTAGTACCTAGAGTGTGACAACATTCTTGGCCATGCTCATGTGGAAAATCACTTCATCCTACATCCGTGTCACCTGAGGGTGAAGGGTAGTCCAGTTATCTCTGTCTTCAGGACTTTCCAAAGCACATCACTATGATAGTATTCCAAAGACAATTTACATTTTCATGATGGTTTTATATATACCCAGGTCCAGAATTATTGGCACCTTTGATAAAAATGAATACACAACACAAATGCGAAAACTATACATTTATTATTTAAATACATTTACTCTCATGTTTCAATGTTTTTTATTAAGTAATCAATTTTTTCTGAAAACCACAGGTTTCAAAATTATTGGCAACGCTAACGATTATTGTAAATAAAATCAATTTTACTTGAGTTAGTTCATCTAAATTAACTATATTGTGTAATTCCATCACTTCACTATAATATAAATATTAAGCAACAAGCATGCAAAATTGCAATCCATCAGTATGGGGAAAGCCAAAGAACTGTAAATTCAAAAGAGACAGAAGATAATTGCTCATCACAGTTCTGCTAATGGGTACAAAAAATACATGGTTAACCATACCACTTGGGGACAATAATAAATGGAATGGTTGCAGACTGGCCAGGAAGAGGACGCAAGAGCACGTTTTCTTTCAGGGACGGTGAGAGAGGTCACGGAAGATTGCAGTTTAAGAATTACAGTACACTTGGGGTCACCAAGTGTAAAAAAGAACAATAATAGGCCCTTACTGAGCACAATAAACAAAACAGAGTGTCTGGAGTTTGCCAAACATCATTGGAAACTTGCCTGGAAGAGAGTGCTGTGGTTAGATGAGGCCAAAATCTCACTTTTTTTGCCATACACACCATTGACATATCAAATATGGAGCTACTTTATTAATGTTTTGGGTTTTTTTTGCTGGCAATCATCCAGAGGAACTACTTAAGATCAATGGCATAATGAATACAACAAAGTATCAGGAATGTATGGGAGAAAATGTGGTTATTCTCTGCTAGGAAGACTTGGTCATAGGTGGATTTTTCAGCAGGACGATGACTCCAAACATACATAAAAATAAGCCTAAAATAAAATGGCAATGGCCATCTCAATCTCCAGATTTAAATTACATTACATTACATTATTGGCATTTGGCAGACGCTCTTATCCAGAGCGACGTACAACAAAGTGCATACCCATAACCAGGGATAAGTTCGCTGAAAGACCCTAGAGGGAAGTACAATTTCAACTGCTACCTGTACAACAAAGGTAAGGACAAGGGCCATTTTTTTTTTTTTTTTTTTTTTTTGAACAAACAAACAAACAGAGCAAAAGTCACCAAAGTTAACTATCCAAACACTGCTTACCTAGCCAACTAAAAATACCGATACACAAAGCAAGTCACAGAGACAACAATTAAGGTTCACAGGGAGGTAGGGAGGGATGGGGAGAGGTGCTGCTTGAAGAGGTGCGTCTTCAGCTTGCGCTTGAAGGTGGGGAGAGATTCTATAGTTCTGACCTCAACGGGGAGTTCGTTCCACCACCGTGGAGCCAGAACAGACAGTAGTCGTGAGCGTGAGGTGGAGGTTCTGAGAGGGGGAGGTGCCAAGCGGACTGTGGAGGCTGAACGAAGAGGTCTGGCAGGGGTGTAGGGTCTGATGATTTTTTGCAGATAAGCTGGGGAAGACCCTTTAACTGCTTGGAAGGCTAGCACCAATGTTTTGAATTTGATGCGAGCCATGACAGGCAGCCAGTGGAGGGAAGTAAGCAGGGGGGTGACGTGTGAGTATTTGGGAAGGTTGAAGACCAGACGAGCTGCTGCATTCTGGATGAGTTGGAGGGGTCTGATGGCGGACGCTGGGAGGCCAGCCAAGAGGGAATTGCAGTAGTCCAGGCGGGACAGAACCATCGCTTGGACCAGGAGCTGGGTCGAGTAGGGGGTGAGAAAGGGGCGGATTCTCCGTATGTTGTATAGGAAGAACCTGCAAGACCGGGTCACCGCCGCAATGTTCTCGGAAAGGGACAGTCTGCTGTCCATCACCACGCCGAGGTTCCTTGCACTGGGTGACGGCGTGAGTGTGGTATCCCCGAGAGAAATGGAGAGATCCAGATGGGGAGAGGTATTAGCAGGGATGAATATCATTTCAGTTTTACCTGGGTTGAGCTTTAGATGGTGGTTGTCCATCCAGCTCTGGATGTCCCTCAGGCAAGCAGAGATACGGGCTGAAACCTGCGTATCAGACGGCGGGAATGAGACGAAGAGTTGGGTATCGTCCGCATAGCAGTGGTAGGATAGCCCATGTGCAGTGATCACAGGGCCAAGGGAGCGAGTGTAGAGAGAAAAAAGAAGTGGGCCAAGGACTGAGCCCTGGGGAACTCCTGTGGCGAGGGGCCGAGGTGTCGATACCGAACCAGCCCAGGCAACCTGGAAGGAGCGACCAGAGAGGTAGGACTCAATCCAGTCCAGGGCTGTGCCACAGATGCCCGTTGCTGACAGGGCAGACAGGAGGATGGAGTGATCCACAGTGTCGAAGGCAGCAGAGAGATCTAGAAGAATGAGGATAGAGGAGAGGGAGGCTGCTCGTGCGGCATGAAGTGACTCACTGACGGAGAGGAGCGCAGTCTCTGTCGAGTGGCCCGATCTGAAGCCAGACTGATGGGGGTCTAGCAGGTTGTTGTTAGAAAAGAAGGAAGAAAGTTGAGTAGAAGCGGCTCGTTCTATAGTTTTAGAAAGGAAAGGAAGAAGAGATACCGGGCGGTAGTTCTGGATTATGGAGGGATCCAGGGTAGGCTTTTTTAGCAGCGGAGTGATGTGGGCCCTCTTGGAGGATGCCGGAAAACAGCCGGAAGACAGGGAGGAGTTGACAAGGGAGGTGACAAATGGGAGAATGTCAGGTGTGATAGTTTGGAGAAGAGAAGAGGGGATAGGGTCAAGGGCACAGGTTGTAGGGCGGTGGCAGAGCAGGAGTTGAGAAACATCAGAGTCCGTAAGGGGGGAGAAAGTGGAAAAGGAAGGGATGGGCCTAGAGGGGGGGAAGGGCACAGTGAGGGGGGCGGTGGTTGTAAAGGATCTGCGGATGACTATGACCTTCTCATCGAAGAAATCAGCAAAGTCATCAGCAGCGAAGGAGGACTGAGGAGGAGGAGGCGGTGCGTTGAGGAGAGAGGAGAAAATGGAGAAAAGTTTCCGGGGGTTAGAAGCAGAGTTCTGAATTTGCGTTTGATAGTATTTTGCTTTGGCGGCAGTGACATCGGAAGAGAATGCCGCCAGGAGAGACTGGTAAGTCATGAGGTCGGAAGCGTCTCTGGATTTCCCCCACTTCCTCTCCGCTGCGCGGAGGCTGGCCCTGGAGGTACGGAGGGTGTCAGATATCCAAGGACTGGGAGGGGATGTGCGAGGTGGTTTTGAGACAGGGGGACAGAGAGAGTCAAAGGCGGAGGAGAGAGATGAAAGGAGGGTGGCAGATGCAGAGTTAGTGGGGAGTTTGAAGAAGGATTCGAGAGAGGGGAGTGAGGCGGTGACAGTGCTGGCAAAGGAAGAGGGTGAGAGGGAGCGGAGGTTACGGCGGGCTGAGGAAGTGTGGGTGGGAGGAGGGGGAGGAGGATGGGGAGGAAGAGGGAGGGAGAATGAGATGAAGTGGTGATCAGATGTATGCAGAGGGGTAACCGTGAAATCGGAGCATGAGCAGTTCCTTACAAAGACAAGGTCTAGGACATTGCCCGCCTTGTGGGTTGGAGGAGAGTGTTGCAGGGAGAGGCCGAAGGAGTGGATTAGCGGTAGGAAGGCAGCAGACTGGGAGGCTTCTAGGTGGATGTTGAAGTCTCCAAGGAGAATCAGTGGGGTGCCATCCTCAGGGAAGGAGCTGAGAAGGGTGTCTAGCTCATCAAGGAAGTTTCCCAGGGGCCCTGGAGGACGGTAGATAACTGCAATGAAAAGGTTAGTAGGGTAGGATACTGCAACAGAATGGAATTCAAAAGTGGATATGGACAGGTCAGAGAGGGGGAGAACAGAAAATTTCCACGAGGGGGAAATTAAAAGACCAGTACCACCGCCACGGCCGGAAGGCCGGGGAGTGTGCGAGAAGGAGAAGGAGGATGAGAGGGCAGCGGGAGTGGCGGTGTTGTCAGGTGTGATCCAGGTCTCAGTTAGGGCAAGGAATTGTAGGGACTGGAGGGAGGCATACGCAGGGATGAAGTCAGCCTTCCGAGTGGCAGACTGGCAGTTCCATAGTCCCCCTGTGACAGAAAAGTCCTCACAGGGGGTCAGCGGGGGATAGCTGAGGTTTGAGGGGTTCCGACGCCGTGGAGGCCCACGTCGCAGGGGGGGTCTTCGAGGGAGAGAGCAGACTGGGATGGGGTGAAACATAACATCACAAACGGGGACGGAGCGTCGCTCTGACACGCCTATTTAAATGGCCTACAATTGCTCACAAGCAATACCAAATCAAAGCTAATCTACTGATAAATTCCACCCAATCCCATCAAAAACGTTTTTTGTCTGAACTGAACAGGGCAGTGCATAAATAAACTCAAGGATATCAATGATCTTGAAAAGTTCTGCATGGAGGAATGGTGAAAAATCCCTCCAAATGTGTTCTCTAACCTTATCAGAAATTACAGGAAAAGATTCATGGCTGTCATCTCTTTTTTTTTCTTTTTTATTATGAGAGGTTGGTTAATGCCATTGAATCATTAGGAAAGCATCATGTCACACATGTTGGAAAATAATGTTTATGTAATAATATTATTTTTTAGTTTGCAGTTCTTCTGAATAAGGAGAAGCTTATAGAGCAAAATTCTAGAAGAAAAACACATTTTGTCGAAACCCAGCATGCTGACCATGGGGAAAACTATGTGTGTATATATCGTGTATATATAGATTAAATTATAAAGAATAGTCTTTATTTCCAGACACAGATGCAAAGATATAACTGTTAAGTTGGGACTTTCTCACTGAGTGCGGTTTGGCGGAATGTAACCATCTATTTACACCCTGCCGGCAAAAGGGCTCGGGCATGAGTCGGGTGAGAGGGCTCTGTCAGGACATTGCGTTTAGCAACGAGAACACACCCTGTGAGTCACAGCGTTCACCGCACTGCCTCGTCCCACCCTGTCAAGTGTGGCCTTGCCTTCCGCCATCTCCCCCCTGTGACTCACTCTGCCCGTAGCCCGTATCCCAGCATCCCGCAGCGGAGAGCTCGCCGGGGCCTCCGTGTCACGTGGCCGCCAGAGACGCGCGTGTTTATTCAGTCACTTAGCATCTGCTGGCCAGGAAAGCTTGCTAAGCCCGGCAGAATGGAAATGCTGTCATTAGCACTCAGCCGAGGGTCGAAGGTCGAATGACTCAGAGCGGGGCAGAGAAGGCATTGTTTCATCATAATATTTATCACGTTTTTAAATGTGTTGCTACACATTCCAGCGGTGGGTGCTTTTTGTGTTTATATCTTTATCTTTTCATATCGCCATGGAAATCATGTATTCGGTAATTATAGTTCTAGTAATTATGCACTCATGTGGTGGAAGTGTAAAAGATAGAAAAGCAAAAGTGGTAAGAACAGACATTGCTTGAGTCATTGTAAGAATATTTTAAGTGTGTGTGTGCGTGTGTATATGTGTGTGTTACATATTTACCGTGTTTAAGTACTTTATAGCCCAGAATTGCAAAATTACATAAATATTGAAAAGGCAGTCAGCTTATTAAAACCATGACAATAGAAAACTGATGACTCAAGGATCATCACATAAATTGAGGTTATAATAGGATGAAAAACAGTAAGCAGAAAATAACATTAAGCGAATAGCATTTCAATTTAAGCTCAAATTGAATTCAATCAAATTAAATCATGATACTGTCAAAGATAAAAATGTAATGATGCCAGCAATTTGACAATATGATTACATTTTTGGTGTGAAATGTCTGAGCTTTGAGTATGTTGTCTCGAGTGAAGGAATTGGTTCTCAGTATAAGAGAGGGCCATGATTATTCTGTGATCTCTCTCTCTACCTAATTTCTAAGCAAGCCCCGACTTTGTCTCTGTAGCATGAATAATATATGGTTTAAGGTTTGATTGATTCTGCATAAGTCTGCATATCACAAGTGGAAATCCAGACATAGTACAGGATCTGAAATAGAGAGAGTAGATTGGAGAGGGTACAGGAAAAGTGCAAAGGACATTGCAGTGGAGAGAAAAGTGGTGATTTATATTTGATTATAGAAAGGACTAATGGGGTTTAAGTTAGTGAGCAGACCATAAGTAGAGGGTTGAGTGGGGAATTTGAACTCATGCTTTCATACAGTCCTCCTGAGCTCTGAGTGCTTTGGGCTGACCCACAGTGATATCCATGGCCATGCACCAGAATGGCGGCCGTTGAACTGCATAAGTGTGTCTTCATTCAGAAATGGCCTCAGTAGATGGCCTCCCAAGGACAGCATGTTGTCCCTTTCAGCCCCCCCCCCCCTCCCTCAAAGGCACCAATGCTGGTGAGTTTATCTGGCCGTCCTTTTTGACAACAGGATCCTTGGCACCTCGTGAATGACAGGAAAAGGTGCCCATCACCTTGTGTCGCTGATGTTGCAAGTGGTGCTGTTTCCCCATGTATTCTGAGCAAGGGGCAGCTTTCCAGGTACTAGTTTCACCAGTTGATATTTAGTCGCCCCCTAGTGATACTTATACTTTCGCTCAAAAAGGCTATTTTACCATTGGACTCTATTCATATTTGACAGTAAATGTAAAATATTTCAGCTCATATACTGATGTTCAATTTATGCTACATATTACTTTTCCGAGGTCTGATTTTCCTCCCTTGCACACAGACAAAGATATAGATGTTTCTATTTCCCAAGAAATGCTCTGATGTGATATCGAGTGGACCCTTGTTTGGCAACTGCTCAAGTGTTTATCATTGGTTCATCTGACATGGTACTTAAAGGTACAATAGGTAAGATTTTTGTGTTAAAACATTGTTACAAGGCTATTGTAAATCCCTTCCTATCATTGAAAAAGGCTCACTGACATGTTGACTCACCCTCTGCCTGTGTTTGTAGTCAATTCAACAATTCAACAATTCAAGCTCATTGGTTGAAAATTGGTTCTAACTGCCACAGCCAATTAGCTTATTCTCATGTAGCTGCCAAAATTGCACTCAAGACAAGCGATCACTGAAACTCTGTATACTATTGCTTATTATGCAAGTGAAGACTACATATCTAATTATAAAACCATACCAGTTTGTTATTGATAGCAACAAGCAAATTAACTGTAGTTAGCTTGACTAATTTACAAATATCCACTTACAATAAAATATCGGCAATACGAACATAGTTGCGATTGCTCAAGTGTTGTGCTTCAGGTGGATATTTCTAAATTTAGTTTTTTAACTAGATGAGCAATAGTATTCAGTGATCGCTTGTCCAGAGTGCAATTTGGGCAGCTACAGGTTCCTTTTATCTCTTTATGTGTTCAATCATCATTATTTCTCGCAAACTGTAAGTTACAGTTGCATCTATCATATCTTAGTTATATAGCCAGCTAGTTGCGTAGCAAAATAACTTGCTTGCTCACAATATAGTTGATTAACTAAAGTGAAAACTTAGTATATTAGTATTGTGTAGCACACCAAAGTCACCTGTTCGGTGAACATTTTCACTACAAAAAGACGGCAGGCTTTGTTTGTTACTGTTAGATTTCCAAAACAGTACACTAGAACACTGAATTGTATAATAACGCTTCATATTCATAGACTGTGGGAAGCTTAAACAGTGTTGTGGTCTGAGGTTGTTCGTTGTTGCAATTCCTCTCTTGACCGTTAGGAGTCCGAAATGACCTTTAATTTACTCTGCGTTGCCTATGACATAAATGTGCATGAGCAGTGAACGAACATGCAGCCCTGTGTGGTAAAATTTTTCCCAATTGGTTTCTATTGGTGTTGCAGTCTCTATATATTATACTCTAAGATTCTGAGACACGAGAGCCTCCATTTTGTACTGTGGAACTGCTTTCAGTGTAATCTTATTTCCATTCTGATGTGAACAAATACAGTATAAAGCCAAAATGTCTGAATAGCAGGTAATTGCCAGAGATTTATCTTACTTATACAGTGTATTCAGATCCCTGCCATTTTTGCCCATCATAATGATGAAGTGAAAATGTGTTTTTGCAAATATTTGCAAATTTATTAAAAATCTAAAACTGAAATCTCACACTGCATACCCAAAAACTGTAAAAATTGACCTCTGATATGTCTACTTGTTGGATAACCTCCTGTGTGGTCACTCGCAGATTTGGGGTGGACCATTCAAAAGGGGATTATGCAACACCACTGGCATCGCTGGCATTCCAGCTTCCAGATGAATTCAGTTTAGTGAAATAAGGGAAGCCAGAATGTGGGGAGGGAGCCAATGTCGTCTCCACTATTGGCATCCTCACATTTTTTTCTCTTTGTCTCGCATGATTATCTACTTAAATCAGATACTGTACATCTGAGAGGGCTTTTCTTTTGTTTACTGGCAATCTTGGTTAACTATTCCTGTAACGGTATTTATGCATGATAGTTGACTAGGCATGTACATTACAGTTGACTGTATTTATGCGTTTAGTCAGTTACTGTGTGGTTGTTCTCCTTGCTTGGCATGGTGAGTGAGTGTAGAGGAGGGTCCAGTTAGCCCACTGCAACTAAAACATAGCTACTAGCTACTTCAGTGTTTGGTATTACTGTATATCACCACCCTGTGGTGTAGAGTATACTGGACTGGTATATACTGAGTGAATTGCGGTATTTACTGTGTGAATTGGGGTAACAAATGTGGACTATTAGAACAACCCCTTGACACCTGTCCAGTGTATTTTATTATATTGGCGAGTTAAAAAAGCATCTGTGTTTGGGCCCCCTACTTATGAAATGAATCAGCTCCCTTTTGTTAAAATCAAGTAAAGTTTTAATTTGAAGAGGGAAAGCTCTAGTTGTAGCCTGTATCACACCAGCTTTGAGTGCAACATCCAATAAAAGTGGGCAAAAAAATAATGGTATTATCTGGTCCGATTAGATTTACGGGTCTTAACACTTAAAATACTATGATATTATAGGAAAGTCGAAATATACCATTTGGCAAATTGTTTGCTCGATTGATAATCAGGTTTAAAGCCTTGCTTGTTTGAAGCCAAAGAGTCCTTGCTGATTTTAAGTTGGAGGACTGCTGCACCTGCGTAGCTGGCGGTGTGGGGAGCACTGTATGCACATGAATTTCATGCCTTCAGACTGGAATACGATGGCATTGAGGGGGATGAAATATGACGCCATCCAGGTGTCTGTCACGGTTTGAATGGGAGAGATGGGGCTTGGAATCGCTCCTCCAGGTCTGGACAGAAACAGCTGGGCCTGGTCACATACTGCTCTGCCTCTGGGGGAAGATCATGTGGATCTATGGATCGTGGTGGGGTGGAGGGGATGGGGGAAGCCAAGGTCCCAGCCCTGGATACACTAATGGGGGGACAACTGCCAGCTGCCCTGGGAACATCTGGAAACCCCCTGAGGGGAGGGTGGACTGTGGGGGTTGTGAAATATGCTGTAGTGGGAAGAGAGGTCTGGTTTGCCTTACTTGACACACTGCTTCGAAGCACCGCCTTCACCAGGATAGATATTTTCTTTTTAATGAATGGATGGTTTACATTGCATAGAGATATTTATGGGTTATGTTTTCTCTTTGGGGTTTGGGTACATGCTGTTCTTTTTAAGGGGCTTCGGTTCAATGATTCTATACTTTGCATGCACAGACAGGGCAACAGACAATAAAGCATAGATATTTACAATGGAAACTATAATATATCGGAGTTTAAGCGTGTGTATTAGACCGTAATTAGCTGTCTCGTTGTCTGCATAGCAGTACAATCCAGTTAGATATGTGGTTTTTAAATACTCATAAAAATAACAAAGGAAAGCAATCATTATCTTGAGCCATCTGGGCAAGGATAAGAAAATGTACAGTAAACTGAAAGATTTCTGTGTCATTGCACAAATTTCTACCTTATCAAGGCTTGAAGCATCGCACAGATTTAAGTGTACTCACAGACAGTTAACCTACTTTGGCAGGAAATTATTCTCTCCTTGTCTGACAAGTCATCTGCGTTGATCTCTTACGAGTAACCTTCGTCAGATACCCAATTGTGACCCACAAGCACTAATAACGTGTTTTTAACCTGAAGCCTGCTTCAGAGGCCTACTCATTCTACAGCTATGTACTACTAAATCCTGACAGAAGGGCAAGGAACAAATGAACCATCAACAAAAATGAACAAAAATGAAGGATAAATCATTTTCCTTTTTTTCCTTTGAGAGTGGTGTTTGAAATACAACTCCGATTCAGCCTACAGCTATTTAGAAGGTGCAAAAGCTAAAGCTCTAAATGCATTCGGCCAATAGTTGTAATTCTGTATGCCAGTACAGAAAAAAGGCATGTTCTGTTCCAAATGGACCATTTACACTGTCAGTAATGTGCATCAAATCCCACAAGTGGTGGATTAAGAGATTTGAACATTTTCATGTGTCCTCCTACAGAATGGCTTACAAGAAGAAATCAGATTTAAAGTTAGCTGTTACATCCTGGAGTTCAAATCCACTGGCTGGGAAATCGTGTGGTGTGCAGACAGCAAATGGAAAGCAGGGTTTGAAATCCATCTTGATCTCATTTTCACACAAGTAGACAAGTTTGGAATAATATTTTCCTTCATATGCTGCCATTTCCATATAAATAGTTCAAAGTATCCTGAGCGTACAATCACCGGTTGAGCTTATGTGGATATTTTTAGGATCTTGAGTATGTATGAAAAACATGGACTTTTTCTTTAGACTTGGGGAAAATATAAGCTTTCCAGAGTATAACAACAAAGGAACTGTGAATGACGTAACTGCTAGTTTCAGGTTTCACTCTGTGAATCAGCATTATCCTTGTGTGACCTTAATTCTGTTACAAGCAAAGTTAACTAAGAACAGCCATGTGGTGTTCGCTTTAGTGAAAAATGTATGTTTTTTTGTCCCTTTTTATACAATATTCTGGGTCGGGTGGGGGGGGGGGGGGGGGCTCTTCATTGTGGAAATATAATTTTGTTTTGCTTCAAATAGATGCCTGGGGCTCTAGCTATTTAGGTCCAATAACACTATAAAAGTTCCAAGTTAAATTTGAATTCGATTTGACAAATCTAATCCAAAGCAACGAAGTGGGGAATTGATCATGACGTGTAATTACAATTACCGTGTCTAAATCCAATGCAGCTGGAATTCCTCTAGAATGGTAAAAATTTCCAGTCTTTTGCATGGGAATTAAATTGAATTGGATAATGACAGCCAATAAGAGCCAATAAAGAGGTGGTGTATTCAGTTTTTTCCAACATAGCAGTGCAGTAGTAATTATATCCAATTTCTTTGTGTCAATTACTACATTGTATGTGTTTGGTTTCCCCTAAATTTGGAATCATTAGTTGTGACCCTTAAGTTACTGCTGGGCAGCTTTATAACAAGCTCTGCAGTATGTACTTGTCCGTGTGCCAGTGGCCATTTTGATACCATACCAAAATTAAAATAGACATAGTTTAAAAAAACATGCCTTCAAGTCTGTTTATTTTCAAATGAGTTGGAGTAAATCTTAATTTTCTCAGTATATCTTCATATTATGTTAAGAAAGTTTGGCACTGTAGCGGGGTATTCATTTATTGCATTGTTACAGACAGTACTGCACGTCTGTATTGTCTTGGCAGGCTTTCCATTTCAGGGGCCAGGCTCAGTCTGTCTCTGCCATAAATCTGCGCATTGATGAAGCTGCAGCGTGAAGACATCAGAGACATTAGCTCCGTCACATTATACAGTCTCTCTCTCCCGAAGCTTTGACTGAATGTGCTGATCCAAAACTGACACCTCTTTGATGGTGACTGCAGGTCTAGCAGCTAACCTGCGTCAGCTGCGGACGTCTTCGACACCGCGAGATGTAAAACAAGGCGAAAGTGGATATGCTCTGATAATTTTAGACTGAGGCCTTCAAAATGTGTCATTCGCACGCCAATATCTTACTCTGGCATGTCATCTCTATGTGAGCACGTATTACTACTGTCTGATTGCTTAAACTTGGTACATACTTAAATATGGGTTATGTACCAGATATATCAGCTTTTTTTTGAAGTGTCTTAAAAAGAATAACCATAGGTAGTCATTAACAATTGAACAACTTAATAAATTATCAAATGGGATGCAATTTACTGGGATGAATGTGGTGTTTATTGGGATGGACATAATGTTATACTGCACTCTTTTGCATATTAAAGTAGATTAAAAGCAAATTAAAAGCCTCGATTATGGCTGTAACACTGTATCACCTGTATCCGAAAATGACCCTGGAGTCACTAAAGGAAACACCTGACACCACTGAAATTTCTTTACAGCTGTAAGAACATAAGGGTTAAAAATCAGTTTTACCAGGTGCCCTTATACACATATACATGCATAAGTAGCTTTGCTCTTTGAACCAAAATCTACATATTCATGAACATTCCATTCACATGAAATATGCAACGTCGATATACGCTTCACGTGTGACGGAACGATAGCATGTCATTTCCAGGTGTCAAAAGCACACAGAAATTGATGTCTAAGTGACCTATTAATGTGCTTTTTCTTTCCAAAAAGATTTTCATTGCGGCATAAAGAGTGACACATCATTCCTAATTCAGAATAGATGTGCCGAGTGCTCTTTTCATCAATAAAAAAAGAATTAGCAGATGGTTTGTGTCTGCTGCTTTACTGCACTTTACATATGTGTTTTTTTTTCAATCATGCGCAGATTGAATTTGACACTTAATTGAAAGGCAATTTAAATATTCCTCCGCTGACTTCCATTTAACGCTTATTTTTCCATCTGCAGCTCACTGGCTGGTTGTGCTTTTGTCTGCACTTTTAATTTCTGATGATTCTCCAGTATAACACATGTTGAGCTCATTATTTTCTGCCTCAGCCAAAACCACTTCCCACACACACTGGCATGCCACCCCCCTTCCCCCCACCCCTTCCTTTCTCCCTACCCTGCATTTTTTTAATCTGTAGAAAACCACTTACTCTTTGGTCATTTCAGTTAACTTCAGTAGCTAAATGTAAATGAATAATTAACTCCGTAGTAGCATAAAGCTGAACCTAAAACAAAGTTATTGCTAACAGGGCGGAATTCAAAATACCACACATCCTGTCCCTGATAGAGAATATGACGAATATATAATATGAGGATTAAGCATATTTTGGAGAGGGAAAGTGGAACTGTTTGACTTAATTAACATCTCATTCAGGTTCATTTATCATGGATAATTAAATACATATGTCACTGTATTTGTGTAATGCCAGAGATACAACCTCTGTATGTTGAAATGAACTGCACTATACAGTATGGCAATTTAGTGGCATGGATAAATGTATTGTTTATAGCTAGCGTTGGGAAATGAATAGGAGTTAAATTTTAAATTGTGCAGAAATAGTAAACTCACATTTCCAGGTCAGCATTTGCAACAGTCAATAGTTCTAAACGAAGCAAGGTTTAAGAGCTACTTGAGATGTCAGCCATTATTAAAGAATGTGCAACAAATCCCAGCAGAACTTGTCCTCAAGAAACTGACTTTCAGCATTTAGCAAAAGGCTGCCAAAAAACCACACAGTCGTAGGCACTCACATACAATAACTTTGCCTCTCCAGATTTTTCAGTGATGCATTGCTTCCAAAATCCAGCTGGCCATCTGTTTGGTTGAAATCTTGAACTGTCTGACACACTTGGTGCAGCTTTTTGTTTTTTGTTGGGGGGCGGGGGGGGGGGCATTTATTTAAACTTTCTGATTGAACAGTTTTAATCATCCAGAGAACCTTCAATATTCATATTCATCATATATACAAGTGAAAATGTGTTTTTGAATAAAACTCATAATGATAAACACCAAATAAACATAACAATGAGGTTGTGCAAGTGTAAGCAAAACATGTCACACATAGATACACATTGGTCTACATAACTGTAAAGTGAATCAGTCTTCAAATCAGATTTTGAATATCGATGTGATTGAGATCAAACTTACAATGCTCTTGAGTCCAAATGACTCCAGAGAGATCTTTGGCTTTCTGTCGAATATTTATCATCAACATCAAATACGGAATTCTATTTAAATATTCAGTGAGATGTCAAATGGCTTTAACACTGGTGCCTCTTCTGCCCTCTTATTCTGCTATCCTACTGGTGCTTCAATGTCATGTTAAATACAGAGAAGAAAGGGAATCTGACTCTACTGTTGGCTCAAAATAAAAGTCCTCACCTTCCATTTTCTGTTCATTGGACAGATGGATTCAGGGATTTGTTTTCCAAAGCTGAGCCAAATATAAATGATTAAATATTCATATACCATAAAGCTGTACATTCTAAATTGTAGCCCTTGTGTTCACCACAATGTTCTTGTGACTCTTGGCCTCGGTACAACACTTACTTCAGAGATGAAAAAAATAATTTTCATTTTCATTTAAAATCACGTTAAAAAGCATAAAATTTGCGAGCGAGAAGACAGCGGGCTGGCACGCCGACCCTGCTCTTCAAAACAATTTTTGTGCAGACAGGTATCTGGCAGCGAAGGTCCACCCTTCACTCTGGAAGCCCAAAGCCTCTCGCCTCGGCCTCCCTGGTGGAACGTCCTGCTTTATCAAACAAAGGGAGATCAAAGGCCCTGATAACTCATGCACCTCTTTCATCTCCGTCCCTAAAACTGACACGGCCGTCGGAGGGGGGCCGTTCCTGCGGCCCTTTCACGCTGCTCATCTCCGATTGGCCTGCTGGGCGGCCGGGCTGGGATTATCCGGCTCGCTCCTGCGTTGGTCAGCACGGGAGAAGCCTTGGCATGTGCCACCGCAGAGCAAGGGAGCGCACTCGTTAACTCTCACCATCCCTCTCTCGGCCATGGTAATTTGCTCACGATGGCCTGAGGAATCAAATACCTCGTTTTTCAGGGGGGAGGACTGTGTTTTCTTCTACTTATAGGATCCCTACTTGGTGGTGTAAAGATATTGTCATGATTGGAAGTGGCTCCACGCTGAGTAAAGGTGCAGATGGAAAACATGGCACATGCCAATAGTGGGTCAGTATAGCAGCTACTGTTAACAACAATGGGGCAGCCATTGGTTAAAGTACATGACTGGGACCCGTGCGGTCGGTGGTTTGATCCCCGGTGTAGCCATGATAAGGTCCCCACAGCTTTTGGGCCATGAGCAAGACCCTTAACTCCAGCTCCAGGAGGGATTGTCTCCTGCTTAGGATAAAAATTGACATGTAATGTAATATAATGGAGACTGGTTATGTTGTATTTAAACCCCGGGAAAATAATGAAAAAGTCTAAGTCTATATAAGCAACTCATTTCCCTGGATATGATGAAATCTATGAACTGCCATTCTAAACACACAAAAAAGGAATTAAATGCCTCTCTCCAACAAATAAGAAACATACAAAAATGTTTTGCAAAGCACACAAAACAAACCTTGGCAGATGATTCATTGATCATTTGCAATGCTAATTTAATGGGTGGGTGTCGCTGGGTTGGGGGAGGGGCGGTAGGTGTTGCTTGCGAGCCTGGAGCTGACCCACGAGTGCATTAGCTCGCTCTAATGCACGGAACGAAGGGTGTCAGACGCTCCACTCTGGGAAATCCTGGAGTTTGTAACATGACTGCAAGCGTACAGTCTGGCTCCTCGTATCAGGCAAGGTTTGACAGTTGGTAAATGTGAATTAGGAAACCGCACTGTTATGGCTGACATTCAACTGGAAGGTTTCTGCAGAGCTTAAAAAGAAAGAGAGGGGGAGGGGGTGGTGGTAGCAGATTGGAAGTGGGTGGCAGTTATGATTCATAGACTAAATACTTCTGTTCTCGCTGAAATTGTCTGAAATTTCCTTTCGGAGGAACCATATTGAAGGCTATTTTTAATTTTTTTTTAAGTCTCCTCTCTTGGTTTTGCAGGTTATTTGCTGTACATTTTGCCAAATTAGCATGCCAGCTCTCCCGCTGGCAGTGCCAAGTGCAACAATTTACATAATGCACTCTGCAATTAACACCAAGACGATGATCAAATGCGCGAAATGACTGGGTTTGTGGCCGTCCGGCGATGTTACCTTTTCAAAGAACGTTAGCACGCTTCAACAGTTTCAAAACAAAGGACTTCTGCATCTCCCATTAGAGATACTTCTTTCAATGCACTCCCTGGTGTGGGGCCCTTATTTTCGAGATCCGTCACGATTTAACAAGCGTCAGCTCCCGTGTCTGCCTTTAGGACGGCATCAAATCTGACAGGTGAGAACATCCTGCCATTCTTTTGACATCAAAGCGCTAACTTCGGCTCTGCGGGGGATTTTGATAAGACAAGCGTAAATTACACATTTCAAAGACTATCAGAGGGCAGAGAGATTGTTGCCCCTTATTGAAACAAGGGATCACCATGATAATGAACTCACACCCAACACCAATGCAGTTCATTTTTGTTCCATTAGGGGGGTGTGAAATAGTTCCTACGCACTACATGGGTCATACGGTCATGATACAGAGGCTGCCCTATCAGCAAGCTACATGTAAGTGCAATGTCGAGCTCCATCTGTGGGAGGAAGCTGTGATGCAGCTTGGAGGTAGTTTGATGTATTGGCTTAGTAAGGTTTTCGTACATTTATTTCTGAGAGTGTACCTCCCACAGCGAGCTGTATTGCTCCACGATCAGGTGTAACTGGATAGAGATGCAGGGTGCCAATCATAACCGGTGGTTTGCTCACCAGGGTGCCCAGAACTCTAGCATCAGCACAGCAGAATCCTGATGGATGCCACCCTGAGCTCCACTTGTAGCTGTAGCTCCGATGCTACTCAGCATCTCTGCAACATGTAGGGCGGCCGGACCTCCTCAGCTCCCAACCCCCCGCCGACCCCAAGAACACTGCCGTGGTTAGATCAATAATGAGCGCTGTTGAGAAGCGCAGTCACGGGAGCGTAGATATGCTGGGTTCTGTGGCAGTTGCGTCAGTGCTCGCTGCTCGGATCGCTCGTATTAAGGTCACGCCGAGGTCTGGAGATGAGCTTATGCTGTGCTTTTATTTCCATTTGCCCCGTTTCGCTGTGAAGGCCCGGACTGGCGAGCCTGTTTCTAGGACGAACAGATAGTAGCTCTCTCCGTTCGGCTGTCTGTTTTCATTGCACACCTTTGCCATTATAGCGAACAAACACAAAAATGCTACCTCTGCAACCTATTACGTTACATTACATTACAGCATTTAGGGGGAATTCTTTCCAAGAGAAATTGTGTTGGTTGTATTTTTATATACAATACAATTATGAAGATACTGTACGCTTACAGAACACTGATTGCATTTCTTTCAGTCCATACAATCCATTTCTATACGTAACTGGATGCTTGCAGAAGGAATTCAGTTTAAGCATCTTGCTCAAGCAGCATGGGATTGTAGTAACTATGAGTTACAAGCCCTGTATGGTTACGCTAAACTGCCACCCATAAATGGTGGTATGTGAAAACTTGCAAGTCTGCTGTAGTATCTGTAGTACCCCAGCAGTTGGAAAGCTCTAAATGACCCTGAGTCTGATGTGGTCAGAGGTCTTCCCAAAACAACTTTCAATGGCTTTGCCATCTCCTTTGTCACATATCTACAGTATATGTGAACTGTGAGGCACCCGACATCTATGCCTATGCATAAATGTAAATGGTTGGCATTTATATAGCACCTTCATCCAAAGCACTGTACAATTAATGCTTCTCATTCACCCATTCATACACACACTCACGGCGATTGGCTGCCATGCGAAGCGCCGACAAGCTCGTCAGGAGCATTTGGGGGTTAGGTGTCTTGCTCAGGGGCATTTCGACACAGCCTGGGCGGGGGATCGAACCGGCAACCCTCCGACTGCCAGACAACTGCTCTTACTGCCTGAGCCATGTCATCCCATAGCAAAAGCAACCACACAAACTGTGCTCTCACTGAAAACCTTACTCCATTCAATATTGACACCAATTCATGTATTAGACCTACAGTATATATTCTACACATACATGCACGTAAACAGTAACTTAGCCCAACACCGTGCCTGTTTATGATGTCCAGACTTGTATAAACTTTATTCTTGTTTTCTGTCTGCTATTTGCCGGATTTAAAACCTGATTTAAAATCATTTAACATTTTCCCAGTACTATAAATGTTTTCAATACTAGCAAATAAAAGCATTTAAGCATTTTTCAAAAAAACATTAAAACATTAAAAACAAACAAACAAGTAAGTAAACAAACAGACAAACAATAAACAAACAAGCAAGTAAACAAACGCAAATAAATAAATAAATGAGTGCGATTTGAGCAGAAAGCTTGCGACTGCACTTCGCTGAGAGCACCAAAACACTCCCTGACAAACGTCTCACTCTGAACACGAGAACATGTTGAACACATCCAGCAGGGGAGCGAACTGCCTGAGTGACAGGTGTGAGCAGAGCAGGCCCTTTTCCCAGCTGTTAAATGTAGGCCATGCATACCACGGAGGACAGGCTGTGATTAGACAGATCAGCACTGTGCCACCTCTGCGTTTCCACAAAGAAAAGCATCTACCGATTTATTTTAGCGTTAGCATTAGCATTAGCTTGTTTTGATTTTTTGTGTTGTATTTCTATCAAGGACACCCTGGTACAGTAGGTTTTCAATAAACAACGTGATTATGAAAAAGGCAAGAAGGAAAGAAGAATAAAAAATGACATGGAAGCCAGATATCTGAAGTTAATGGGCATAAAGTTCCACATGCAAGCTCATTTTTCACAGATAATATATCAGCATAACAATGCAGATTGCAGGATAAACATACAATTGATGCTTTCTGCATGCTAAGAAATGTAAATGTAAAAAATTACATGGCGGGGGGAACATAACCTTTGAAGGTTAAGAAAATGCAGGGAAATGCCATTCGCTCTTGTTTGCCCTGCCATATCTGGTCATCGTACCTTATGGTCGAAGGTTTATGTCCGACAGCAGGGAGCTGCAGTTTATAAGCGTGGGCGCATATCTAATCAGCAGGAAATGCGTACTGTGGAAGAAGTATCATTTAGATCCCTCGCAGATGTGCTTAATGCTGCTCTTCGATCGATTCACTCTTTACAGGACGGACAGTCGCCAGGCTCCAAATGGCCTCCCCTGCAATTATAACCTCTTCAAAATTATTACATGCTTGCAATTCGGTGGGAAAAAGAGCGATATTCACCAATTTAATATGCCGGTGTTCAACGATCCGTAGAGCCCTTACGTTAACATGAGAAGAGCTACAATGAACATCCCTTCTTAAACAGTTGCATGCCAAGTATGATAGCTCACTCAGGAATATTACAATAAAGAGTTAGGACTGAAGAGGGCCTCATCAGTACACCAGAAACGGCCGTCTTGAAACCTCTGACTCTTCACCACGCAATAAAGTCTCATACTTTGAATAACTACGTACTTTTTCAAACTACCAACTATCAACCTTGTGCCACCTCCCTTCATTTTGAGCGATAGTCTCCTAAAGGACCGTGCAAATTCAGTAATCATTGAAACCAAATGATTGAATAATGTATAAGAAACTAGATAATAACATCTGCTTAAGTGCATTCCCAAGAGAGAAGGGCCCAGTGTATTGCGGTTAGATGGAATCAGGCCCTGAGGCACAGCGCTGTATGTTCTGTTTAAGCTCAGATGAGCTCCACTATCCAAAAAAGGGAGTCAGATAGTGAGAGGAGAGCAGCTGTCAACAAGCTCTTATGTTGAACAGATGTAGGGCTACTCCCCTCTCCTCACCCGCCTGCAGCCAAATACCCGGCAAGCCCAAAGACACACAGAAGAAAAACAACAATTTGGAGTAAATTTTTGGGATTTCTGGCATGTTTGTGGACTTCGCTTGTGAAAGACTGAATCATAGTAATCCCAGTAAGATGAAGAAATGGTCAGTGGCGTGCAGTAAACATGGAACGGGTTTTGAACCGCAGCCCTGCAGTAAACTGCTCGGGTTTTATGACGCATGCCCCAAACGCTCCTTGCCGCTCTGTAGATTTTACCTTCTCACAGGCTAGGGTGTTTTCTGACAAAAAGCCGCTGTCTCTTTTTATCAGTGCTGCTGCTAGAAGTTATCCATCAATGACTTATACTCTAAATAACTAACTGCTCACTGGGCTGTAGACCTGCAGTGGTTCACTGGTTACAATGTTGACTGTGTAGTAATCACATAAACACACAATCCCACTCACTCACGCACACATATTCATGAGAAGATACACGGACACAAACATGTGTACACACACAAACATAAGCATGTATACGCACAGCAAAAGAGTATGCACACAGAAACAGACACACACACACACACACACACACACACACATTTTTGTGGGAGGGAAACTCCTATCGTTTTTGGTTGTGGTTTTGAATGATAGCCTCTCTCTGTGGCTTTAGAGGCCATCACCCCACTTTCTCCTGCATCTAAAAGAGCACATCCATCTCTGCTCTGGCACTTGAGTCCTGGAGTGACCACAGTGATCCTCAGTGGCGCAGAGTTCCTGTCAATAAGTCTACACTGCAGCTCTGGTCTGAGGTGCCCTCCTCTTCCGATGCAGAGATATGTACGCATATCTCTGTCTCGCATTCATCTCCCTCCACCTACCTCCCCAAAAAAGCCTAACCAGGACACTTGCTTTTCACACCTCCTCCACATCATTTAGTAGGAGGAAAGGTCAGAGGTCACCATGTCAATACATTTGTGCCCGCCTCATGTTGGTCCTTGGAGACTGTCATCCTTCATGATGGATGTGACTGGACCAAAATGTCACAGTGGACACACTGAGGGGTTTAGCATGTCTACTGAGCACACAAAGACTGCAGTGTTATCAGTGTCTGATTTGAATAAGTATCATTTAGTCAGTACATGTAAACCACACCTTGAGATTGTGGCCTTTAGCTCTGTCTGTATGTCTCGATCTGTGCATCAGTCCTCACCAAAGTGCAGTAATGACACATTCCCACTAGAGGTCAAGGTTGAGTCAAAGGGGCAAGTATCTACATATGTAATTTAACTTTTTTGAATGTATCCAGGAAAAAACTTGGTGTACATTCCAGATCATTCCACACTTGGTTAATATAGTCACCATATGTAAGCTTTTAGTGCTGGCCCTGCCATTATCTGTGACGTAGAGTCACTGCCACTTTTTCAAGGTGTAAATTACAACTGTATTTAGCATTTTTCTAGAAATAATATTTGAAGTAACTTACATTATATGTGAAACCTGTATCTTAATTACAGTGTAGCTTTTTAGCCAACAAAGCTACTGTCACCTTAAAGGATTCCCCACAGATGAGCCCCAGGCTCCTTCACTACCTGGTGTGTGATGGACATTTTAGGAATGCTAACAGGTCTACTGGTTTTTTTTATGGAATGTACACCAAACAGTGCCTTGATAACGTCGGTTTGTTTTTTTGTTTTTTCGTTGGCCGGAAGAGTAGTAATAATCATATATATTAAATAGTCTGGGCTGCTGTCTGGTTTGGCATGCAGCTGACCAGAATCTTTAGAGAGAGCTTTAAGAAATCAGTTGAGAAATTCCATTCCTATTTTGGATTTTTCCATAATAAAAACCATATTAAATGAATCATTGTCTTTTATATTTTTTCTTCTGTGAGAATAGTACACTGTGCAATCATTATTTGGTATCATTTATCAAGAATGAGTTTCATGTGCTGAATTGCATCTTTTTTGTTATATATATACATCCGGTTTTCTCCGATGTTCATAGGAATGGAAAGAGTCCAAAAGTGCGGGGAAAAAACTAAAGTAGCAAATGGCTTAAAAAATATCTCTGCCGATATGACATTTTGTCCAGTGCATGTGAGGTTCACAGAGTGCTATCTTAAGGTAAACCATCAGTGATGCCCTTAAAACTGAATAAGGTGACCCCAGTATCAGCAGTGCCCTGGCTGTCTTGCTGTCCCCCCTGCACCTGGTTCCTGGGTCCCGTAGGATCGCCCACCCCTGTCAAACTTTCATGCATCATGGCCATCACAAACCTATCCTGCTAATCCGCCAGACAGCCCACCTCACAGCCTGGGGGGAAAGTCTGAGAGGACTGGAGTTTACAGAGCAAAAAGCCTGCTGCTTAAAATAACACCATACTGGAGCTTGAGAAGTCCAGGCCCATGCGTTGATAAATCAGTACCTGGATTATGCCTGCCTGTTCTCCCTCAAACTATACGACGGAGCTTATTTGTTTTTATCCTGACATACTTTGTTATTCTGTCATGAATACTGTCATGAATGTTAAAGTTAAATGGTCGCTACCGGTGCCATGTTCAGAATGCAGATGAAACAAAAAATATTAAAAATAGCAGTGGTTAGATATACTTTTTGATGTCATCTTGCCTATGACTTTCTAGGGTATATGAACGTGCAAAAAGTACATCTGTGGTGTTCCCCAAGGTTCTGTCTTGGGCTCCAACTTGTTCTCAATGTATACTGTTGGACACAAGCACAAGCTGTCCTTCGTATGCTGATCATATGCAGTATACCTCTCTTATGAACGCAGGAGCTTATCTTATGAACTGTCGGATGTTGAATCCTGATTGACAGAAGAGGTCAAAAGTGAGATCCTTATTATTGGCAACCCTCAGTGCACATTGAGTACAAGATAACTCTATTATGTTTCTGCTCTATTATGACTCTGCTTCAACCAGACGTTGAGATGACTTTTTCAGATGCAACTTTGTGTGCAAATTAAAATTGCTTTTACCCATAGAAACATAAGGAAAGTGAGACCACTGTTATGATGCAGAAAAAACATACAAATATGTATTACAAACAGACTAGACTGTAATTCACAGTTCATTGTTATCCAAACTTTTTTTAGTTTGTGGCTTCCGTGAATTCAGAGCTCTTCTTGCGTATTAACGCATACTTAGAAATGTGTCTACATCGCCCTTGTTCTACCTTCTCTGTATTGGCTACCTTTTAGAATGGATTTGAAGGCTTGTTTATTATTATTATATATTTAAAGCACAAAGTGGTTTTGCACCTGAATACAATGATGACTGTTTGGCCATGCATCAGCCTTAGTGTGAAAACACTTCCATGTTAGTTACTTATATCGGTAAACTTAAACAGAGGGGAGGCTGCCTTATGTTTTTATGCACCAAAATGATACAAGCTCTAGTAAAAACAATAAACTATCAATCCTTCAGTAGTCTTACATTTCACCTAAGATTTACCAAACTACTGTTCATTATATTTATTATAATTTTATCATCGTATGATTTTATTGTCTTTTGTCAATACCTTTTATTGTACCTTTATTTTGTGTTCTTTGTTATATTGTTTGTTCCATATTTGTATTTTTTTTTAACGTGTTTTACACTGTAGGTTAGATTGCTCTTCCGTTGATTTCATTTGGGGAATCAAAAACAGCAGTTCAACAATCTGTTCCAAAAAAATATGATCAAACATCCATTAAATGTTTATTTTTTATTTCTACTTTTTATTTGTTTTGCAGTGCTGAATTACATATTCCCCATTATACTGTATATTCTCCATGTCTCTATGAGGTAAACTTACTCATTTACTTCAAATGAGTATGGACTTCTGTGGAATAAGTACTGTGATGCATTGGTCTTTGTAGGTATAATCAGATCTAAAAAGCAGAAACAGATTCCTTATCTTTTTAAAAGGCTGCATTTCCTCTCGTTTAGAGAACATGTAACAAGCATTACTTATCATTTGATTACACACAATGGACAAAAAACAGCCCAACTAAAGCATCCAGAGTTTTAAATTGAACAAAAACATCTAATTGGATGCTTTATATTATTTTAAGATTTCTGTATGATTATGTGGGTAAGTACATTTTCTCTTGTATAATTGGATGAAACATTGTAGTGGTCTTTCAATTCAAAACAAGGCAGAAATATTATATTTGTGATTTATTCACTCATTAATGCCACTTTTACTTATTTATTTAATTATATTTTTACTTACAAAGGACTCATCCATATCAATTCATGGTTCAGTCAATACTTCCCTGACTTCATAGATATTTATGTCTGTGTGTGTGCATTCATAAATGTGTGTGTGTATGCATGCACGCATGTCGGTGTTTGTGTGTGGATAACCAGGAAGTAAATGGTGGTCAGGACAGCAGAATCATGGGATGCAGAATGAAGACCCAGCTCTTCACCCACAGCCCTACCCATAGCTCTCCTACCTTTTGAACTATTGCATGAATTCAAGTCCATTGAACTGTAACTCAGGTTGCGGTACTGTTATTATTTTATCTTTCTATTTGTAGGCCTTGTTATATACAGTCCCCTCCACAAGTATTGGAACAGCAAGGTCAATTCCATTGTTTTTACTATACACTGAAGACAATTGAGTTTGAGGTCATAAGATGCACATAACTTTTTTTTTTATATTAGCTTTGCTTTGTCTTTCCTTTGTAATTATAGAGGTTGCAGGTGATTTTAAATTATTGTCACCCCTAACAACTATTGTAAATAAAATCAAACAAGGTGAAATTGGCAATGAAATTTGACTTTCATTTAGTTAATCTCAGTCTAAAAGAACTATATTGTGTCATTTGCTCAGTTCCAGTTTCACTAGAGTATAAAAAATGAGGTAACACGCATGCAAAATCCTTTTGTTAACCATCAGCATGGGAAAAGCAAAAGAACTGTCAATTCAGAAGGCACAGATGGTAACTGTGACCATCATAAGTCGGGTAATGGGTAAAAAAAGGATACATTAACGGTAAACATACCAGCACTTAGCACTGCAAGGACCACAGTTTAAGAGATTTGTTGTTCTAAAAAAAAAAAACATAAAAAGGCGCCTCGATACCAGCATACTCTTTAGAAGGGTGACAGAAAGACAACTCTTACTGAGCACAGTAAACAAAACCAAACATTTTGAATTTGCTAAACCTCATTGGAATTATGACTGCAGGAGTGCTGATGAGACCAAAATGGAATGTTTTGGCCATACACACCATCAACATTTATGGCAGCAAAATGGAATGCATACAAGGAGAAGCACCACATACCTACTGTCAAATATGGCAGTGGGTCATTGATTTTTAGGAGATATTTAGCTGCCAGTGGTCCAGGGGCACTATTTAAGATCAGTGGCACAATTAATTCAACAAGGCATGAGGAAACTCTGGTTGCCTGTACTAGGAAGCTGAGTCTTGGTCATAGTTAAATTGTCCTGCAGGACAATGACAAAATCCACACTGAAATGGTCAAGTAAAAACAATTCTGGAATGGCCATCTCAGTCTCCAGACTTAAAAAACCGGTGGCCTGAACTGAATAGGGGGGTATCCCATTGATATCAACCAATGATATCAATGATTCAGAAAAGTTCTTTAATTAGTTTAATTAGTTATTTAATCTTTGTGTAAAGGGAGGCCTTGGCTGTATGGATTGTGATGATGCCTATTGCTCGGTTGGGTTTTGGTGGACCCGTATCACCAAAAAGTCCAGTGCCATTTTTCATTCCCTGTCTATCCCTGCAGCTAATGTACTTATCTGCTCCACTCTTTGACAGTTCTGGGCAAGTGTTAGAGTGGTGATTAACAGATCTGCTCCACTTTCCTCTCGAAAAATAAATTCTGTTAACCTCATCACCTCCCCCAAATAATTAAAGAGGGGACTATTGTGCACTTGGTACAAACAAGTGGCAATTTTATTTGGCAAACCGTTCTTGGCTCTGCCCGAATTTGCCCCACAGTATCTATTAGGGCCGGCTTTGTATTTTTATTTTTTGACTTGCCAAAAGTTTTTACATCATTTTCTCCTCAGATGAAGTGCCAAGTTGGCAAAGAATGCAGCCAATTTAACCTTCAGGGTAACCTCACTGTGTAATCGTCGAATTAATTCCACTGTTGCAATGCTTCCAAGCAAACAAAGGGCGGATGGGGACGATGAGTCTTTATTGCAGAATTTGATTTGTACTACTCCGGAGGAAATATGTCCTCAGGAACACTTGAAACCCTGCTCTAATCTTCTCCGACACCGTGTGAAAGAGCGAACAATTCACAAACGATCTCTATCCCGCACCTGGACGAGATCAGCTCTTGACGTGTTTCAATCTGAAGAGTGTTCAGTTCATGCTCTGTCAAGATTTCTCATTACCATAATAAATCCTGCCCATGTAGAGGATCAAGCCGTTTCACCCTTCGGTATTAGAGTGACTGGAGAGTTTTCAAGGAGCAGGGATCATAATTGAAATTGGATTTCATTGCTGTTGAAATATTAATGCATGTAAATGCAGCTTTTAAGGCTCCCGCATAATGTAAATGATGAGCATTGCATTTATTTAACTATTAATTTAGCCTAGATGACTGTAAAAAGGCCCATATCAGTCATATTTCATATCATGTTCCGTTTTTAACCAGACAACCAAACATACTACTGAATACTGTAATACTGTTTTTGCATGTTGCATTGCAGGATACAGATTGTGTAAACAAATGTACGTATGTCTACATTTACAAATACCATATTAATATAGTTGTTTTCTTTTCTATTTTAAACTGCTCCTTAAAGAACTAAACACATCTCATCCACCTGTTTATTTGAAAACAACAACGATTTTGGAATAGGCCTATTGTAAACCTTCTACCGCATGAATTTGTCTGTATTCTGACATGAAATATATGGATAAAGGAAATAAACAAAATGCATTTGTTGTGGAGGATTAGCTGGCTGGCAATGCCATGGCATTTCAGTCACGTTCGAAAACAAAGGAACCATTGGCACAGGGCTTGAGCCCTGTCCCCGGATTCACGCTGTAAAAACAGCATTGATTTGGCAGAGCTCAGCAGAGAATCCACTGCAGACAGACAGTGGGGAGCAGGAAACGGGCGCTCTCTTTCAGGACCACTCACAAATGCATATGCTTAGTGGCTTTTTGATGGCACTTCAGAGAATTTCCAGAATGTTCCTAATCGCTTGAAGATTGAGTGGCTAGCAGGAGCTGCCATTAAGTGGTTTGGTGAAATGCTTCCTGTCAAGATGACAGTAACGGAGATGGAGAAGCAAAACTGGCCTCGCAGGAGACCGGCCCCAGAGACTCGGGAGAAACTAGAACGTTCTGAAACACGGCTCTAAAAAAAGATTATGAAATTCCCACAGCGATTTCTCCCCAGCGCCTTTCGATCTTTAAATGAATAGACAAAGGGCAGTGATTCACGTATGTCTGTATAGAGTGATTTATTACTAAAATCACAATACAACTGCGTCTCAGGGCAGAGGCGGGGTTTTGGGTGCTGTTGGAGGACCTCCGAGGACGGCTTTTGGATGTGTTAGAACATGCCGGGGAATGATGGGAACTATTATTGTGTGAAGCGCATTAACACCTTGCCAGATTTTTTTTTCTTTCATAATGCACTGGGCTGGCCCCTTTCACTGAATGCACTAGGCGGAGCCACAATGGCGCATACGGGCCGGACAGCTCAATTGTTCAGGCCGGTCAAGTGGGCTTTGTGTGTAAGGTGAATCGTGCAACCACGTGGTTCTTCATTACCATCCAGAGGCCCAGCGGAAACAGGGCCCCACTATTGGTCCTTCGTCCTTGACATGTTGAGTGGGGGTTGGTCGGAGAGGAGGGGGGGCAGTGGAAAGGAAAATCTTCTACAGCTGGTCCGCTTCCCTGTTCCACTTAACCTCTCCGGTCCAGTTCACTGCAAGGCCACATCCAGCATTCCCAACATCTGCAGAACACACGCGGAGAAAGAAACAGCGACTAATGCAATCAGAGAGTCATTTTGCGTCTCCTGAGCTGAGGGGATTGCATGAGCGCTGAGATCTGCGATTGGCCAATCTTGAAAAGGAGGAAAACCTGGAACACAATGTGACTGATTGTGCTCTTTGCTCTCTCTGCATTGTAAGAAGCCACCACTGCTAAGACAAAGGCACTGAACACAATCTTCCAGAGAGGGGAAATTAATGCATTCTTCTTTTCAAATACGGTTCATATATTCAGGTAAATGTCAATATTAAAAATAGCCGAATTTATATACCGACAAATTAAAAAATAAAGATGTGTAAAAGGTGAACAATTTAGTCATTTAATCTCAAACAAATAAATATAATTAATGAAAGCACCATGTTTTTTTTTCTGATAAATTATTTTATTACATTTGCTTTTAGCTGCATTCTTGTACCGTTAGTGCTGGAACAAACCTCCCAGACGCAGGAGGCCTTATGAAGGAAAGGACACTGCATTTTCTTCTTCCATTCATTATTTTATTAGGGAGGAAATGGAACAACAGGGCATAAATCATCAGGATTCATTTACAGTTTTCCCAGGCCCTGGACTATGGAGCCTGGTTGGAGAGCGAGAGTAGAAACAGCAGGTAGAGAGAAAGGCACACGAGTGAGAGAAAGGTACACTCTTTACAGTGCGCACATAAATGTTTACCTTCCATATATAAACCATTTTACAAAAACCTATCACTTCTTAAATGGCACCAATCAACCCATTGGACCTGGTCCCAGATTTAACTCTTAATTACAGTTATACAAACGAAGTGAATTGAAAAGCAATGTGGATTCCAAGCATCTGAAGAAAAAATATCTTTATGTATTTCTGCAAAAGCATTAATATATTGTTACAGGGTACCTTTGCTCTAGTCCACTTGAGTGCCATTTTACTCAGGGATTCTAAGGTGAGCAGGCTACATTGTACGTCGCTCTGGATAAGAGCGTCTGCTAAATGCCATGTAATGTAATGTAATACATAATGCCCACAGAGCAGCAGATGTAGCGATTTGTGGGTCAAATTTTGCAATAAGGTACATGCATTGGCATTAAATAATACAGTTGTTGACATTAATTAATCGACATAAAAATGCATTAATTCAGCATTAAATTAACTTTGCATTCGTTAATGTATTTGTTAGCTACTAATGTATTATAATATTTATACATAAACAAACCATGAGATAAACTTATCATTAGTTCACCATTAATAAATACATTAACTGCTTTTCCATTCCAATTTGAAATGGCATTAACTAATTTTCTGTTGTTTCCTTGAATTAATGATACACAAATATGTAAACACATCTTGTCAATAGCTAATTGTAAAGTGTTATCATTTGTGCGCTACTCAGAATGTCACTTTTAAAACACTGAGAAAATGCCCCATGTGTTGATATGCTGTGTTTTAGACAGGAACTTCTGGAAAAGGAACCAGATGATCAATGTGATAAGGCTGGACCAATGTCAGTTTTATCAGCGGGTCTCCCCTAGGCCTGCTTGACGTGAGCCCAAATGGCCGGGACAACATGGCTCCCAACACCACCACCAGTGGCACAGCAGATATTTTCAAAGATAAACCTGTTGCATTGCTGTATTTTACCACACCTAATTCACTACTATTCCCCAGTGGACCAACCAGTTGATGTTGAAGATTTGTGAATAGCATTATGCATTACGCAGGTTTGCAAAAATGGATTTGAGAAAATGCTAAATATAGAGTATACAAAGTATACATGCAAAATATAAATGTAGATTTAAAACTCAATCATTTGAACGCAGAAGCCAAATATTGAGAAGGTAAAATCAGTAAGGAATGATAATGAGAAAATAGAGATAATATAATTTTTATTGTATCTCAATAAACATACCCTTGTGACATGCCCATTGCTATTACCAATAGATTAATAGACAGATGAATTAATCAATCTTGCTGATCGAATTTGATACATTCTGCCACAGAACAGGCCTGAGATCACAGAATCAGAAAACCAAAACAGTCTGTGTAGGTGTGTTTATATAAACGCGAGGAGTGGTAAAATGGTTATACCCTCTATTAAGTTTAACCGTAGAGGGCTCTATGAAGAATTCCCTGGGTGAATGAGACGTGTGGCTGGTCTACCCAAGTGGAGAGCCCAGGAATGCTGAGGGTGATAAGGAGCTTTGAACGTGCGGTAGGCAATAGCTGCCAGGTCTGGATGATGCCTCATCTCCTTTGATTGGGGTCATGGAAAACAGAGACAGTCTGGAATGAGACACCCCATCAATCACAGCCGGTGACAAAGAGAGAAGAGAAAGGGATAAAGATCTGTGTGAAGCTTCTCTTCAGGAACCACACCCATTCCCCGTGATGTAATGTTTGGGTAAAAACAGCACGTGAACGAGAAACCTTTCAAAAACATGTTCTATGTACTTCTTAGCTCGTCGATGGTGACGTAACTCGCTTCTCCGTCTTAAACGTAAACCTGGGTCCTTATTTCATTCTTGTGGTTTTTATTACAGTTAAAGCCGGAGTCCCAGTTCCACTCGGAGCTTGAGGCTGTTGTGAGATTATTACAATGGACATCTTGCTGGGAAAAGCTTGCCTGCACAGGGAAGTTCTCACAAAGGATATGCATGCTAAGGTCATGGAACAGTTATTTCCTTTCCTGGTTACTCTTAGTTACAGTTCAAGCCTGGTGAAACCCTTTCTTTGCCTTTCTTTGTCGATGTTAAGCTTTGTAGGTCTTTTGACAGGGACCTCACGCAAACTCTGGTAAAGTGTGAGGGGCTGTTATGCTCTGCCTAAACCCTGTGAGACAGCAGCATCTGTAAAATAATGTTCTCACAGCTGCTACACCAAAACATATTCAATAGTATTTTTTTGTATTTGCATTACCAGATACCATTGACATTCTGGGAACTCCATGAAAAGAACTAAACTAAAAAAAAAACTATAAACAAAGAATATAACATACATTACTGTACAACTCCCAGAAAGCAAACACACTCAATGTAAATGAGAAACATGTGCTGTTATTCTTACCCTTTCAAGTTGAAATCTTCAGGCATCTGTGAGGGCTACTACTTTGGTACATTTTAGTTCAATGGTCTGGTTCCATAAATTACAGTATGTCTCCAAGACATTCATGTTGATGGTGGTGGGTGCATTCATTTGTTCAGTTTGGCCATAGTTCTGGGATATTTATTTCAGTTTCAAGGACATAAGTGTTCTGCCTTTTACCTTGTCTTTTAAACTAACCAGTTTAAAGATCGGGTGAAAAAGGTCACCAACAAAAGGCAGGTAAATCAGCCTGGAGGGCAGAAGCTCAAAATGTCAGAGATGAAATGAAAAGTAGGCAGTTTCCACGTTTACTGTTCACATGCATGCAATGGAGGTCAAATGCACATGCACGCAGAATGCACATGGCATGCATAACGACTACAGTCTGTACATTATGCACAGCATGAACAAGCAAATACGGAAACTATATGAGTACTATATGAACATATCCGAAAATATTTATCATATGGAATTGGAATTATTAGATTCATCATCATATTTACTACGATAGTCTTGGATGTTTTATCACGATACAATCCATGAATAATGCTAATTCTGTATATGAGCTGGGTAAGGAACCAGTACTATTTAAAGGGGCCATTATAATATGCCCTGCCAAACACTTGCCTGCGTGTCAGTATAAGAACTATTTTTCTCTCTTCAGTTTTGGACAAACATGGTTATTTGCTGCGGCTTAGTGTGTTGAGATTGAATGTAGCCTGTGGTCTTCCTGCCAATATTTCCGCACTGCCACAATAAATCAAGGAAAATAAAATCCAACAGCTGAGTGCTCATGTGGTGAAGCTCACTCTTTCAAGGTTTGATTTTATTTCTGTATGACCATTACTTTACACCCCCTTGAGCACATATATTTCATTTTTAGCATTTAGAAGTATGTTTTTTGGGTATTACTTTTTTTATCTGGAGAGGAAAAATGAGGAAAGGATGTTAAATTGATGAATCCGGTAGTGAACTTCACTCAGCAGATTCACACACAGGCACATAGCCACTTGGTTATAAATGACTCCCTCTTTGCCGGCAATTACTTGTGCCCTTATCGCTCCTGAAATTATTACCAATTACTTGGACATGCACTCTGTATTTATGGGAAATAACCGTGAGATGTCTGCCCTTCTCTGAAGTGGCTGACTGAGAGGCCCCTAAAAATTATTCAGGAGGCAGCAAATGCAGGGTGAAGGAAATGAAATTTTATTCATCATTCCCATATTGCCATCTTAAAATAATAATGGAAAATCTGTATATTCCACCATCAATTCTTGTCAGATGTTGACTGTCTGGAATGTTAGTGCTGGTGAAGATATAATCACTGTATACGGCTGAAGAGGATTGTTTATGGCTTAAAGCATTTTTTTTGTTCTTGCCTCTTAACACTTTGTTCGTAAATATATTGTAAATGTCAAGAGTAATGTATCCTGTTTCCTGCTCCGCCGGCTTCCATCGCTGTCCCAGCATTCATTGCTGGCACAGAACCTACAACTCAAGTAGCCTACACCCCCCACTCCCCAAACAGGGATCAATACACAGCTGAGGATTAATGTTTAAGTTGTTTTCCAGAGTGAAAACACTCTCTGAACATAGCATTGGAATCAGTAACACAACTCTATATGGCAAATTTAAAAGACCTGACAATAATTTTGAAATTATTGGCACCCTTGATAAAAATGAAAAAAATTGAATCTGCCCATAATAAACAACACAGATAAGAAGCTATATGTTCAAACATATAGGACAAATAAATACTTGTATTTCAATATTTACTTTCATGTTTCAGCATTATTTATTATGTAATCTAATTCTTTATTAAGACCATAGGTGTCAAAAGTATAATGAAAATTATTGTAATTAAAATCTAACTTGGCAATAATGATTAACTTAATTTAGTTAATCTCAGTCGAAAAAAAAAAAACTATATTGTGTCATTCCATCACTTCCTGTTTAACTAGAGTATGAAAATGAGTTAACAAGCAAGCAAAATCCTTTTGTCATCCATCAGCATGGGAAAAGCCAAAGAACTCAAAATAGACTGCTAATTGACTGTCACAAACCTTGCATTGGGTACAAAAAATATGGAATGGTTGCAAATTTGCCAGGAAGGGGATGCAAGCACATTCTCAAGAATTGCAGTGATTGGATAGAACTTGAGGTCACAAAGTTTAAAAAAGAACCATAAAATGCCACTTCCATTCCACTTTGGACAAAAAAAAGAAGTTTGCCAAGCATCATTGGAATTATAACTGAGATAGAGTGCTGTGGTCAGATGAGAGAAAATTCATTATTTGGCCATAAACACCGTGAAAGCGGAATGCATACAAGGAGAAGCGCCTCATACGTACTTGATGTTTTGGAGATGTTTTCCTGCTAGTGGACCAGGGGCACGATTTATGATCAATTGCACAATGAATTCAATTCAGTACCAGGAAATTCGAGAAGAAAATGCAGTTGTCTCAACCAGAAACCTGAGATTGATCCCAAAAATACATCAAAATCCATGCAGAAATTGTTAAGTGAAACAACATCCATGTTCTGCACTAACCATCCAGACTTAAATTCCATCAAAAAACTGCAGTCTGAACCGAACAAGGCAGTCCATAAGCACAAACCCAAGAATGTCAATTAATGAAAGTTTCCCTCCAATTGTGTTCGCTAACCTTCTAATCACAATCACAATAATATTATAATCTCTATTCACAAATTCCACAAAACACTCTTGGCTGTCATTTTTGCCAGGGGTGGTTGCACAAAGTATTACACCAGGGGTGCCAATAATTGTGAAACCTGTTTTTTGCAAATACAATGTGAACATTTTATATTAAGATTTTTTACGACTTTGATTGATTTCATTGAATAATTAATAAAGCACAGTACTTTACACATGTGGGAAAATAATGTTTATCTCAATAATTGTATTATTTGTTAGTTTACAGCATTTTTTAACAGGATAATCTTTTATGTTAAAGCACCTACCTGGCTTGTGAGTTAATGAGACATGCAATGCATATACAGTCTGTGCAGTATATGGATGAAACTAAACTGGTGATGAAAGAAAACCTCCCACTTACCCCCAAGTCATATCCCCAGGGAAAAATTGGATATGGAATTTCTCAGACCATAAAGCGCTGTTAATGAGGAAAGGCTATATCCAAACATAAATGCTGTATCATAAGTGTTTCTTGCTTATATACAGTGTTACAGCTGCCACACATATCACATTATTCCCAATAAACAGCAAAAAAAATGCCCAGCCTCATTGCAAAACCAAATATGAAATTTTATGAGAATGTAATATGCGCTTTATTTCTTTTAATTATTAAAAAAAGTGTCACATTTTTATTTGCATAATAGGTTTTATAAAACCAGACAATTTCACATTCTCTTGTGTTTATATTGATAGTTTGCATCATCATTTATTTGTTTGGTGTCTGGCTTTGTTCTCACTGTACAATAGGAACGTATACATTTGCTTTTAGATATTACATTCAAATGAATTTCACAAATGCATACTGGAAACAATTACATTGTACATTGGGAAATGTTTGCCTGGTTTTGATTAATGGGCTTCAGATTTCTATGTGATAGAACATACATTTTGGTTATTTCATGGTTTGTTTTTCATGAGTGGCATCTTTGAAAGGCCTCTATAATTGCACATTAGCAGAGACACATCTAGAGTGACCATCATTCTACAGTAGATGTGTAATATAGATTTAAAAATATGCCCTAGCCAAAAGACTGGAAGCACTTGAAAACAATCACCGGATAATATAATGGACTCAAATGCTCATAAGCTTCTTTTATTCTTCTGTAATTGTAACAAACACTTGCCATGAAGAGGCACTAGAAATATTAATCAAAACGCAAAAATGTTTCCGTTGACTGGTTTATTTTGTTGCAGTGAAGCACATTTGCATTTCGGTACATTTCAGCTGGAGCTGAAGAGAAAACAATTTGGTGCCACACGAGGGAATGGTTCGAACGCAATAGGTGCCTGACTTCTCCAACAGCAGCATGAGGCATTTACTGTACTGCCATGTCAGAGAAGCAGTGTGAGAACTGAGTGCCCCCTCTATCAGGCCTCCGTTTAGAAAAGAACACCAAGCGCTTTTCAACCGCTCCTCAGATTCAAATTCCACCCGTATGAGAGAAGATTCATTAGGGTACAACCTTTTAAAGTGAGTCATGAGTAACTGTAGTCCTTTCCCTTTTCCTCCCGTATCCCCCTGCCCCTCCAAAAAAGGAGAAATGAATACCAGGATTATTTGCAATACATTAGCCAGCATCCTAACATTATGTTGCAGTCCATTAGTGGTTAACAATGATAGCTGATTTTCAAATGGCATTTCACAGGCCATTACTGTAACTCATTCCAGCCTCGCTTTCCTCCCCGTTTCCGGCAGTAATACATAATCAATAATGCAAAAAACCCCTTCAACTCCTTCCTTGTGGTTTTGTTTCATGCACTTTTAAATATAATTATGCAGGTTAATTGGCTTGTCATCATAAAGGATTTTAGGGGGAGGGGATTATTGTAAAGATATTAGGTTTGGTCATACAAGGGAAGAGTTTCTGTAAAGCCTGACTTATTTTTAAATAGTGAGGTGGCTTTTAAAGAAGGAGTCAAGCCTGCACAAAAAGGACAAAATAACTTCTTGCCTCCAGTAATGTAGTTGAGTGTTTAATACTTTCTCTGACCCTTATGTTTGACCCAATATAGCCTTTAACCTCTGAAGTGCTTTAGATTTGCTCCAGAGAGACTGAGCCCCTTTAAGGTCTGACAAACGTGTTCATCGGAGTGAAACTGCAATGCTATTGTATGCTGCTGGACTATCACTGTATGAAGCAATGCTGAGATCAGAAGATACCAATGAGTGCATATTAAGCCTACTTTAGAATAAAACAAACTATTTTGCAGGTTATTGTTGTAGTACTGTTGCCATAAATAATAAATGCAGTGAGCCAGAGAACATGTCAGCTGTTCAGGAATGAATTATGCTGAATTATGAGTAATACATAAGTGATAAGTAATACAAGCACAATATATAGCTCTATATAATTGTAACAAGGTGAACAGTGGTACAATGTAATTACATTCAAATTAAAATGTTTGACTGATTTAAAAAAAATCCCTAGCTTTCTAGCCTTCTGTTTTATCTCGGAAATTGAAATCACATACCATTTGAATTTTAAATTGAATGGTTTGCAAGTGAGGGAAAATATAATATTAATATTCATATGCGACTGGTTAGCTATTATCAAACTAGCGGTTACCGAGCTGCAATTTGCAAGCCTGTAATGTGCTCTGGTTTTTCGATCGATTGCCATTTCATCAAAAGACTATGGTATGAAGGCACACCTTAACTAATGTAATTGTTTTTGTTTTAAATCAAGTAAAATATCGAATAGTGGGCCATTGGTTTTCAACAAAGATTGTATGTAAACTACTGGCTCACAAAGGATGAATTCTGCACTGCTAGTGGCTGAATGGAGCCAGGAAAGCTATTAAACAGTATATGCCATTGAGCAATAAATGAATGTGATTTGACTGATCAAACAGGTCCATCTTAACTGTTCGTTTATGATTGATTTTGAAAACAATGTAAATATGAGGTTCATTCAACTTTCAGCATTCCGCTATTCATTCAACTGGACCTCAAGACCTGAGCATTTCTCAACAAGGGTGACATGGCCAGCCACAGAAGAGGACACTGAACACATTGATTATCGGAGCAGACAAATCAGACATTGCTCTGTATTACATAGGACGTGTCTCCTGCTAAATGTGCTCTGTTATGCCTATGGCTGTTATTGTTTTTCAAGAGAAAAGAGTACTAGCAGAACCAGACGCATAGATTAAACATAGTATATAAAGAAGAGAGCATAAATACTGTAGGCATGGCTCTGTTTCATAGTGTAACCTAGTTGGAAAACTGCACGTTTGAGGCTTGTGAGAATATTTTTTTGGATGATGTGACTACCTCCTGATGCCATTCAACCTGTCTGTTGGGCCTGGTTCAATTGTCATTTATCAATGGAACATATGGGTGACATGCAGAGGAAGATTTGCTATTTTAAAATAGCATTGTGACATTTATGCGATGTGTAGCCAGGGGTGTTTTGTGAAAGAGGTATGCTCAAAATTGCAGAACTTTACGGTTCTGCGTTTCCGCAACATCAGAGGGCTCTTGTGAAACTTCCTGCCACTTTCTTTCATTACGGAACCTAATCCAAATTGAGTTCTCCCAGAAACACCAACAAAAAAAGAACATTTTCTAGCTCTGAACAAAAACATCTTCCGAATGTTCAAGAACAGAAACGTTGAGAACAAGCTTTGAAAGCACATTTCTAATTACAGTAAAGAAGACAGACAGACAGAAGACAGAACAAAACATGTTATCTATGGGTTAATGGGAAGAGTAGAGCACAGGCGCAGATGTCCAGAGAAGGATGGAAAGACCTTAAAGGCCCAACAAGAGATGATGAATGAAACCGCTTCAATATCATTTCATCATTGTCAGGTCATGACAGTCTGACTTTCATTGTTGTTTTCAAATGACACCGTCACCAGTGAAACAGGCTCATTACAATCTCGATGATGGTAATAAACTTAGAGACAATGCCACTTTAGATGTTAATGATATCGCACCTGCATAAAGCCCTGTGCCCAAAATGGAATCGGACGAAATGGCACAGGATATTTCCACAGCACTAAAGGCAAATCATTACTTATCACATTAATGGGAATGTTATACAAATGGAATATGTTGTAACTATTCATTACCTCTTTTAACGGCATGCAGAAAGACACTGAGAAATAAAGTTTAATTAATGTTTGCCTGTAAAGGCCTTACAGTTTTCGGTAGAATGTCCTCTAACCCAGGAGCGTGTATCTTCCCTCATTGTGCCAGGCATTATAGTCTTGCAAATCAATCACCCCTTGTTCTAATCAGTCCCACTAAAATCACTCTCCAAATTAATGACACCCCTCAGAAAGCCAAATCGATAGAGGATAAGGTGAAAGTGTTTCCGGTGCCCCGCCCGAGGCACCTTCCTCCAGAGCAAACCGGCTGCCTTTTCCTTTAAAGTCATTTGCTTTCCGTTAACTCCAGTGCCACGTGTGGGCCCTGACATTGATGCCGCGTGATTTTATTTATGTATTTAGCGCAGTGTCACGTGGTAACCCGCGTAGGCAAGACCGGAGCCTGTATACGCCAACTTACAATCAACAATTTAGTCTCTTGTCTTCCTCCACTTGCAAATCGGAGCCTACCAGAGTCAAGGCTGAGATGCATTACATGCAGCTGGGGTCCATTTCCATTTTCTCTCCCATAAAGGCTCCCTGGTAATTATGGGTTACCTGCCTACCAGCAGGCGTCCATGGAGCCACCACCCACAGAGTCTGTTTGGAGGAACTTCTACAATTATCGTCAAGGCCCGGCAGCCCTTTGAAAACAGAGAGCCACAGACACTGGAGTTTAGTTTCAGAATCCTCTGCTCTAGTCCTTTTGGTTTGCATTCTGCTTGGTTTTCCATAAAAGGACTGGACATAGGGAGGGCCCAGTTTCTCATTCTTTTAAGGGTGATTCACCAAATGACTAATATGCTTTTTCGAGCTTCTTCTAATGGTGTTCATTTGTTATTCACTTTGAGAGTATGTAGTGTATGACCAGGCTATCAACACACCACTTCTGATAGATATATTAAATGTCATGATTTGAATGTTTTTTCAGATCCCATTTTTATCTCGCTGTCGCTCCTTGATAGAAACACATAACAAATGTGCAGGCAATAAACAGATCTGTTATTTCTCAGATTATTCAACTTTTTTTGTTTGTTTTGACTTGGTTTTATGTCTAGAAAGGTTACATAAAGCATTTAGCATAGAAATTTGTGTTTAAGGTTTATTTCTGAAAAATGCAGGAAAAGATGAAGCATTCATATTCATGAAATAAGCTCTGACAACTGCACACACATCCCTACCAAACTGTATTGTAAAGAGATTCAGTCACAGAGCATTCCCTACTGGATAGAGCACTATATTCTGAATGAATATTCAAATCATAACATATTTTCTATGAATTGCTCATTAGTAAGGTGACTGAAAAAAATTACATTTAACATAAACCTAACTTAACATGTTTTAGAATGTGACTGCATGGGCACACAGTACCTAACTCACAACAGCACTGTTCAATGTAAGCAGTACAGATCGCACTCCAGTGAGCACTCCTGCCTCACATTAAATTATATATAGGCCTAATAGACTTCCATTTTCATATGATATAATAAAACCGTTTTATGGCATTATTTTGATATGAAATGCTCCAGAAAATATTGTTCAATTTGTTAGGCCTTTTATTTGTCATATAATGATAATGAAGCCCTCCAACATAAAGCATTTACACACTCTACAGTAGAAGGCATTACGAGAACAGCTTAAACAGCTCTAGGCTTTCAGAACTGTGTTTACATATTGATCTCCTGAACTTAACAGAACCATGGTATTCTCTTTATTTTTAACACTTTACCACTGTCTTTATTACTATTATTATTATTATTTAACTACAATAATAATAATAATAATAATAATAATAATAATAATAATAATTATTATTATTATTATTATTATTATTATCTTCATCATCATCAACATCATCATCATATTTTCCTAACAGTGCTGCTCAGCCTCCTTCTTTTCTATGGTCAAATATTTCAAATGGAAATATTTCAAGTGTGAAAGTAACCACATCTTCTTTTAGAAATCACATGAGTTGATTTATCCAGTGCAAATAACATCACAGCTCAGAGCTCAAAAGGTCTGGGCCGGATGCTGATGACTGCTGCTTCAGCACTATTTTTATTTAATATACACCCACGTGCCAGAAATAAACGCAACATTTGTAAGGTCAGTGTACATTTCTGTATTTTCCTGCCGCATGACACAGAATTAGGAATGCTTTTTTCAGGGGGAGGGGGAATCCAGTAGTTTCGACGGCATATGGTTTATATTTTAATATGTAGAACAGCATGTAACCTTGGGCATAGCATGACTTTGCATTTGCCATTGATTTCTGTCATGCCAAAGGTCAAATATCTGAGATGCCTTAAACAAAATGAACAAAATTAAATGGGTAGGACATTTTCAAAGGTGGGGGAGGACAGATTTGGTATCAACACTCTGATAGAGAAGATGGCCAAACACAGGACAAATGATTATGTGAAACCCATGTGCACTGAGGCGCATTAAAATGGCCGTAGCATTCACTTAGCCTGTCGCAGAGTCATTGGATTTCCTCGGATGTTTCTGCTGCCCACAGCGACCAGGAGGCAGATGCCTTTCTTATTTCATAGGTTACTATGGTTACATAACAGCACTGACCAGATTTGACTGTACACAGCACTTCTCCTTTCACTGGCGTTGCTGTGGTTTACAAAATAAACACACGTAGGCACATTGTCTGACGAGAACACCAGGATTGGAAAGGTACCACTGTAAACCGTAATTCACCGATGGCACAAAAACTTATCGTGTCCCTCGACTGTCAAATTTACAAAACTTGAAACACAAAAAAATGTTTCATTGATACAATTACTCATCCCTGGTGTTTTTTAAATGTTAACAAAGTCAACAAGGTTAGATTTTTGTTTTTTACCACTTTTACCACTTGAACTCACAAAACCTTGGTCTGGGTTGGTTTTTATTGTGAGGTTGCTGCTCTTGTAAAAGCTGGCAATATCAGCGCTGTCAATCAACTGTCAATTCATTACTGTCTTCTCTGCAGGGACGCTACTTGTCGAACTCATCTTGTCAAACTCTTGAAGTGTTTGCTACTTTATTACTTTTTTATTAAAAACATCAAATGTGAGCTGTTTTCTTCGATTTTTTGTGGAGTAATTTTACTAAATCTTACTGGCTAAAATAGCTGTAGTGAACTAACTAACCGAATATACTTCAAGTTGCTGCCTTGCTGCCCTAATATTTGTCATTTGTCTAAGGCTAGGCTGCACTATAGTGAGAAAAAAAAAAAACAATCAGAACTGGTCCGCCATCTTTAATGTTGTGTAGGCACCTATACACTATAGTTTGTGGAAGTGCTGTGGTATCTGTCAAGAAGACATTATGATTGGACCAAGAAATAAAACTTGGAAAAAATGAACTTGTTCCGAATGGAATAAAGTAAAATAAACTGAAAACTTCCTTGTTTATAACACTGGGTTGTTTTGTTTGCAAGCAACTTCCTATAAACTTTTGATGAGAGGGAGGAAATTGGAACCCATTAAGTTTTACAGTGAAGAATCTCCAATGAGTGAAAAGTTTCAAAACAATCAACTTCCCAACTTGAAGCACACTTGCATGCAGATATTTCAAAAGAAAAACACTTTCTTGAAAATACCGGTATCCAATGCAGAGTTAAAAAAAGAAAAACGCTGAATAAATTAACTCTGCGGAGTAATTCCGTATTCTGAAAAAAATTATTTGATCTTTATTATTTTGATCTGGCACTGTGGTTATTTAATTATAATTATAATAATTATATAGACTTATAATATTATGCATTTATTTCGACAGTCCTTTCATTAATGGGAAATTAAAATCATAATTCAGAGAGATTTCCTTTTCCTTGTCTCTCTTTTTTTTCGCAGTAATTATGAAATAAAATATTGTTTTTAATCTTTCACCCTCAGGCATTGGTAAACCTGTGTGTTCTGGTCCGGGAACCTGACAAGTTTCAGTCTTACCCTCTGGATGAAATGTGTTCGCCTGTATTATGGCTGTGTATTTCCTTACGGCTTGGGGTTTCACAAGGTCTCGCCGGCTCATCACGCCTCCATCAGGAAAAGCGAGTGTTAACAGCGCTCCCCTCCTGTGACCCCAGGTGCCTCAACCCTGACTACCGTCAGACACGAAAGTGTAGATTTCTAGTCACGCATTCTCTTCAGACTGCATTAAGCTATTCTTAAAAAAAGCACCCATTAAGGCTTCAACGTTGGGCCTTCACAAAGGCTCTGTCCAGCAATAAATAAATGTTACCTGTAAATAATAACTCCTCTCATTTATATATACATATACTGTATATCATATATACATTTCTGTCAGGACAACTTGCATATTTAGATTAATATAAATACATATGCAATGTATTTATTTTTGGTTTTCCACTGAATGGCTGTGCAATAGGCACGTCTCGATGCACTAGTATGCACAAAACTATTGAAGCACAGTACATCCCCCCTACTAAACAGGTAAAATACCACATTAGCCAGCACATATTAATACATTGTGAATGTTACATAAGAGCAAGACCCATTTCAAATAAAATAAACCCCCTCAGAGGAAATATCCAAGAGTTCCATCCATATTGAAAATTATGTGTTATCCAAAATAGTATTTGACAATTGCATGCCCTTACAGTACATATGGGTCTCCACACACACATGCACACACACACGCACACACACACACACACACACACGCACATGCACATGCACATGCACATGCACATGCACATGCACATGCACATGCACATGCACATGCACATGCACACACACACACACGTACACGCACATGCACACACACACACACACGCACATGCACATGCACATGCACACGCACATGCACACACACACACACACGTACACGCACATGCACACACACACACATACGTACACGTACACGTACACGTACACGTACAAGCACACGCACACGCACACGCACACACACACGTACACATACACGCACATGCACACGCACACGCACACACAGGACTGCTGGCTGTTGTTGTACATACACTTTCCATCCAGTGAAAACATTGGAAAAGGACACTTTCCCATCAGTGCTTCAGAGTGGCCCTGTAACCCCAGGAAATGGTGAGGCCATACTACAAGCATCTCTCCGCCTGGGATGGAGGGAGTTAGGCATATCTTCCCAGGGAATGTCCCAAATAACAAATTGAAGTAGCTGTGCTAGCATTGTGCCATATGATTACCGTTATTATGTTTAGCGTTTTCTGCTTTCCGCAGAGATGTAGTGCTTCAGAAACAAGGCAACACAGTGTACTGGTTTTAAGGCTTGTTTGAAGACATTCCTGCGTTGTGCTTGAATCGCAGATGGGTCATTGATGATATTCAGCAGTTTAAATTAGGCTGTGCACAGTACAGAATGTATGACATGCTTAAGACAGGGATGCAAAATGTAGAATCATTCAATATTTAGTATGCTTTAATCTATCCTTCACTCTTCAATCAAACTTTACATATTTTACATGTTTTATAGTTAGTGATGTTGTAGAAGTACCTCAAAAAGTAAACCATGCCTAAATGTGTTTCTTAATGTTTACATTTTTTCAGACTGAATCTGACAATTCAGTCACATTTTTAATATTGATAATAAGTACTTCTTATGAGGTTGTTCAAACAAGCCTATGAATTCCAGCATTGTTTCAAATACCCCATTTGTTGCAGCATGTATGAGAAAGAAACATGAAACCATTTAGTATTCCAGCACAAAGAAAGGATTCCAGTAAATGAGGTGTTAACAGAGGTGAATACTGGAAGAAGATTGATTTGACAAGCCGTCAGGGGAACAATTAAATACAGCTTGAGTGAGTCTCACCAAAAAATAAATGAATGAATGAACTGATCCTGGTATTATCAAAGGTATATAATGTATCATCACCATTAGTCTTAAAAACATTGCAGTACTTGTGATTTTTAGTTGAAGGTTATATCAAATCAGTTCTCAGTCAAGTATAAAAAAAAAAATTTTTGTGGCACAAGAACAGTCATATCTGGATATTTAGCTCAGATATATGAAAGCAATGAAATCCTCAAGGCTTCCATAATTGTTTAAGTAGGCATGAACAGAAACATATGTCTTTAACCGTTGTGCCGTAAGCCTTAAGCTAGAAAAAATAAAACTATACACTTCAGTGTAGTAATACTGGGATCCCCAAACACTGTATCTACAGAGATTTTTAATTTGGTATAAAACGAAAGCAAACAAACAAGGATAGATGAACGCATGTGTCAGACATTTCCTGCTTTCAGTAAAGGTCAACTCCACACTCTCAGGATATTTGCCCCCCTGTGTAAAATAAGGAAGTGGTCATTGTTCCTCAAAGCAAGCTGTTTCACCCTTGCCTTCAGAGAAGACTCCCTGTATCTGTCTGCCTGGGCACCTCCAGTGCATTTTGCCACCAGCCAATCGCTGCTTTGAGGCTCTTTGCCGGGTGTATGCAATAAGCAATCAGCTCAATGCGGGTTTGGCTCTCTGGGTGCTGTGAACCTCCAGACCGGGGAGGGCAATATCCTGCCAGCAGCTTCCTGCAGGAACATAAACAGGACGTGCTGTTCCTCTCAGCTCCGCAGCAGTGAGTCAGATCCCGAACGTGCCAGAGGGGGATATCCCTGCTGGCTCTTCTGCGGTCCGCCTGGACAGCCTGACGTCCGAGGCAGGAAGCCCGCGGTGCGTTCAGGGTGGTGGTTGACGGCCGTCGAGGTGGGCTGGCGTGGGGGGAAGGCGGGCATGCTTCACATTCCAAAGCAGAGAGGGTGAGCTGGGATGCTGTACTGATGGCATACAGTACGTACAGTGCTGCAACTTGCCCATTTTAATAGCTGTCTCTTTACAAGATGGCCGCCTTAGGAATTTTACACAAGTTTGATTTAAAGGTACAATAGGTAAGATGTTTGTGTTAAAACATTGTTGCAAGACCATTGTAAATCCATTCCTGTCATTGAAAAAGACTTGCTGACATGTTGACTCACCCTCTGCCTGTGTATATAGTCCTTAAATTTGGGTTTCAAATTATACAGTTGACGGTCTGACACTCTGTACCAAAGCGTTGTATAACTGTACAATAATTTAAGCTCATTGGTTGAAAATTGGTTCTAAGTGCCACAGCCAATGGCGTTGCATTTACAGAGAAGGGGGAGGGATAAACAGTGTTGTGGTTTGAAGGTGTTTGTTGCTGCTATTCCTCTCTTGACCGTTAGAAGTCTGGAATTACCTATTGTACCTTTAATCATCGCGTTATAATCTGGTTAGGGAGCCACATTCTCTTTTTCCACACTTTTTAGGATTTACCTGCAAATTGCTGATAAATGCCCAGGGTACTTCTAAGCTTTTAATTTAATTGGGGTTTTTTTGTTCAGTCTCATTACTTTTTAATATATCTATGGGAAATAGCATAAAAGTACATTTTTAATGATGAAATAGTTTTGCAACAGTGGGCAGACAGGAAACTATAGTTTCCTAAAGCTCTGTTGCTTCTCACACCATAAGTGAGAAGTTACACTCATGCACGCACACAAAAAGGTTGAAGTTGAAAAAATGTGATTTCTCCGGCCACAGATTGTCTGAAAGTGACATGACAATAGGATTCTCTCAGAGCTAATCTGACAGCTCTGTCTGTGGGGAGGAAGGAAACCGAGTGCTCCAGTGTCTCCGTGTGAACAGCTCCTCACTCGGAGATCGCCCTGAGCCAAGGGCACAGACACAGGAAGCTCGCTGCTCGCCCGTCTCCATGGAGATTAATCTCCGCCTTCTGTGAGGAAAAGTAAAGGGAACATGAAAAACACATCGGCTTTATTTTATTTATATTTTACTCCGCAAAGGCTATACATTAAACGTACACCATTTTCTATAATCTCAAACAAATTGCAGTTAAGAAATAATTGAGTATGAATTATTCAAACTGAATGCACACACACTCTCACACATACACACACATGTATGTATTTTGGTTGCTTTGCGGTAATGTTGACTCAAATAGAAGCTAGGCCTATAGTGATGGAGCTAGTTAAAACAGTTCCGGGGCAAGTTTAAACAGCGTCCAAAATATCATAAAACGTACTGGAAAAAGCCTTGTTTTAATACAAAGCTTATAGTCAAAATTTTTTTTTTTTTTTACAATTTGCATTTTTCATCTGAAAATTGTCTTGTAGAAATTGTCTATAATGTTGTATGTGCTAACCGCATATGACACCATTTGTATGAAATTGATGTCTTTGAAGAAATTGATGAGAGCTAAATTGGACTGAAGAAATGCATGGTCTACATGGAATATACAACCTCACATTAAAGGTTATTGTGGCTGATGCATTTATAACAGGCAGGGGCATGTTGAAACACAGCATGCCAAAGTGCCCCTGCTGCTCTACTCCAGCAGGGCTCACAGTTTCTGGTTCCTGGTGACATGTGTCAAATCTATACAGTGTTATAACCCACACGAGGTGATTCACATGAGGTATAATTGGAGTCTGTGGTGGTCACATATCATCAGTTATTCTAAAAATACTTTGGTGAAAAATTATTACTTTCATGGTGCTAAAACACAGATTTGTTAATAACCCTTGATGAAGTTTTCACTCAAACGCGCGTTGCTATTACACAATGGTGAAAATAAACCCAACATTCTTGCGCAAATGCAACTCTGCAAAATCCCCATGTTTCAACATGTCCCGTGTTTGTTTGTGCCCTGGTCTCCCCTACTACCAAAATAAAAAAATAAAAAAGATCATTATCATCTTCCGCAGACATAAATGCAATGCTTTTCTGCACATGTGTAGAACCACAATCCTGCACAGTGGGGAAATCCAGCAATGACAACTGGCAGTTGACCTTTGGCAACCATAGTGGAGTAGAGTGCTTCTCACCAACCAGGATTAGAGGGAAGAGAAGGAGAGTGAGGAGACAGAATTTGGTCAAAGGGGTTTGGAAAAAACTTTATGGCCAGAAGTAGATGGTAGTTCCCATAACTACACCTAAAAATGAAAGAAAAATGAACCTTAACTGAATGTAGTTTAACTACCTGCAAAATATATCTACATACAGTTAAGCTACTCACCCTGATTACAAATGCACGTTTGTTTTCATAGTGTCATTATGGTGTGCATGCAGTAGAAAAATGATATGATCAGAGTTTTGATTCAGTGGTAACTGCTGACTTGTTGTTCACTTAATTGGTCACAGAGGCTGGCGGTCGAGCTGCAACATGGTTTCCAGCACTGAAACATATCCAGTTTTTAACTAAAAATAGATTTTGCTAAATGAAGTCATTTGTGTGTTGAAGGTCATTTTGTCAAGAACAGAGGTCGCCATAGTGACAGCAAAACAGACTTAAGTAACAGGAATCCCCTTTTAGGCTAGTGTCATAACGCAGGCTCAATTTAAGCACTCTGTCATGACGTGGGGAATTCCTGGTAACTGTGCGTCTGAATGAAAAATGAAACCAACCAAACTGCCCTCTGTGGCGTCTCAGTGAGGAACCGCAATATCACACACTGCTTTATATGACTACTGCTATATCACTCGGGTCCCATATCACTCCTGTTTAATTTGTACCACTGAGGAATATGAAAAATGTTACCTTATTTACGACCGTGGAATATATTAGGGCTAGCATCAGTACACATTTCTACTGAAAGAAGTGAAATATCGCCGCTTTATACTGCTCCCCAGATACGCTCCGCAACTCTGTCTGGAAGGCAAACTTCCAAAATGGCAGATGGCCACGACAGGCTATCCGCTTAGGACTGGACGGGATTTGGGCTGCAGACACTTGGACTGCACTCAAACACTCCCAGCGTTTCAGGAGAAGAGCTGCAGGAAACAGTACTAAAAACGTCAGACTGCATTATATAACAACAAAACAAAGCACAGGGCACCAAGGTACACATGGCGCTATAAATTAAAATGATTTCACTTCAGAAAACAGTGAACAGTTATAAACTAGACTAGCTACTTGTGGAAGTGCTGTTCTTGTTGTTGCTCAGATGATGGGCGCTGTTAAGTAATACATTTAAATGAAGGATATCTTTAAGTAGGGGTAAAACTGTGTTCCTTGATGAATAAACTTGACAAAAAGTATGAGAATGCAAGCTGTGCGCCGACTCGTTCTTGTTTCTCTCTGAAAAAAAGGCTGCTACTTCTAACTGGACTTACGGTAAGAAACGAGATATGATACATCAATGTTTCCCCCCTAAATGATAAAATAAGTCAAAAACTTTATTGCCATATTAATGCACTGCCAGTAACTTATCTGTGTTTCCCGGCATGCAGATACTCTATAGGTACAACAGGAGTCATAAACAGCCTAGAGTTTGTGTGAATGTAACACACCAGAAAAAAAAATTTGGATGGGATCCAACTCTGCAGTTCTGGCCATGGAAAAACCCCCTCAGCGGGTGGGGGAGGGGTGGGGAGAGGCCTGATGTCACGAGCGACTGTTGAGAGTTTCCAAGAGATCCCGACGGCACATGCGGTTGGAAGCAGGGTCGGGTTGAGCCGAGCGAGGGAAGCAAACATCTCGTCTTACTGAGGGAATTCCTCCACAAGTACTCATCGGTTGTTCTTGGGAGGAAATGGAACGTGGGAGGGGGAACACCAGTTTAGATTCCATCACCATGGCAACTGCAATAATATTTTTTCCTCATGTGCAGGACGGAAATTTGTTTGGAAAACAGGCTGCGCCTGGACTGCCATTGATTTTTCCTGTCTGCTCTACATGACAAAGATCATTAGCGTGCATTGCTACTGGTGAGATCCCATTTCACCCTGTTCTTACTTAACAGCTGACAATGGTTAAAATGGATTGGATAGACTGGCAATGTCTAATTGCTTGCAGTCGCATGTAAAAAACAAACAAACAAAAAAAACCCAATACTTATTTCCTGTTCATAGTTCAAATAACCAATATTTTCACATTTTTATCTCTTTTTTCTCTAAGTCCCTCCTAAAGGAATTGGTTTGCAAAGGCTGGCTGTGATGTATCAACACTGAGAAAATATGAAGGCAAATATTAGCTCTCAAAATTATATCTCAAAATTTATTTTTTCACAACAGAAGCAACATTTTTATGTTGACATTTTTCTTTTGTGAATTTAATGACGGTTGGGTGGGATTAGTACAGTTTGCCAATAAGGAAATAAACTGTTAATTTATCTTCAGTGCTAAGGGCTGCCAGATTGTCTGCCAAAAGTCTGTGATCAGTGACAAATAAATCAGGACTCGAGTTATCATTGAATAGGAGCAAAACATTGATCTCTGCCCTAAATGTCTCAGGAGTTATGATTTATATATTAAAACAATTACAATAAAACTGTAGTGACTGAACATTCCCGGAATGCACTTTAAGCTGCACCATTTTCTCTTGTCACAGTGCATACTGTTTGGGATTTCTTTCCCAACCAAGTATTACACAATTGATGCTGTGTTTTAGTCTTCACATACATTTAACCAGTTAGATGTTAGATTAAATGTGAATGCTTCCAGTTCAAAACCTATGGAAACATTATATTGAATTGAATTTTTGTGCACACATTTTCCCCATTTTTCTCTCCACTTTCAAATCACGAAATGTCTCTCTGGTTACCCCTGTGCTACACGGGGTGCACTCCAACAGAAGTGCATACAGGGCTCCTAAGCTCTCATCTGCGAGCAAGTGACTACTTAGCATGCTACACGGTGTATAGTGCTACAGATGATTGACAGCTAATCAGAGGAGAGGTGCATCTCTTGCTGAAGACAGCTGGTAGTCTGTGGGCGCCTGGAACATGATTAAGATAAACAAAATGGTGGAGTAGCCGGATGAATCATAAACCCTGAAATAAACCCATATTACCACTGGCAGGATCAAGCAACTTGTGTCCGACCTCAGCAACAAAAGTAAATATAGTTCAACATGAGTGAAACATGAACTCTTTAATTTCCCATATTCATATCTGGACGCTCACACTTGATTACAGGTTATTTTTGGCTGACAACTTTTGCCAGCACAACATATTTGGAGCGCAAATCGGTGTAAACAGCTATTTCATCACTACCCTTCGGTTATATAATCAGTATTTAAGAGGCCCAACACTAAAGGAATTGGTATTCTACCTAGAATCAGTAAAATATTGATTATGTTTTTCTTGGCATGAATGAACACATTATCTGATAAACAAACCAAGATGCAAGGTCAATAACTACTATGGCTATAAGTGTTCTTCATCCTTGTTTATGTGGAAAGGACAAAATAAAGGGTTTTTTGTTTTTAAGAGAAATGTGATGAACTGCAGAGAGTAGCTGCTACTTGGTGTTCCAACATCTTCAGCACGGCAAGTAACAAACAGGTCCATTCGGCCAATGATAGGTGCCCCCTCACAGTAAAGTCTAAAGATATCCGATCCACATGTTAACCCTACAGTAACAGCCGCAGGTAGCATAGCTTTTATGGTCTCCTTTAGGATCCGCATGACTGTAGACGAGCTGAGACTTCAATTAGAGCCACTGGTCAAAATCACAAACGGCATGCTGTCACGAGTGGCTTCAAATGAGGCAAAACAGGAAACAGGTTGCGAGGGGGAGAACATCTCCCAAATCTGTTGCTCAAAGTTAAGGACAAAGCGGCATGTCGTTTCTGAAGGAGCGGGACCCCCCCCCCAAAGCACGTCTTGATCATCGGAGCGGAAATCTGAAACACCAAAGCCTCAACGTTTCATGATCGCTTTACTCCGCACCGCGGTGATTAAAGTCCGTGTTTTCCCCCGGGAGCGACCGGCGGGCTGGAGCTATCCCATCAGGCGCTCTCCCCTTGATCTCAGATGTGTCGCTGGCAGAGAGGCTCTTCAGGAAGGCCTTTTACAGCAGCTGTCCCCTGCGTTTCCTGGAATGTTCCGGGCAGGCAGCACTGCGGCCTGGTTCCTCGCTGTCTGCCAGCACCGCAGGAGCTTGAGCGTCTCGTTGACGTGTTATCGGATTAAATGTTGTTAATTATTTGTTGCTGCACGATAAGAGGAAAGTATGCAATACGCGATAACGTTGTTGAATATTGTGATGACGATGTGACTTGCGATAAATGAACAGATATTGAAGTGACCGCAGTTGTAATATCTTTCTGCTTTAGGTACGCTGCTAACATGGATCCCTGACAATGAATAGCATATGCCCACTGAATAAAAAAAAACCCTATTATTTCCAATATGCTTTTATTGAAATAATTGCACATGAACATTTAACAGGACATCAATTTAAATAAATACTATTCATGCATGTGATGTGTTTATCATGCATATTCATATTGATAGAAGATAAATATACAATGTATCGTGCAGCCCTAGTTAGCAGTATATTTACATTGTATAGATTATTCTATGATTTCAGTTATACAGTAGGCCTGGGATGAAGTCAACAGTTGTCCTTAACTTTGACTTAACCATAAAATATTTAAAATATAAAATATTTCTTCATAAACATAAACAACATTTATTTGGCAATTTCAGCAATCAAACCTAACTTTCCAAACTGAGTTTGTCAAGATTATATCAGCGATTGTGATCGCAGATGACAGCAGAGGGTTGCCTTCTTCCACTAAAATGAGTTACGGTAAATTAAATAGGAAATTGCCCAGAAAAGTGGGATAATAGTGAAAACAAATGTCTTTCATATTCGATTATGCACACGATCCTGTTATTTGCTTAATGGAAACTGCTCAGTCATGGGTGTCCAAGTGAGTCTATATTTCTGGGGGAAAAACCATGCTATTATACAGAGCTGTTCAGCAAACTGCAAATGATTCCTGGTTCAGATTATAGAGTCACAGAAATAGCCTCTCTCACATGCAAAGAAAGGCATTATGAACTGAAGTTACACTGAGAAAGCGGTGGCGATCCCACGCGAGCAGGCAGAAGATGAAACATCTTTTTTTATCAATCTTAATTACACTGGCTTCACACCAGACCCGTAATGATCCTGCCACAGGCCACATTCCTGCTGTGACCTTTTTCCCCCGCACAGTGGGTGACCTTCTCTCCCTGGTCCTGGGGCAGGGGGAACATCTGTCAGAGGGCAGACGACTAACTGGGGGGGGGGGGGGGGGGGGGGCGGCAAAACGGCAGTGGCTGGGGTCTCGCTCAATCTTAGGTAATGGGCCCAACGCCGGCACGGACAGGCTCCTTATCGGTTAGTTTCTTGCAGCCGCGTATTTAGAATCGGTTTGTTGATATGTCGTCCTTTAAACGACGCCTTTCCACGCGCGCTAACGTTGCGCTAACGCTGCCCAGCGCCAGCCAATCCTCTCACACCTATTTTTCTTTCCCAACGCTGAGCGTGTCAATATTATGAGTGTCCGAGGGTGAGGTTGATGGATAGAGGGCGAGTTGCCGAATGTTGTGTTTCGTACTTAAAGGTTAATTTCATGCCATTGACTGCCGGCCAGATCAAATCCAGATGCTGCTAGTTATAGACAATGTTATTTCAGATTTTCCCTCTTTCTTTTTTATTGGGATACAGGGCATCATTGTGGTTTCTCCGCTGGCCCAGACCCATTAAGAAATGACAGCTGTCTAATCAACTGGTGGCATGCTAGCTGATCATTACAGAAGGTAATGATCATTTTAAAATGTGTTTTGGAAGGAGACTGTCTCCTGGCTTTCATTTTCACACACGCTTTAGGCTTTTTTATGAATCATATTTTTTCCTGCTATTATTACTACAGTAGCACAGTGTTGTACAGATAAGTGTATTTAATAGTGAAATATAGGTAAAGACATAAATCAAAAGCTGTTGTTCTGTATAGCGCTTATAATTTGTCTCAAAACATCAAGTTAACTAGGAATATAAGAGAGACATAAAATGAGTGCTGGAACACTTTCTCAGGAACATCGACCCTTTGCCCAGGTGTTTGGCAAGCTTGATGGGACCAGTGGCACACAGGTACTGACTAGATCAGAGAATACAAAATGGCCTCAGAGGCTATTATGTAACTCATGATTTGCCCTAGATTGTTGCACTCTCACTTCGTAATTTTCCATTGCTCCTATGCCCTCCTGTTTACTGTAAATTTTTATGGTTGTATATATAGATACCTGGTGTGTGGGAAAACGAGTGGGTCATCAGAGGTCTATTACAGGGGAAAAAATGAGAACTGACACATAGATATTAAAAAAGTGAATTATTGTGTACTCAATCTAATGGCCTGGAACATAAAATGGAATATTTATCTTTGCTCCGCTCTACCTGCGATATAACTGCCGATGACGGCCTTTGCTGGTATGTTAGTTGCAGGTAAAAATAATAACGTACATATAATATAAAAGTACATATAATATATAAGTTATTGAAAAATTTGGTCAATATTTTATGGATTTTTTTTAACTACCCAACAGAAACCGGCTATTTATCTTGTGACAGAAGTCGGGCTTGAAAATCCATCCGTCTACTAGCGAAAAAAAGTGTGGCTTCCCCCATGGGGATTGTGAGGGGTTCATTGGGTCAGCAGAGTGAGTAATGTGGTTAGACCTCGTTCTTTCCACAGAGTGACTGCAGTATACTTCCAGAGGCCTTTTCTTCTGTCGAGCAGAGAGCCCGTGTTCCAATTCACTGCTACAGTACACTGTAGGAATTGCTCCCCCCCTTCCCAATTAACATGAATTGTTGGGGGTGATGTGCCAGATCACATCGCTTGACCACCCCCCTCCTGCCTCCCCCCCAATTTGGAAACTGTGTCACATTTTCCAGTCCACCAGAACCGAGACCACCCCGTGTCACAGTGAAACATTGGCTTACTTTCATCACTTTTCGCTTTCCCCAGTGCTGTCGGGATGTTCCATCAGCTACTCCCATGATCCTGTGGGGCTCCACCGCCTCATGTCATGTTCTCTTGAGGAGGCTTGGCTGAGTGCAGATGTCAGCCGGTGGTCAGCCAGTAGGAAACCTGCAATCACGAAGCAGAAGGCTGCCAGAATTGCTTGAGAATTGTGCTTTGAACCCGGGGTGAACCTGGGTGCTGGTGTCCAGAGGAGAGAGCCTGTGCAATAAATACTACAGGCATCCTGCAGGTTCAGATTATGAAAAAAGAAAAAGTAAGGAAACATTTTAAACTTGTGGTCCCATGGCCAGCTCCTGCAGTGGTCAGGTGGCTTTGTAGTGTTGTTCTTTGGGGCGGGGGGGGGAGGTTAGATCAGGAGGTGAAAGTGGTTGATTTAATTAGCTGTGTCTAGGACACCTACAGTAAGCACATGTTTTTGATCAGACCTTTGCAGGGCATGCTGTCTGAAGGTGACCCCCCCCCCCACCACTTCCGAACTCTCAGAGAGCTCGAGGCATATGTGTGTGTGAATGTGTGTGTGTGTATGCGTGGGTGTGTGCATGGGTGTACAGTATGTGTGTGTTTGGGTCTATTTACATGCATGTCTGAGCATGTGCGTTTCTGTGTTTCTGTGTGTGTGTGTGTCTGCCTGCAACTGAAGTGCTCAAAATTTCTGATAAACCCTAGCTGGGTTTATTGCATTGCAGTGCCTGAACTATATTTTCACGAAGATGAGCCAATTAAACAAACATAGCAAGAGTATATTTTTGTATAACGTGCCCTTAATAATGAATCGCACATTTATTACCAGTACACCTCCTAGACTTCAAATCATTACAGATGCTATTTCAAAGAAATCTCGCATACACAAGTTTCAAATTACTAAGGGTGCAGAAATAAAAGAAAAAAGTGACAATGAAAGAGAAAACTCATAAGAATTTGATGGTTCTGAAATTCAAGCCATTCCCATCATATTTTTTATTCAGTTCCTCTGAATAACATTCATTTCATTTCTTCATTTGCATTCTTTTGATTTAACCTACCATGCACATTTACAACAAACCATGAAATCTTTCAGTGATTTTACTATTGATATGACATACGTTTTCAATATCGACGATTCAGTTGATGTCATTTAGCTATTGCATGTACAGCAGCAATGGTTTAATCTGTGGATATCTTCATATTTTTTAAGAGGTAATAAAAACTTTTAATCACAACAGCCAAAGCATCTGGGACGTATGGCATAAGCAACTATAATTATTAGTCAATGTGCTGCCAATGTGCATTCAAAGTAGACTGCAATAAGCCTGTATGACGCAACACATTCTGTTGCACTATGTAGCCCAGATATTTTAACCATATAAATACTAACTGAGCACTTTATTAGGTATTTTATTAGGTTTTCTGCTGTAGCCTATCCACTTAGAGTTATAATGCATTGTGTGTTCGGAGATGCTCTTCTGCATACCACTGTTGTAATGTGTGGTTATTTGCGTTACTGTCACATTCCTGTCAGTGTTGACCAGTCAGGCCATTCCCCTCTCAATAACAAGGCGTTCCTGTCTGCAGAACTGCTGCTCACTGGATGTTTTTTTAATTTTTCACACCATTCTTTGCAAACTCTAGAGACTGTTGTGTGTGAAAATGTGGAGATCAGCAGTCTCTGTGATACTCAAACCACCCTGTCTGGCACCAACAATCATTCCATGGTCAAAGTCACTTAAACAAAATTTCTTACCCATTCTGCTGGTTGATGTGAACATTAACTAAAGCTCCTGATCCATATCTGCATAATTTTATGCATTGCACTGCTGCCACATGATTGGCTGATTTGATAATCGCATCAATAAGTAGGTACACAGGTGTTCCTAATAAAGTACTCAGAAAGTGTAGATAACAGAGAGATTTCTTAGTGGAAATAATACCATACATGTTTAGTCAAAGATAATCTTGCTGTTCTTGACATACCTGTTGTACTGTCCTCTATGCTTCAGCTATGCACTGAACAGTCAGATAAACGCCTTTTGTTCATTCAGTCTCCATAGACAGGATAACCGTTTGTCCATAGGTTTATTAATTAGCAAAGGGTGAAACTGAAAATAAACAAAACATGTAATATTGCTGTAATTGCCCTATATTTGATAATAGGCTAGTAAATGACTAGCTAGTGAACTGATATTATATTTTTTAAGCTGAATATGCATGCGTATATGAATTACACAACAGAAAGTTAATGCATGTAAAAAGGATTACATAGAAAGTTCTAGCATAATAAGAAGCTAACATAGAATCCAAATTATGAACTTACATACTGAATGATATAATAACCCCACAAAAACTTTGAAGAACAAGATGAAATTATTTTAAACTGATGCTTTGCAAAGAAATTAAATAGACAAATGTGCATTGACAGCAGTGGGGGAGAGGGTATAGCATTTCTGTGGTTTCATCTGAGTGTCAACATGCACAATCGCTAAACTACTATAAATAAATACATAAATAAATATGAATAATAAATGGTAATGACAACAGTGCTTCAATTGATATTATTGTGCCCTAGAATAAATTATATTAGTATGGATAGAGATACGTTGGAAGATGATATAAAATCTGGAATAGTCATGACATAAGATTATGCTTCCCAAACTTTTGGGGGAATATTAATGTAGCTCTGAGAGTGGAACTGAAAAATATGAAGTTTAATATGAGTAGGTGGCCATATTAAAGAATCTCTGCCATGGAGCCGAAACTTTGATTTTTAATGAGGTACTGTTTAAGCCAAGCCCAGCCCGATCTGTTCAGCTAAATTCAAAGACACCACTGAGCTGAATGGCACAACTTTTTCAGACAAGACACCAGCATGCCAGGTTTTGAGAAAATTGCACCAGCATGGACGTTTTGTCTGCATTTTAATTGTCACTGTGACAGCTGAAGTTAAAAGGCCATTTAAACAAAAATAGTGCTAATCGGCAAAGCCTAAGTCTATTTGGCTCTCAGAAGCCAGTCTGAGCCATTAACCACTGGCCATTAACCACTGTGAACATGTTTCCTTGTTTCTTCAGAGTCCATTTTTGTTAAGTTTCCCATTACATCACCCTACCTCAGCTGGATGAAACAGAATTTATGTAAGGACTGGAACGAGGTTTGTTATTTTCCTGTTTGAGATTCTGACTATTTTAATTTGGGTACCCATATGTACAGAAACACCATGCAGCTGAGCTGGACCAACCATGCCACCAAATGCTCTGCAATCAACAGAAAATATCTTATTCCAGTACACTAGACTCTGGCACGCACATTGATGTGCCAGGATTAAATTGCCTTGACAACAAGAGAAAAAGTCTCGTTTAGTGTGCTGTGTGCGTGCGAGTTTGGCACGATGGGGTCTTAATAAATGATATATATCCAAACTTTGTATTTACCATCTAAATTGCTTCTCCGCAATGGCCAGATGATGGCAGTGATTAATCTGCTAAAGACCTAAATCTTCCCTCCTCGATATGGTGGCACATTTTCTGCCACACATTTTCAACTTAAAACCAACATTTGTATTCCCGCAGCGAGGCTCCTCGGGTTTTTACGACGCTACCTCCGGCGGTGTCTGCCCATTGCCGTGACTCCTCCAGGTCTGTGGTCTCGGATTTAAGTGTCATTTACTTCCCCTTATCTTTCTATCATTAGACAATTTAATAAATTGTGTACGTGTACACTGCTTCTGGATCATCTATCAGGGAAACATAGTGACCCAGGTCACATTCAATGTGAGAAACCAAGGTTACCAATCCCCACTCCCCACCCCCCCCCCCCCCCCCAGCCAACCGGCCTCATCACCGCTGGGCCTGTACGTGAAGAGCAATGCTTAGATCAACACATTCATAATACATCACTGGTAAGCTATCATTTTGGAGATACGATGGTTTGCCGTTCGATCAATTACAAATATATATTCAAATATATGTACATATATTTTTGCCACTAGCAAGAACGAAAATCCATCATTCAAAAGTAATAAGTTCTTGCCATCCTGAGAAAAAAAGAGCACCTTGTTTAATTTGAAAGACTGCCACTTTAATTCCACTGTACAAAGCTACGTATAACTGCATTCGCTGTTTGAGCAGTCTGCCCACAGACTGAGGATTAGCGAACCTGTTTGCTGGATGCCCGCCAGCACATTCTGGCTGCGCCGGAGGCTGGCTGTGTGATATTTGGGCACACGGGGGTCCGTGTTGGCAGAGTGTGGCCCAGTGTGTCTCAGTAATCACTCATCTGCGCACGGAAATCCTTCACACTCCTGTTTATGAAGGTTCTGATTGTTGCTTGATTTGGAACAGTGCGCTGAAATCAAAGAGCTCGGCCCCGCTGCATTGTTCGGCTCAAGCACCCCCATTGTGGGGGGTTTAACTGTGTCTCAGACAGGGGAAAGGGATGAAAGAAGCCTCTGTCTAACAGGGGGCTACAACGAGCAGGACTAAAAAAAGAAAAAAAGTGCAGAGATGCAAAAGAACACAATGGCTCCACAGTTTCTGGAACCTACAGTACAAGGTTCCACAGACAGGAAGAATTTGATGCATGGAAGCTTTGAGATAGCTACACTTTCTTTTTTTGTCTGCCAGCTACTTCGTGGTGATAACACTGAAAAGAGGGGGGAGTGCGTTCCCATGGGAAAACAAAAGTAATTGAAACAAAGTTCCCAGATTAATTAAATATGTATTTACTCTTACCTAGAGGCTTTGCTGCTTTAATTGAATTATGCTGTGTTAGAGGACAAGCCCCATTTAAGTGTAGGATGAAATCCTATTTAAAAATGTAAAAAATATTCTGCTGCTGAATATTGTTGTTGTTCCAGTAACAGTGGTTCTACTATCCAGGTATTTATTATTCTTTAGACCTATTGGTCTTCTGCTGCTGTAGCCTATCCGTTTGTAATGTGCAGTTATTTGCGTTACTGTCATCTTCTTGTCAGGTTTGACCAGTCTGGCCCTTCTCCTCTGAACTCTCTCATTAACACTGCATTTTTGCGAACAGAACTGCTGCTCTCTGGATGTTTTTTTTTTTCCGCACCATTCTCTGGAAACTCTCAAGACTGTGGTGTGTGAAAATCCCAGGAGATCAGCAGTTTCTGAGATACTCAATCTACCCTGTCTGGTGCCAACAATCATTCCACGGTCAAAGTCACTTAGATCACATATCTTCCCCATTCTGACATTTGGTCTGAAAAACAGTTGAACCTCTTGACCATGTCTGCATGCATTTAGTTGCTGCCAAATGATTGGCTGATTAAATATTTGCATTAACAAGCTGGTGTACAGGTCTACCTACTAAAGTGCTCACCGAGTGTTTACAGACACATAGATATATGTACCAACAAAATACAGTTTGAATGCATTGCAGATCACAGGGACCTGTTTTCAGTTGTAAATGCAGCTAGTCCTGCAATGAAAGGAAGGAGACAAACACAGTCCTACCTCTTAAATTCCTTCCGTCAGGTGTTGATTTACAACACATATCCATTTGTGTGATAATGCCTCGGGCCATTCTCACCTCATGCTTTTATTGCTTTTTGCATTCTTTTCTCATGCTCCTCTCAGTTGATGTGAATCTCAAATTGTCCAGCACACGTATCAATGTTATCCTCCGTTCACATTTCTCTCGTCACTCTACAGCGAGTTTCCAAATTGATAAACTTGTAATGGATTGTCATTATTTTCTGGGATGTTCCGGTATACGGCTATGCTAACAGCCTCCAGTAGCTGCTAATTGTGTAATTAAGGAGATAAGGAGATGGAGACGAGTAGAATCTGAAACGATCACAGCAAATGGTTAAGATAAAATTAACCATGTTCTTTATTTCGTTTACCGATAATTTGCCAAGGTGAGACATCTATGACACTTTCTCTCGATAGGATTAAGCCATTTATATTTTCTTAACTAAATTTATACTCATCAAGAGTCCATAATCCTGAAGCATATGAAAAATGTAATTTAAAATCATGTGGTTTTCATGTCCCGCATAGTTTTTAGCTTCATAAAGCAGCCTGTATGAAATAGCTCATTGCAGAACCTGCTGCTGTAACAGACTAAGAATGAGGAAGATGTGTGTGTGTGGATGTGTGTGTTGGGTGGGGGTTATGCCAAGCCATTCATATTTCTTTTATGCACTTCTTCCCCCCCAAAAGCATGACAGCCATTCTGCCAACAGTAGGTCTCTGTGTTTACGTTATGACATTCATAAAATGAGAGGCCCTTGATTGCCCACTCCAAGCCTGCAGTTCCATGGGCCGACAGCATCCCAGCCCTCTTGGCAGAATGCAAGCTATGTTTTGCATTTCCTCTTTGGCGTGCTCAACAACCTTTGAATTAATGACCTTATATCCAAACAGCAAAGACAAGAGTGAATGCATTATGTTTCATTCATGGCCGACCCACTCTAACACACGTGGAATGCTCATTATTTGAAACACTTCCTCTTAAATCAAGTGTAAAAGTAATAGACTCCCCCCCCCCCACTGGCCCCTGATTTATAGTGATGTCATCATCCAGTGACTGTGTGAGATAACATGGGTAGTAGTAAATGACAAAAAGACAGAGACTACCAGCTGGAAATTGCTCCACCCATTAGGCTGAAAAATGGGCCAACGTTAACAGTGATTTTTCAACAGCAAACTCTTTATGTCTTATATTAACACGGGGGGAGCCCAGTACAGACTGACCGTCAACCATTTATTTCTCAACTTTGTTTGATGGGGACTTAATTTCAGCCTGTGGTTGTCACTGTAAAATATCAATGCCAATTTGAAGGAATGTTTGAAAAGTCAAGAGTGAAGTGAGGACTCTGATATGCTGATATGCATGTACTGTGGGGGAGCGGGGGGTGAGAGATACTGTACCAGCATACTGGAATGTTTTATACCGCTTTATCTCGGATGTGTCTAAAGGGGGAATGTTCGCACTAATGCGCCAGGCAAGCATTCTGTACGGTTTATGTAGCATGCACACTTCTGAGGGAGTGAAGGACCTTTGGCAGACGGCACCATTGTGATAATGAAAAGAGATGGACTTGCAAGTTTACTTTATACTACCTGTGACAATTAACAGCCGCACTGAGTGTGACAACTAATGCCATTGTGACCACTCCGCTCCTCTCTGTTTACAGAATGAGGAATTCCTGTTCCTGTGCAATTACAATGATGTGATGTTGCTGCAAACTGGATCTAGTTAGATAGAAAATAAGTTATTTTACTTGAATTGACCTTAACCATTTAATTTATCTTTTCTATTTGCAGTGTCTATGGTAGTCGTGGATGATTCTATTTGCAAATAAAAATTTAACCATTAATACTGAACAAAGCAGCAGAGGGACAAGGGGTAAACCAAATCGCCAAGTGATAAACAGAGCACGCTCCTTAATAGAAGCAGTGCAACTGATGTATATACTGATATATTAATGTTGTCATGGAGATGTCCATGGCTTGGGTCATGACAGTTTGAAGTCCCTTCTCTTCCGGAGTCTGGTTGGTGAATTGGGTGCTTGTCAGTAGAAGAATCGGGGATGAATGTATGTAGAAGTTGACTAAAATATATTTACCTCCCTCATTTAAAAAATAAATGAGCATCTGACAATATTGGCTGTGTAGCCTTATAGATGTATTATATATAATTATAAATATATAATATCCCCTCAGTGAGCACTTTATTTGGTTTCTATTAGACTTATTTTTTAGAATGGCACATCTTTACTGTATGGAATGTGCCACAGTATATGCAACAGGGATAAGTCATACAAATTCCATTGCTCTAATACAATAAAATGGATGTAGTTTGTTGATGATACAATACAATGCAGATGTAGTGAAAACAATATTGGAAGTCTCAGATACAGTGATGCTGGTTTTCGTATACCCAGTCTACTTCATTTGGCCACTTGTCAGCATCACACCATTTGTCCTCTCTGGCGTTACACTTAGGAAATTCCCACAGCACCCAGGTACCTCAACAGCTGAATCAGGTGTGATTGTACTATTCAATAACCAATTCACAATTTTTTTCAGGTTTTGTACGTGTTTCTCTATAGTATTTTTGGCTTATCAAATTGTTTTCACTAGAGTTTTAGCTTATACGTTTTAAACTTGAGTGCATAGGTTTTGAAATAGTGTGCAGGCTGTAGAAATGTACTGTTATTTTGGTGGTTAAGTCTGACTGAGAAATGAATTCAAGATTTTTGAAAACTGTGCCCATTAAATCCATTTTTTTTTGTCAGAGCAATGAAAAATATATTTACAATTTGGTCCACATAGAGTGCTGCTGTGAAGAGTTATGAAATTGTAAACTTGGCATTAAAAAATGAATGAATGAAACTAATGCAAACTATGCTCCACATATATATATATTTTTTTTTACACTGTTGGGAGATGAAAACATGGCCATTCATGCAGTATTTTAATCACAATATGAGGTATAGAAAATGCAGTGTAAGATACTGTATAAGATTATCATTCAGACTCCATGGCCTGTATTAATTCATTTTAAACGTGTTGTTTGCTAAACATATTTTATAACCAACCATAGCATCATGAATAGCATTAATCCCCAGAAGACCAAATGGACTTGAAAGAGCCAAATTTAAATGGAGATGCAGCACAAATGAGATAACAGAAGCTCACATAGAAACAAGAAATGTTTACACCGGGGGTCCGATAGGTCTGTATAAAATGGATGCCACCTGGGGAAATGCACTTGTATAGAAAACTCATATTAATAGTCTCCTATCTCTTGCCTCTTTGAAATGTGAACAAGCTAAACAAGTCATCTTAATGTGTTTCGGCTAGTTGGTCTTTAGCACTGCATTTGATTTCATTTTTGTGACACTTGACTCATTTTATACGAACAGAAAAGTAACATTTGGGAGCATTGGTACAATCATTAGGTGCAGCAATGAAAATATAACATTTGGGAAGGTACACATACACAGGTACTGGGGAAAAAAACATTTCACTCAGTGCTGTGAAATATTACTAACCGTCAGAGAGACACCTGAGGAGTGTCAGAGCCAAATGAAAGAAGTGGATGGAATTGAAATGGCTGACCCAGTGACTTCCGCATCACAACATTAGTATTGCAGGCCATTCTGAGCTACTCAGGGAACCTGGTTATACTGGATACACTCATTATTAGGTATTTATTAGCCTAATTGGTCTGCTGTAGCATATCTACTTAAGAGTTTTGATATGTTCTGTGTTCAGAGATGCTCTTCTGCATACCACTGTTGTAATGCTTGGTTATTTGCGTTACTGTCACCTTCCTGTCAGCTTTGGCCAGTCTGGCCCTTCTCCTCTGACCTCTCTCATTAGCAAGCCATTTTTGCCTGCAGGAACGGCAGCTCACTGGATGTTTTTCGCACCATTCTCTGCAAACTCTAGAGACTGTTGTGTGTGAAAATCACAGTACATCAGCAGTTTCTGAGATATTCACACCACCCTGTCTGCCACCAACACTCATTCCATGGGCAAAGTCACTCACATTTCTTCCCCCATTCTGGTATTTGGTCTGAAAAACAGCTGAACCTCTTGACCATGTATGCATGCTTTTATGCATTTAGTTGCTGCCACATGATTGGCTGATTCAATATTTGCATTACATAATAGAGTGTTCAGTGAGTATATATGCAAGCAATGCATATGCACATGTAAAATTGCATATTTATCTATATGATTGGCTTTGAAATTCATGCAGAAACATTTACACTACCAACACTGACGACTTTCTAAGAGTAAGAATTTAGAAAGCAGAAGCCAGTGGTGGAAGTCAATAGTGGATATTTGACCACATCTCTTCTTTAATAATTTAAGGATTTAGGGGGTATGAAAACAGCACTCATTGCACTCAAATACTGGTCTCTCCACCTACATCCTGTTTGTGCTATTTCAGCAATTTCAAACATGAACAAAAATGAGATTTTTGTCATACTTGACAAAATAGCATTTCTGTGCATTTTTACATAATGCTCTTGACTGTGTTATTTGAGGAATGTTGCATATCACGTGATGCCTTTTATCTGGTTGAAACCAGATTTTACAAAGGTCAGTAACCAGAATTTCTAAATCCAAAGCAAATGTTTAATAGGAGCCATTTCCAATGGCAAATACAGTACACTTTTGATATGTCCCAATGACCTTTGTCAAATGAAGACTGTTTCAATAGGAAATCTAAAGATAGAGCAGCACTGTGATTTTCTCTGAAACAGGAACAATTCCGCAGTTCTATGAAATGGTGCACAACAGACCCAGTCAATTGGTGGAGACTGATCTACTATATGTATTCATAAATTACAAGTACTCTACATTTTGCCCCAGTGCCAAATATAGGAGACACATTTAAACTATCCAGCAGAAAACAAATAGAGAACCTGATAAAAACCAGTTGCTTATTAAAGAACACTGGATATTACAGTCTGTATACACCTCACAATGTCATCTATTCAATCATTCCTAAAAGGGTTTCATATTGTTGGTTGATACAGTGATCCATTATACCATGTTCTAGAGCAATATTACTGCACTTTTAGTTTGGTAACCTGCTGTCAATTATGAATTGTCTTTGTTTCAACTGGGCTGTTACTTCCCTGCTGAAAGAAACAAAAAATACAAGGTAGGTTTTGAAACATCTGGTAGCAGTTTGGCTGGCAACCTGCACAGAAAAGCTGCCAGCACTAACTGGTTTACCAGCTCATACCCAGCTAGACCAGCTTATGACCAGCTTGGCTATGCTGGTTGACCGGCTCATACCCAGCTAGACCAGCTAATGACCAGCTTAACAAGCTCAATTTTCAAGCTGGTCAAGCTGGAGTAGCTGTATTTTACTCAAATCTGGACCTGATATATTATGACTGCTGTATTATTTTATCTTTCTTGTAAGAAAGACAGTCTTATTAGCTCATGATAGTAAATCAATCTGAAGGAGGATGAATAACTTTAATTTAAAAATTAAGTACCACTAAATTTGGGCCCTGCTTTTAAATTGTTGTTAGATTTAAAATATACAGTCACACAATAAATTGAAAAGGAGACAAGGAGACAATCATTGTGTTCTAATTATTCATTCATTATCCTAACCCGCATATCCTGAACAGGGTCACAGGGGGGCTGGAGCCTATCCCAGCATACATTGGGCGAAAGGCAGGAACACACCCAGGACAGGTCACCAGTCCATCACACACTCATACCCACAGGCAATTTAGACTCTCCAATCAGCCTAACCTGCATGTCTATGGACTGTGGGAGGAAACCCACGCAAACACGGGGAGAACATGCAAACTCCGCACAGAAAGGTACCGGCCAACAGGGATTCGAACCCAGGACCTCCTTGCTGTGAGGCAGCAGTGCTACCCACTGCACCATCCATATTTATTTTATAAAATATATTTTATGTAAACTGTAGAACTGGGATGTTGAATACTACTGGAGTCCATCACTCATGTTGCCAATAGAGAAAACCATGGTCATATCAATAATATCATGGATATATTTGATATATAAGAGAAAAGAGCTTTGGACATTCACTCTGTATTCATTTGTCTGCTGTGTTATTGTCTAAACAATTTCCATAATTACAAGTTTATTTGAGAACACACTTGACATTTGTACTGATATTGCTGCAAATAAATTCTTACTTTTACCCTGTTAAAATGAGCCACACTTAAAAAGGCCATGCCTTTTCTGTTTCAGTAACCTGTACATTCATAAACATGAGGCAACCATTCTTTAATGAAACAAGGCGAGGTTATTGTACCAATGATCAAATGGTGTAATTTGTCTTGCTGTATGTTGATCCACGCTCTATTAGTACTTTGAGAGGCACGGTTTACTCAGCTATTAAAACGCAACCAGGCTTGGTGGAGAATGTGGCTATGGCAGTTCCTTTTCACTGAGGTAATGAGAAATTAACGGCTTTCGGGACACAAGTGCTCTGCACTCGAAAATGTTAAGCTGAATTTAATACAAAATGCAGTTAATAGACTCGGGGGTGTCGCAGCATTAGAAATAAATGAAAATGTGATCAAACAACTGGCAAACGACTGGCAGGCATTGTTGTCACCAATAGTAATTCATACAGAAACACTGCATGTGGCAGAGCATGGTCTAGTCTTTGGTTTATTTTCTCTCGGTTCCATGAGACTTCTCAGGTACAATAGATGCTTTATTATAAGAATAACTTGATTATTACAATATAAGTGGAGAATAGTGCATTCATTATTATCATTTCAGTTTTCAAATATGAATAATGAGAATGTTTTGCTTTCCAGATCCACTTTGGGTACAATAGCTAATATGTGTTGTATAAAAGTTGTATTGTATCTTCATTGACACAGTATAGCAGCTTTTTTTTCCACTGTGATGGGATGTGACCTTGACATCATCAGCATCATGCAATAGCATATGATTCTTTTTTTCTCACTTTCACTTTTAGTAAATTCAGAACAAATGCCAGTAAGTGGCTGCCGCAAGTGTTTCAGTATTCTCATTGCCATTGTACAAGTTGCACTGATAATGGATTGAACTTGATTTGGATTGAAATTGTGGGCGGCTGTAGCGTAGTGGTTATGGTGAACGACTGGGACATGCAAGGTCGGTGGTTCTAATCCCGGGGTAGCCACAATAAGATCCACGTAGCTGTTGGGCCCTTGAGCAAGGCCCTTAACCCAGCATATCTCCAGGGGAGGATTGTCTCCTCCTTAGTCTAATCAACAGTACATTGCTCTGGATAAGAGTGTCTGCCAAATGCCAATAATGTAATGTAAAGTTATAAATATATACAGTATTTGCTGTGAATAAAAATAATCAGGTGCAAATCAGTTTGATCCAAATGTCATTATTGTATTGTAGCACAAACTATTCTTTTTGGAACCAGATGTTGAAAGATAACTGTTTAGGATAACTTTCCTAAATAAATATCTGTAACACTAGGAGCAAAATGTCTGTATTGCATTATCACAGAATAATTTAAAGCTGTGAGCGTTTTGGTTGTTTTTGGCTGTCTAGGTGATACCATTCTCTGGGCTGTCTGCCAGGATCTTTCAGACCACAATTTCTACTTTTGCTCTTTAGTGAATAAATAAATGTGATAAATCATGTTATTTCCCAAAGGTATGCTTTCTATGCCTGCAAAACATCTAAACAACACCATGTATCATTATATGAGTGATTGTTCACTTGTACAGTAGGGATTCATCAAATTCACTCATAAAACCAAAAACAAATATAAAATAAACCTTATGTATTTCTCTTTGGAAACAGGAAGGGAACATGATACAAATAATATCTTGTGATTTATTTATGTTGTATAAAATAAGCATTTGACAGTAAATATCTATGCAATGAAAGGTTTAATAATGTAATTCAATTTTGCTTGTAATCCATCTTTTAGAGGACTAAATTATAGTCAGAACGCAAAATACTTTGTCAGAGAAGGTGTCACATGAACATAAAACTGTGTGGATTGCTGAACTGTGCACCTGGGAAGCTAGTGTGAATGAATTTAATCAAAGTTCTAAATCACAGCGCAAATCTGTATTGTACCCTTTATAACGAAACTGAATTATGTTTTTATAGTGCACAGTGAAAAAGTCAGAGTATAAATTTACAGATGCCACCAGCTCTTATGGCTAGCGTTATAAAATCCTCATCTAAAAATTACAACATGTACATTTGATAAATCTCAAATATCCAGACACTCAAGATAAGAGGATGTCAACCGAAGCTATTCTTGCGCTCCCACTACATTCAGGGCTAAGGGCTGTTTGTTTGTTGATTCAAGTGTGCAAGTAATTTCACTGAGAGCCTGGCTCTTATGCAGCACTGTCACTGAAAGTGCCGGTTGTGGGTGCAGATCTTCAGTAAGTGCAGCCAAGCTTTGAAAAGGCATCCGAGAATCCCAGAGGGCCTGGCGTGGATATGCCAGGAACCCTAGAGACTGCTGAACTCATCACGGTGATGCGTAAGCACGCTACTTCCAGTAAGGCTAAGAACACTGGCTTCTGAGAGCCACCCAGGTTTGGAACAATACATGAGCTTGAAATTTGAAGCTCATATAAGCTCATATAACCAACAGATTTCAGCTCATCGTTGTGCTCACCCTTTTAAATCTGAATCTGTCATCACCGTAAATGTATTTGGCAACACTATTAGTCACTCTTTCTCAAATGTTGTGTTAGAATTTTGGCCTAAAAACTGCACACTGATGGTACAAATAATCTGACGGAGTGTCAATTCTGGGGACAGGTCACATCCCCATTAGCAATGTGCTGGTAAGCCCAGAGAGCTCTGTTGTATAAATACATGAAGAGTTTCATCACAAAACATGATAAACACCAAATCCGAAAGAATTGAGATAACAGTGTCAAAAACATCTGCGATTGTTGGAGCTATCAGGCTCCGAATATAAACATTTATAACAAAAATATCCCACAGTCAAAGGTACATGAACACTGTCTTTTATTACAAATCGTGATAAACGGCACTTCCATTTCATTGCATATTGATTTTGCATTATATCAGCACAGCAATCAAACAAATCATGAACACTTTTGACAGTCGGGAGGATAGGGTGTTGTAACTCCCAAGAAAGCAAGAAAGGTTGGTAGAGTATCTTAAATGAAAAGAAAACGAAGACATTGCGGTATTCCAGGGAAGGTGAGATGCAAGCTGTTGGCTGTACAGTGTATACACAGTGAGGGACAATGGTCAGTTGTGCAACTTTGACCGACTGACTGACGCTATTAGTCGTAAATTTTATGAAAACCCCAATAAGGTTGTCTCACACACCCCTGGGAGGACAGATGAGCTGGACGCAGGGCGATATGGAAAATGTTGTTTTTCACCAACGATTATTGACAGTAGTCAAAGATGAAGAGAGAGAGCGCACATGCCCACTAATGGAAAAATAAACAAAAGTCTTCACTCTTTACCCTCATGGGATTGAGGCTAAAAATAATAAACAAATATGACAGATAAAAAAATAACCTGACTTGTGTAAAGTTTCAGCTGGCTTGCGACTCCCTCTACTCTCCTGGTGTCTCAGTCTCAGCTACCTACTGTGGACAGAAGCACTTTTCAATTCCTGGACTCATTCCTAACGCCATCCTGATGTGTGCCAACTTAACCAGTAGGTGTGGTCCTTGGATTGCCCTGCTTCCTTCCTGCACACCGATCCTAGCCGCCACAAAGGTCATTCAGGATCCGTTTATTTTGAGTCCACACTAACGCCGTCAAATTCCTGTCAAAGGCGCAGCGTGGACGAACAAAAAAGAATACAATGAAATATTCACTATTGACTGAAGATCACCCCAGCTGGGAAGGTGAAAGTATGCAAAACAACCTTTATCAAGGTTTTTGGTGAGATGGCTTGTTTTATCCACAGATTTTAAAAGAAAACCATCTTAAAACCCACTACTGAGGGCAAATCCATAAGAAAACAATATAACTACGAAAGCACTCTAGATCATAAAAGAAGGTCGGGTGATTTTAAAGCTTTTCAATGCTGTTTATGAATCACAAAACAAACACACTACTGTACATTCTCCTAGGGGGCTGTTCCTCTGAAACTGTGTGTTTACTAACAGCGTATCTTCATGAATTAATGCAAGAGGCTCATATTTGTTTCCCAAATTTCTGGCATCTAATTGCACATTTCCCCCTATTGCTTAAAGGGGCATATCTTTACAGTTTCAACTACAGGCTGGTCTTTATGGAGTTAATGAGGATGCTCTTTTTATGCAGCTGAAGCTGCAGCAGTGGTTTCATATCCTTTGACAGTACACAACAGATACGTTTGCAACAATGTAATCTTTCATCACGATGCCAAGAGCTTAGCAATGTTTAGCAATCCCATTCTGTCAATATGGGACTCAGATAGCTGATATCCTTTTTAATAGTTTGTAATTTTTATGTAAACTAAAAAAATGTATGTTTAAATACTAGTTGAAACTTGGTGAAATGACCTTGTGAGATCAGCACTATCACCAACAGTGCCATTGAACAGCAAGTAATGTAACTAATTTTGATATGTCATCAATTACGACATAACACTGGTGCTCAACAATCAAGTGCACACATCCTCATTGAAATGAATGTACCATTATATTCCAGGCCATGTAACATCTCTGTTATGTAAAACTAGATAGCGAATCACAGAAAATGCAATATAATAGTAAGCAACCAAAATAAAGGAGTGATGACATGAAGCCAAGCCATCACTCAATATTATTTTTGGCAGCAGTTCTATATTACAGATGATACAGAGGAAATAGCAGTTAGTGTACTTTGTGGAATCAAATATATTTTAGGAGCTCTTGAATGCTATACAAGATACAGTATTTGTGATCTATTTTTAGCTTATAGACAAGCAAAAAAAAATCAGTGAACTTGTAAAAGAGTTGTTGGCCTAATACGTGTGTTCATTTATAGTGTTGTGCATTTCAGGCACTGCAGCACTCCAAAGTCTCATTCTGTATAGCTGGCATTAGCTTACACACTCCCACAGGAACACATTCCTCACTCTTGGGATACCCATCAGCCCTACAGCCAAATTCCTGCCATGCCTTCCAGAACATAGTACTCTGCTTTCAAATACTCCCCCTGTAAAGCCAGGAGGACTTCAGAGCCAAACCCGACAAATAATTGCAAAGTCAGACACAAAAGTCTTAATGCTTTCATATGTGGACCTTAATCAACAGATGTGCAAAATACAGATTTTGACCTGCATACAAACATTGGGGCTTCACTGTAGACTTTCGCTATGAAGTCTAAAAAATAAAGTTTCCAACACAAGTGGAATACAAAGACATTACATGCTTAGTGACCTGTGGAACTGTTCAAGATAACCTGGCAAAAATGTGCTTTTATCTTAAAATTGCAGCTTTATTGCAAAACAAGATTGTCAGAAATGTATGGCTCTTGTCAATCAAAGCTTTTTACCTTGGATGCCTTCTTTGTTTTAATGCTATACACAAATAAGGCTAACAACAAATATCAAGTGAAATATAGTTGGATTATGTATGTTATTATTACTTTATTAGGAACACTGGGTAGGGCCTTCCGTTGCTGTCAGAACAGTCTCAATTCTTTGTGGCATGGATTCCACAAGATGTTGAAAACATTCCTTTGAGATTCTTTTCCATGTTGACATGATTGCATCACACAATTTCTGCTGATTTGTCAGCTGCGCATTCATGCTGCGAGTCTCCTGTTCTACCACATCCTAAAGGTGTTCTATTAGATTCAGGTCCGGTGAATGGGAAGGCCTCTGAAGAACATTGCACTCATTGTCATGTTCATGAAACCAGTTTGAGAATACTTTTGCTTTGTGACATGGTGCATTATCATGCTGGAAGTAGACATTAGAAGATGGGTACATTGTAACCATGAAGGGATGCACATGGTCAGCAACAATACTCAAATAGGCTCTGGCATTCAAGAAATGATTTATTGGTATTAACAGGCCCAAAACGTGCCAAGAAAACATTCCCCACACCATTACACCACCGCAACCAGCCTGGACTGTTGACACAAGGCAGGTTGGGTCCACGAATTCATGTTGTTCTGACCCTGCCATCTGTATGCCTCAGCAGAAATCAAGATTCATGAGACCAGGCTACATTTTTCCAGTCTTGAACTGTCCATTTTTGGTGAGCCTGTGCCCACTGCAGCCTCAGCTTTCTGTTCTTGGCTGACAGAAGTCAAACCCGATCTGGTCTTCTCTTGTTGTAGCCCATCACCCCATGTTTTTCTGTTCACCACAATTGTACAGAGTGGTTATCTGAGCTGTATTCCAGACTTCACAGAATACCAAACAGAGCCCTTCCCATTTTGAACTGAAGCATAAAAAGTTGAGACTTCATCCTATATGTGGTTTACAGAGAATATCAGTGTACTGAATATATTTTAGCATCTCTAAGTATATTTCTCTATGCTTGCGGCAGTTTCTGTTGTTTTACGGAATGAATTTCAGACTGTAAAAGTTTGAGGTTTTACATTTGAAACATCTCCCATGGTTATCTTTCCGGCAATGCAAAGTTTAATCCAATGCAATGTAGCGTATTTTTGTCACCAGGTCTATAGCCGGACTACTTGACTTAGAAATGCATTGTTTATGATGACACATTGATTTGTTGGATGTTTTAGCTGCAAAAAAATTCTACAAATCTCTTCAATCTGTTCTTGTTAGCAAGGTTATACGAAATGAATGCACACCCACATCTCAGCCAATCAGGACGCCATATTTTTGCCCTAGGTGGTCGGTTAATTCTCAGGGCTGTGGTATAAAATACTTTTATGCAATTACAACGAATGAAGGCAAGTGAAACTAACACAACAGAATGATGATATTTTCTTCTATATCCAGGTGTAGTCTTGAAAGCCTTTATATTTCAAAGTGTCTTTCTCTTTTATATTCTGTGCATTTTATTTTTAAGTGGCCAAAAGGGCATTCACTACATTCTTTTGCTCTTCAGCAAAAGCCAGAAATCTTTGAGAGGGTTTTGTGAACTCTTATCTTTCACAATGAGTCCCTCTGGCTTTTACCAGAGAAACATCAACCAGAAGTGAGCCCTGACCTGTGTGTGTGTGTTAATCTGGCTGGCTATAAAGGTTGCAGTTTCTGCTATCACCTAATCATGATTTAGGGGTGAAAGAAAAAACACACAAACAACATCTACCTCTTCTCAGGAAACATTCCATTGGAGGGCATGTTATGCAACTCAGCTTCACAAATATGTGAGGTTATCAAAAGAAAAGAAAAAAAGCATGCCTTGCTCCTACGAGGAACAAGATAACTTTGATAAACATGTGAATCTATCAGAAATTGCTACTCCCATGAAGAGATTATGCAGACCTTTTCCACAGCAACACACATATTTTATACATTTGAGTTGAAAAAAAGAAAACATTTGTGTTGGTGGGAACTCCTGGAATGAGTACTAGAAGATTCCAGGGGTGGTAGTTCCTCAACATCATTTTTTTAAATAGCTAAAACCTGGGGATGTAATTTCAATTACAGATGGAATGATTCATTAGATTGTGATTTCTTTCTGATTTCAATACTTATTTTGTAAGTTTTACTTAGTTGAAATCTGTTGGGCAAACCAACCTTGCAATAATTATATTTTTATGAACTAAATATTTATTTCCATTTCCATTTCAACCAGATTGTCGTAGTCTTCAATGCATCAAATGTTTCAAAATTGTAATACATAATTTAAGCCAGTCTTACTCTTTGTTCAATGCTTAGGCTGAAGAGCTTAGGTCTGTGAACATCAAATAAAACAGAGCTTATATATTTTTTCATACAGTTATAGCAACACTTTAGACAAATAGAGGCAAATATAATGTCAAACCTCAAAGTACACTCAGTGAGCACTATATTAGGTATTTATTAGACTTACTGTTTAGACTTATTGGTCTTCTGCTGCTATAGCCTATCCACTTAGAGGTTTGAAGTGTTGTGTGTCTTCTACATACCACTGAGGTAATGCATGGTTATGTGCATTACTCTGGCCTTCCCGTCAGCTTTGACCAGTCTAGCCCTTCTCCTCTGACCTCTCTCATTAACAACGCCTTTTAGCCCGCAGAACTGCTGCTCACTGGATGTTTTTTGTTTTTCGCACCATTCTCTGCAAACACTTGAGACTTTTATGAGTGGAAATCAGAGGAGATCAGCAGTTTCTGAGATACTGAAACCACCTTGTCTGGCACGAACACTCATTCCAGGGCCAAGATCACATGTATTCCCCATTCTGACCTTTGCTCTGAACAATAACTGAACCTCTTGGCCACATCTGAATGCTTTTTTGAATTTAGTTGCTGCCACATAATTGACTGATTAGATATTTGCATTAACAAGCTGGTCTACAGGTCTACCTATTAAAATGCTCACTGAGTGTATGTTTATTGTCAGTGTAAAAAATAAGATTAATATGCTGAATACTGCATGTTGTTCTCTGCTTCAGAAGGCTGTGTTGATTTGAATGACAGTGCATGCAAGAAGACACAAAGAGATACTGAAAAGCAGAGGAGGAAGACAAGTATTATTCTGGCATGTGGATAATCAATGAAAGGATGTCAGACCTGGAAGTGGGTGGAAGTTAAGTACTGGTGACGACAAAAGATGATGAGGGGGGATTGTGTTAAAGGGTTCCCAAGGCCATTTTACAACCTACTCTGCCTGTACGGTTTTGCACTTTACAGAGAATCTCTCTGGGGAAATCCTTTTTCACTGACCTACACTGCAGGCAGTGGGGGGTTTGACTTGGTTGTTATGGATGCTACTCACACTTTTACATGAACTTGCATTTTTCAGCTTACATTTTTTCAAAACACTTTGTTTACATGTTCTCAGAGACAATGTTATTAGGTACACCATTCTAGTAATAGGTAAGACCCCTCTTTGTCCCAGAACAGCCTTAATTCTTTGTGGCATGGATTCGACAAGGTGCTGGAAACATTCTTTAGAGATTCTGGTCCATGTTGACATGGTAGCATCAAGCTGTTGCTGCAGATCTGCCAGCTGTACATTGATGCTGTGAGTCTCCCGTTCCTCCACATCCCAAAGGTGGTCTATTTGATTGAGATCTGGTGACTATGGAGGCCATTGGAGTACACCAAACTCATTGTCATGTTTGTGGAACCAGCTTGAGATGATGTGCTTTGTGCCATGTCAGGTTATCCCACTGGAAGTAGCTATACAAGGATGGGTAGACTGTGACTATAAAGGGATGGCCAGCAACAATACTCAGGTAGGCTGTAACATTTAAACAATGCTCAAGAGGCCTACTGTGTACCAAGAAAACATTCCCCACACCATTACACCACTACTACTAGCCACAACTGTTGTCACAAGGCAGGATGGATCCATGGATTCATGTTGTTTAAGGCAAATTCTGACTCATCTGCATGTGACAGCAGAAATCACATTACTCCATTTCCTGACAGAAGTGGAACCTGGCATGATCTCCTGCTACTGTAGCCCATTCCACTTCTAGGTTTGATATGTGATGTGCTAAGTGATGTTCCTCTGCATGCCACTGTTCCAACGCATGTTTATTTGAGTTACTGTCACCTTCCTAACAGCTTGAATCAGTCTGGTCATTCTCCTATTTTCTCATTAACAAGGCATTTTCATCCACAGAACTGCCACTACATGGATGTTTGTTGCACCATTCTCTCTAAACTCTAGAGACTGCTATGCATGAAAATCACAGGAGATCAGCAGGTTCAGAGATACTTCAACGACTTGTTTGGCACCAACAATCATTCCACAGCCAAAGTCACTTCTTCGCATCGCATTTCTTCCCCATTCTTTTTTTTTGTGATGAAATGTTGTTTTATTGAACTAAAATTCTTTTTTTTCCCTGAACCCCCCCCAACCAATAAGAAAAATCAAAACAACCAAAATCATAACAAAGATTCAACAGCAGCAGCTGCCGAATGCCAGGCATTCACTGTCTGCAATTAGATTTATGAATCTGAGCAAACTATGTCTCCATGTAGACAATTTAGAGAAAGCTATTTACCCAATGAGACCAGAACATGAATCACACTGGGTTCCAGCTTCCATCTTTGTGGAAATCTCTTTTGAGGCCAGCCTGCCATACACATTTTTGAGGTAGAGATAAATCAAGTTTCAAATTGTCATTCAAAATCAGTACTCTCTGTGACAGTGTGGAATATTTCTATATGGGTAAATTTGCGGCCACTCGGCTCCAAAACTCATTTGCAGTTGGGCAATCCAAAAACATATGCAGGAAGATGCCAACGGACCCCTGAGGACACAAATCACAGATTGGAGGATGAGTGAGCTTGATGATGTGTCGTTTTCTACATGCTATGTATGTTCTGTGAATGAAGTTGTAGTGTATGAGCTGATGGTCAAGATTTTTAGATATGAAAGATTGCACCAAATAATCCAATTTTATCATTACTATTATTGGACAGATGGCCTTTCACATTTTATTATTTCAATTCTGGGAAGTTTTCCTTTCCAAATAAAATTTGAAACTTTGGTCCAATATTTATCTGATGGTGGTGGCAAAATTATAGGGCCTCATTTATCAAATGTGAGGCAAACGAAATTGACTGCAAATCCTTCGGAAACGCATTTACGCAAATAATGTGGGATTTATCAAAGTTATCGGATGTCAGTCTTGCCCCGTGGTTGGGGCATCTTGGAATGGTTTCACTCTGAAGCTGAAGTGAGTATGGATACATCAGGAACATCTGGAGAACATCGGGCCACTGCCAGCAGAGAAGAAAAGGTGTCCCACTAAACCTCACCGCTGATTTCCTGGCATCTTGCGAGATATGCTGTCAATCAGTGTACCGGGGCAGGTTAAGAATCAGTCATCTGGGCCTGTTTGCATAAATACGGTGGGCTCTCATGATTTTAGTATTTTTATCAGACAGAGAGGGAATTCCTTGAGGGCGTTAGTGAGAAAGCTAACTGGATCGGTTCCTTCAGCATTCTCAGGTAGCTTAACAATGCAGAGGTTGCATTGCCTGTTCCTCTAGTTTGGCTCGGTGCAGAGATGTAGCGGTTTCAGTTTGTTTAACTTTGGTTTGCAATCCGGCAAATTAGCCTGGATATTGAGTGCTTTCAGCTTGTAAGGACTGGGTTCCGTCTCAAAATGCTCTTGTTAGTGTTTCTTCCACAGTGGTTATGAGCAAAACACGGTTTACTTGATTGTGACTTTTTCTAGGCAAGTCTGGCCCAATCGAAAGTCTCTTCTTGGAAAAACTTCACATATCTAGTATCCTGATCGATAGTACTAATAAACTGTGTTGGTTGAGATCTGTCAAGGTGGTTATTTATGTGATAATAGATCAATATGAGTGCGGAGTAGAGATGCCTAAGCATCAATCGTTCTAGTAGGTCACGTGATCTCCCCATTTCTCCCCCATTCTGATGTTTGGTCTGAACAACAACTGAACCTCTTGACAATGTCTGCATGCTTTTATGCATTGCGTTTCTGCTACATCATGAGCTAATTATATACAGTATTTGCATTAATTAGCTGAGGTACACGTGTACCTGATAAAATGGTTACTGAGCGTGTATATATTGCATTAGACATAGATATACATTACAATGGTGCTGTTGGTGGAGTGACAGGACAGAGATTGGGAAGCTGAGTCATGCAAGGGGAAATGTGCATCATATTACTGGGGTGGAAGAGTGGGTGGCCATTAGAGGTCAGCAGCAGTAGAGAGAGCAGAGAATGTTCTGGCAGATTAGATAGCTGGAATTGTCAGCAAGGCCACCAGGACAAAGGATGTGTTTCATCAGGATGAAAGAGTTGGAGGGATTGGAGAGAGGATGAAACGTGTGTATGCGCTTGTGTGCAGTGGTTTCCCTCATGAGGGTCAGGCAACTCTCATTGTTTTACATGTGACTTAATCCTTGTTGATGGAAGGAAGCCTCAAGTGAAGATGCAGGAAGTGGAAAGAGAAAGACAGGTGTGACGTCCTGTTATGATTCAATGACTCAAATGTTGGCATGTAGCCAAATGGGGTTCCCCCCAGAAATCAGATTTTACATTTGTCTGAAATTTAAGCTAAAGACAATTAATACACGGTCTGAAATTGCACCAAAGCTACACCAAATCCAATTTTGTCTCATGTTGATTACTATGGTGTTTAAAGATACAGCATCATGCTAACTGTTCAATTTCAGATCGCTACTTTTTAATGCCTTGGTACCACCCCACCCTCCCTTCTCCACAGACTGATTGTTGCAGCAAATAAGCTGCACATTTTTGCATTTCCAAAAAAGTAACATAAAATCAGATTGCATAGCATTTTCCAGCTCTGTCGTTCAATACCAATGAAGAAGTTCACCAACTGTCGAAACTACACCAATCTCCATGGGCATATTATTTACTCAAAAAGCTGAAACTGGATATGAGCAATGCACTCAAGGCTCTGACAATAATGTTTACTTCAAACACTGTATAATCTCATGAGTCAAATTAACTAGCAAGCTGACGCTACGCTACGCTATTTGGCAGTTATGGACAATTAGAAGTCATACAATATGATATGATATGCAAGATGTTTTGTGGTGGGGGTGGGGGTGGGGGGTGAGGGATGAAAGACATATAGGCCATGGGAACTGGAAGCATCTAGGGGGTAACATATTTTTTAAAAGAACAGCTGTGAAATCATCATTTCTGGTGAATTTTAAGGGGAAAATAAACAGACTGGCCTGCTAAACAAAAAGTCACAGAAAATGTAGGCTGAAGCGATGGAAAGTTGCTAACAATCATGGAAAACTGTAAAAAGCTGAATAAATTAATGACTCATTAGAACTCATGTGCAGCAGCGAGAAACGATTGAAATAACACTTACGACTGTGGGCTAACAAGTGCTTGAAGTTTCAAAAATCAGATCCCTTGCAAAAGATATTGGGTTAGGTTAAAGGTCAAATAATAGGATTTCATACAGTCTTTCCATTAGTAGTACAGTTGCTCACTGGCAAAAAGGTAATATCTCGTTTTCTTTTTTGAGCAATTGACGATATTCAATATGGTTTATTGAATATTTACCTTTGCAATGACATAAATAGTTGCAATGACATAAATAGAGAATATATTGAGTTGCTGCAATCTCTGTGCTCTACTCCTTACACCCTGAAATAGATGTTTGGGTATGAGTCCAAAAAGTACTTAGCAGATTCCTCACTCCAGAGAGGAAATTTGATCAGAAACTGGGGGCTGGGGAGGATGTGTGCTGGGCTATGAAGACTTTGTCAGGGTCGGGGGTTGACTGGCTGTTACTGCCGGACAAGGGGAGGGGCAAAAAAAGAATCTGTTCAGCCTGAGAAAGGTTGATTGTGTCAGAAGCATTCCGGGTGACGTGATGAGATAAAGGGAAGTGAGGTCATTCCCTCATATGGAGAGGTGATGGGATGTGGAACAAAGGATGGTCACAGACATGATGAAAGACAATCATCAGCTGTGTTTTACAAAACGGTTCGAAAATGTAGCTTAGCAAGCTAATCACAAAAGCCCAATACTGCAGAACAATCACAGTGTACATCACAACAACATCTAGACTTGTGTTAGATGATGTAACCTTCTCATAATGTATACAGTAATATATTCTGCAGTCCTTTTGAATCTGTTTTGTAAAATCTGACACGTGAAAGGTTTTTTTGAATGCTTTATAGAACATTCTTCAACTGGAAATGTAAAGAATTGATTTTGAACTTGCATCATGGCCTGAGAGATAGGTCACATTTTACTTTTATTACTCATTATGCTTCCAAAAATGTATGTTTGGATAAAAGCATCAGCCAAATAACATGTAATGTATGTGGACAAAAATGTAATTTGCAGCATCAGTTTTGTTTAATGTAAAAGGTTAACATGTTTATCTTTTTAAAATTTGAGAATGAAATATGATGCAATCAAAAGTATCACAATGGCATTGTATTTCAATCACATATAGCATTTACAGGGTTCTTGTCCTTTTCACAAATTCCAGACTTTCTCCTGACTGATTTTTGTTGGGATATTGGCATTTTCTGTTCGATTATCATTTTAAATGAATAAAAGTATGAGTGACTGAATACAGAATTGAATAAAATATTTATTACAAACTGTTATGTATTGTCATTCCAGTTTGTGACAAATCATTTTATTTAGAAATAAATTCATGTTCTTTTACTAAATATCATTAAATATCATCATCAAGAGGACATCTCCTTTGGGGGGGGGGGCAGCAAGGCGGTGAATGCACAGCTGTGTGGTCTGACAGGAGCATAAGATTTGACAATAGATTGGCCTGGACTATAGATTTGTATTATATTCAGGTCACCACCAGTAACCAGTGAAGGGAGATGAGAAGATTTGTGAGGTGTGTATTTTGGCTAATTGTAAATTAGATGAATGAGCAGGAGGGTCCAGGTGGCACCTGCATGGAGACCTTAGGTATGTTTTGTAGACAAACACGTATACTGGTAGCATGCCATTTTAAAACCATGCAAATGTAACCCTGAAACAGCCAGAGCAAGTCTTCAGTTTGGGGATATCAAATGTCGAATAACACTGCTGTCATTTAAAGTGGCCGTCACATTTCCCAGTTTGACTTTTCCAAAATTCCAAACTTATGTATTGATGTTGAAAATTATTGAAAATAAAATGACAATTTTATGCATTCTCACCAAAGCATTTGACACAAGCAATGCCTGTTGGTGCTGGATCTTTTTCACTTGGAAATGAAATTGTACCATGATTAAGATATGTGTTTTTACTTGGGCCTAAATAACGCCTATCTTCTGTGGTGCTAATAAGTATGAAACTGTTCTCAGTCGCTGAGCGCAAAAGAAAAGAACATGCGCTCAAGCTGAGCAAGAGGCCTGCAGAGGTCATTGGCATGGTCTGGATACCTTTAATTCACTTAAGCAATAACAGGACAATGTCAAAGGACATGGCTCCCGACATTGAACAAAGAAAATGCAACTGTACACTATTAGGACCTATTATACTGAATCGTGACCCTTAGGCAATGCCTAGAAGGCTTGATCTTCCTGATACATCTCACAGACTCTGTTCTGTTACACATCTGTTCTGTTTTACTGCAAACAGGCACCTATATGTGGAAGGAGACTAGTATTCCTTTGGAACAATGGGGAAGACATTGTATGTTATGAAAGAGGTGGTTTAAATTCATATTCAGATCGGTAAGTATAGGAATATATGTATATACTGTAATATTGATGTTTGTGAGGTTATTTCATATTATGGCGTATTTCTTGGGCAGCCCATATTACAGTAGTTGAAATGCCATATGATGTATATTGAACTATATTGAAGCTTTGGATTACTAAAATGCTGTGGTAATCCATGGCAGCAAGGCTTTCAGAATATATATTGCAATATGTCTGCTACCTGAAACTGATGTCTCCTAACGAACCCCATATTGTGCAACAGTAATGCAATTGGAGTCAGGTAAGGAGCATTTAAACACATTCTGTTCTATCCGTCTATAGTATAATGTACAGCTGTGTATGAATTTATACTATATACGGTTCCAGGAATATTACTGAAAATGACTTCAACTGGTTGATATGCAAATTGGCAGGCATTCATATCTACTTTATATCCTGCAGATGGTGGGAAAGTCTAATTGAATTACAGGGAGTGGAAGCAGTCATACCACCTTGTTCTCTCCCTCTGAAATACAGCTACAGATAAGCAGGATTGGGCATGCAGAGATCTTGGATGGGAAAGCCTGTTTCCTGCTGGAAGTCATCTTGCCCTAGTAGGGGACATTCTTCTCTCTGGATGAAGAACATATTTTCGAGGGCATGTGGACCCAAACTAAGGTCTGAACAGTGTGAACAACCATAGGTACTGGGTGTACTAAGTGTCCTAGATGAATTCCTCCCAGATTGTACATTTAATATGTACAAGGGGGTGAGGTACACTGGTAGCTGTTTACTCTTACACTCCAGCCCCCCCTCACAGAGTACTTTTAGATACTGGAAAGCTGCTATTATCTCTAATTATCCCATCAATTGTAGAAGGGAAGGAAGATGACACTGCACATCCTTTCTTTATTTGGAACAGTATAACTGGTGCATACAGCTTCCTTCATCTATTGATCTCCTGTCGATGAGGCTGTATTGTAAAGGCTGGTAATGGCAAAGGTTAGAGCATGGTCCTCTACCTCCTGGGTTATCATATAATGTAGGCTAACTTGGGAAGTTCCTCTCTTACCAACATCTTTTCAGTGGCTTCTCAACATTCATTCATTCATTATCCTAACCCGCTTATCCTGAACAGAGTTGCAGGGAGGCTGGAGCCTATCCCAGCATACATTGGACGAAAGGCAGGAATAGACCCTGGACAGGTCGCCAGTCCATCGCAGGGCACACACACCATTCACTCACACACTCATACCTACGGGCAATTTAGACTCTCCAATCAGCCTAACCTGCATGGACTATGGGAGGAAACTGGAGTACCCGGAGGAAACCCACGCAAACACAGGGAGAACATGCAAACTCCACACAGAGAGGCCCCGGCCGACAGGGATTCGAACCCAGGACCTCCTTGCTGTGAGGCGGTAGTGCTAACCACTGCACCATCCGTGCCACCTTCTCAACATTCAGTATCCAAAAAAGGTTTTGACATATTGCAACCCCAGGCCTCTGTTTTGATGACACTGCAAGTGCAAGCATGTCTGGGCTCAAGTGGGATTGCTAGTTTGTCTTGTGTAAATATTCCTTGCCTGCTCAAGGTTTGGTGCTGCAGTTTCATGGTTTGTAGTAAACCCTGTGCATCAACATGGGTTGGGTAGCACAGTAGGGGTTGTGTCAACAAAAACATTGCCAAAGTATTGCCAAACCCTGGAACTAACCCTCTTCGACAGGGGGAAAATCTAATTTGTTTCTGGTAATGTTATCAAAGAGCTTAGAAGGGGAGATGAGGACAGGGCTCATGCAAAATTAATGTGAAGTGATGTCATCAAAGTCACAACTTCATTATTCAATCGTTTCACAGTTTTATACATTAATTGTCATATGAAGGACAACAGAATTTTACGTCAAAAGTTTATTAATGCTAATACACACAGCACGAGACATATCGGCAATCTAATCTAATATATTCAGAACATTTATCTACCCTTGCCTGTAGAATAGGAATCAGCAACCTGCTTAACTAGCTAGCTCAGTATTTATGTAACTACAATATTCTATATACTGTAAATGTTTGCGATGACAAATTGATATTGTCTCGGCGGTAGCCAGCATATCAATTTAGAACAGTGATAATGCAGATTACCTAGCAACATTAGCAAACATAACACAGTCTACTGAACACTAGGCCTTGTTCAAATGATTCAGTGCATTTGAGTTGTGTATCATATTTTGTAGAAAAGGAAGACACACGAAACTGCTGAGCTAGCTTAGTATTAACTAAGATGTTCAGTATGTAACCAATGTTATTAATTTCATATGTTTTGCAATCACAAATTTATATTGTATCATCTCTACATAATGCAGTTTCCCCGCAAGACAAGTTTCCCCACAATATAAACAGGTAATTATACCAGGTAACTTGATGCACTGATAATTATGCCTGCTCCCCTGATTACCTTCACGTGTGATCAAATACAAAATTGGCAATGATTAACCCAAACCATGAACCACTTTTTTATTTAATTTTCTTTCCGAATTTATGTTTGAATGTCATTTATTTAAAATGCTCGGCCCATCTGCACTCGCCCGCTAGGCTACTTTCTTGTAGCCATATTTTGCAAGTGATCAGCTAGTTATAGTGTGTTGTAATGGTTTAATCACTGTGTCAAACTAGCAAGATTGAGGCTCACAATAGTCACTCCTAGGCTTGACAAGCTGATTGGTGCCCCACCAGAATTTCTATGCCAAAAACACCACTGCTGTATAGTACACTCAAAAAGGCTTGTATGTGCTCAGTACTCCTACTTTTCATAACCTGGATCTTCATGTTTCTCTCGTGAACTGATTTTAGCCTTGTCTCTGTAATTTATGAGTAATTTAGAGTGAGTTGATGAAGAATCTGTCTTTAACAGCAAGCCTGTTGCTCTGGGAAAGCAATTCAGTTGATGCTTGAGGGTATCTGCGGAGCTTGTACATTTGAAAGGATTAATCCCCACTGTCTTATGAATGGGATATAGTTGAATAGTTAACAGCAGGATACTGGAACCCAAACTAGTAGTCTAAACAAATCGAAGAGGAAATCCTCTTGATACGCTTTTCGTAAACATTTCAAAACAGGTTTAAGCTCTGAAACTCTCAATGAACAGCAAAGCAAATGCTCTCTGCTCTCTGGCCTCTTATTTTGGTGAAACACTTTTTAAACTATGCCAACCTTATGGTGCCTGCTTAAACATGTGGAATAAAACCACATGAATGAACTTTTCAGAGCTCAAAGGCATTCATCTACTATCCATTAATGGACAGAGCAGCAATAGCCATCCTTATGTGAACACTGGTCTTTCGGAAATAACATCCCTGCTGTGGAAATGATTAATTTCTCCTAACTTGCATATAACCACATACCTGTGTCAGCCCATTCCCCAACTGCATTGAACACAAAGGAGCCATTATAGACCAAGTAGGCAAGCTTTAATTTCACCTATACATTCAGTCAGTTGCAGTTGCACCTAATTCCAATACATCTATTTCAGCATTCAACCTAAAAAGACAAAAATTAGATTACTTTTCTATCAACGTGAAATGTTATTAAAGCATGTAAATGAGCTCATTTGCTTTCTTTATTCAAGATGGCGGAAATTACAAATTCTAACATTTTTGTAACGGTCTATAATCTGAACCAAGTAAGATATCAATGAAATTGATGAAAAATTATTATTTCTGGATCTAACTACGAGATGCATGATGCTGCACCCACCCAGCTTATAACAAGAAAATAATTGGCTCAAAACACTCTCCTGGATATGGAGTAAAGGTTTGCAAAGTCAACTCCAAAGGTAGAAATGGTAAATAATTATACAAATTACACCATGGCGTAATCAATCAAAAGGTGGTATTATCCTGAAAGTTGAATAGTTGAGGGATGATTTTTTTCAGTGGAACAGAACCTTAAGCAGGTTACTTTGACTATGAATGTTTTTCCAATGCAATGTTGTGCAGTAACAGAAAGGGGTTGTGAAATAAGTGAACTTCCCTCATCAAAACAGTTGGTACCGTGCCATTGCGTTGCTGTGTGATCAGTTTCATGTTTGTTGGGTGGTGGGAAGGGGGGTGGTGGGGTGGGTGTTGTCGGGACCTATGGGAGAGGGGGCCAGGCCATTGGGTTAAGAAATAAGGCATACCGATTTTAATTTCTCAGGTTGCTAGAGATTTCTCTGGTGGCTACTTAATGGAGAGTGGACAACCTTGTTGTCTGCCCATGGGCATGTGTCCCAGGAGTCTATATGTCCTCTATTTGTGCCGCACTGGCACATTGCCAATTCATCCTCATCCTCATGCTCTACCTATGATGATTCATAGGAAAAACACGGATTACCATACTTCTAGGGACCATTTTAAAATCTCATAAAAACGTTGAACATGAAAAGGTAAATTTTCTAGATTAGGTCATTATCATGATTATTATGGTCTCAGACAGGACTGAAAAAATCATGAATAATATAAAATGAAGGCCCTTTATATGATTGGAAACCCCGGTGGGCTGCGGAGAATTTAAACTGGAAGATGACATCATGATTTAGAGGATACCTCAGCATGAGTCAGATCAGTCCTGGGTTAATGGAGTACTGGGTCCATTTAACATATTATCATAAAGTATCCATGCAAATGGCAGGCACTCTGAATTTGTTCCTTGCTGTTAACGGTAAGAAATGCGGCCTATGTGCAGGGCGGTGCAGGTTTGCCGATGCAGTACAAAAGCTCTGGAAGCCTGGGAGTCAGCCCACGGAGCACTATGCCTGGAGGAGTAAGACAAAAGAAGAGAGAATTACAGGGTTTGGTATGAGATTAAACACGGATTTCCAATCACAGTGAGTGATTCATATCTGGGTGATTTGCTTTGAAATGTCAGTACCCTAAGTTCACCTTGCACTTTGTCCTGATAATGGAGTCATTCATGAGACAAGGCCCGGGACAGGGAGGGATCAAGATTGGGCTGAATGGAGTCGCAGCCCACAATCATTACACGGCTGTATTCCCAACTGCTCAGTTCAGTTTATCTGGACCGAATCCTGCTTCTTGCCTCTCCGGGGGGAAAGAGGGGTTAGCACAAAGAGACTTGAGTAACATCAGTCGTCACCCAATGTTTGGAAGAAATGTCATTACAAAATGGAAAGAATTGTCCAGTGTGGTGAAGGAGCTGGGGTCTGACACGACAATCACTGATGAATGCCTATGAATTTTGGACAACCTCACTTGTCAGTTTAGCATAACCTGCATTTCACAAAATACTAACTGAAGAGAATGTCATTATCAAAGACATAATCAGTAAGCTAAACAAGAAACAATGCAGAACTGAAAGGTGCAAATAAATAATAGTTAATCATAATAATTTATTAGTGTGAAGCCGATATGCTAACAATACTTGACATGGCACTTGATATAGCACTACATTGTAAACTTCATTCATGCCCAGTGCAGTTAAAAGACAGTGAACATGCTTATAATTTGAAGAAAAACAAAGTCAAAGTATGCTGTATCTGACTGTGCTGTCACTAACCCATGGCCATGCCAGGACATTTTTTCGATTTGTTTGTAAAGAGCATGTCAGGACCTGAATGGGACCTCTCATTGCAACACTGCAAAGTTGTGTTTCCAAAGTGTGAAAAGAACATGTATCTGCAGGTAGAGCTCATCACAATATGAAAGGAAACTGGAATGGGGTGGGTGTCTGTGTGTTAGTGTGTGTGTGTGTGAAACCTTTCATCCTTATAGATTTAGTTCAGGGTGGGTGTCGACCTTGGACATCTTAAATGCACACAAGAGATTACTGTTATCATCAGGTATTACAATAATTTATTTAGTTTTAGAAACAACATAAAAAAACGGCTACGGTAACGATGGTCGATCTCGACATGGACCTATTTTTCCGGCTCGCAGAATGTCCCATTAATCCCTCTGTGCGCATGAGCTGGGACAAACTGCACATCTTTGTACAGAGACGAATATGTACAGCGGCTTCATTAACCTGATGTAATACTGTCATCGTTCCTCGCTTTTTAGAGGCCAGCTGAAACACTAACAGATAAACAGATCAAAGCCAATGGCCCATGCAGCGGGACACAGCATCTTGATATTCCAGACAGATGCTTTTTGGTACTGACTGTCTAAAGCCCAGATGGCTTAACTTTTTAGTGGAAATAGAAGCAACATTTATTTCAATGGTTTCGTCACATTATGTTTTGCTGTCACTGACATGAATAAAATATAAGAAAAAAAACATCACAGAAACGATTGAAGATAAATTAATGCAATACATTTTATGAAATACTTTCATATATTCTCTATACAAAATCAACTTTTTATTTTAATATCAGTTACCAGGACTGGATCCAGGGAGTGTTTTATTGTTATTGAATATTGTGCTGCATCAGATCAATTTTATGGAGTTTATAGCTGATTGAATTAATTGGCACATTATTTTGGACTTTTGTGTTTTGTTCTAAATTCATTCACTGTGACAAATGTAACTCAGTAACTACTCTAGAGATCTATTTAAGCGGCTGACAATTTAAGCATATACACACAAATCAGCCCATGCAACTTTTGTTTCTTCATTTAGTTCTTCACCCAAAAGTGATAAAATAAATTAATTGCCTACAATACTTGATGCCCACACAAATGATTACAAAGGGATTTGATTTCTGAAATATATTGTGCTCCCTTGGCTGTTTATAAAACAACTACAGCACTGATTTGTTGCTAGTTCTCTTTTGTCGTTCATATACTCAAAAAGAAGCACATTCAACAATAGCGTCTTGAGGACTGTGCGTGGCTGTACTGATAACAATCCAAAGGCCGAAATCGATAGCACTTCTGCATGCAAGTCACCACACGGAGGGGGGAGGGGGGGTCACACAAACACACACACATGCACACACACACATGCTTTTGAACACAGGTTTAGACCAGTTGCTACGGTAAGAATATAGATGGTATTCAACTCCCAAAGGTCACCTGTGTTTCCATGACCAATGATTCAATTTGTGCTAATACATTTCTAATTGCATTAGAAAATTCTATAACATGGTATCATATTGTTTGTATCAGAGAGAATGTCACATAACTCTTGGCATTGCAAGTGACCTTTTTGGAAGGGAATGTAGTAAATCAGTTCATGTAGACATATTGAAAATATGGGAATTAAATATCATGTTGTGTTTTTACTATTTCTACAACATTCTGTTGTAGGTCTCTGTGACACCACTGCTATTGAGCAGTGCACCATAGACTTATTCATCCATATTTCTCCTGCCAGAGCTCTTTGCCAGATACAGTATGACATATCAGTTTGTGTGGAAAGGAAAGTTAAAACTAAACTTGTTTCAATTGGTAAGGGCCACATTTCCCCAAGATCATCATAAGAACACTTATGAGATGCATCATTAATATTATGGCTTTTCCCAAAACACTCTTAAGTACCAGCATTGCACTTAAAAACTTGAGTGCCCCAGACCACTTGTATAGTGACTAAGTGCATTGCTAGCTCATTTTCCTGCCTTCTGAGTCTACTTCTGGAAGAAACAGAAATAATGTTGCTTCTCACATGTTGGCTGACTTGAACCTAAATGATTAAGGCATTAGATGCATCTCATTTAGAAACATTTACATGGATTTAGAAGGATTCAAATTAGGGCTGTTAATTTACATTTTTAATCGTGATTAATTGAAAACAAATAAATAAACCTATTTAATCTATTTATTTTACAAAAATGGTTACTATTACAGTACTGTGTTTAACTGTAAAACTGTGTTTAGATTCATAAAAAAAATGTATATATTAACAGTCTTGCTACCACCAGAAATAACTTTAACTAGGATAATACTATGTCAACTAATACTATATCTACTGCTTTTCTAATCTACCAGGCTGGGTATAGTACCTCTGAAAGCATACTACAAAGCATGCTGATTCACTGTGCATCCTCCATCAAGGCTGATTCATCCCATTTCGAAGCACAGAAGCAAATAAGCAAGTAGCCTGTGAAAAAATGCAGTACTCTATCTATACAATTAAAGATATTAAACAATGAAATAAAACAAGTGTTTTTGATAAGGCAGTGCAAGTACAGTTCCATGACTTTTCCGGATGTTCCAGGCTTATTGGGTAACAAGGCCCTGCTCAGTGGTGTTAGTGTGGGCTATCAGACACCCTGAGCCATACACGTACTGTTAAATGTATGCACAGTGGCAGTATATGTATATTTGTATTGATTTTAATGGTGTCTTCCATGAGCCAGAAAGTATATTAAGGCATTAGCTTAAAAGGTTATTACAGCAACATTTTAACTTCAATTTCAAATTCAATTTCAAATTCAATTTCAAATTCAATTTCAAATTCAATTTCAAATTCAATTTCAAATTCAATTTCAAATTCAAACTTGAATTTGAATTCAAAAGGACATAATTTAAAGCTTATTGAGGCGGCCTGTAGTGTAGTGGTTAAGGTACATGACCGGGACCCGCAAAGTCGGTAGAACAGAACAGAGGAGGAAAAGATGTTAGAAGTACTTTAAAGACACATAGTGTATATGCTCGCACATACACATATGCATTCGTTCATTCACACACACACACTGTACACACACACTCACTCACTGTACACACACACGCACACACTCACTGAAAAAAGTTTGCTGCAGTATTTAACGGATGGGTGATGTCAATTGATTTGCATGAGCAAGTTGGTCAGATAAGTTGAGGTCAAAGGTTTATCAAAGATCATAAAATGGTCTATTCGGTGATTCAGCAGTGGATATACAATTAGTGAAGATGCAGATAATGAATGAACAATACCAGTGATCTCAGTCATCAGCTATTGGACAAAGCACTGTGTAGCTGTTATGTCACTTTGGGATTGTCCATATATAAATCATTCTCATAAAAGGAAAAAATCTGTACCAGTACACAACTCAATTTTGACCTAATAATTGCTTTGCAGGGTTCTTGATCTAATATTTTAAATAATAATTTAGCAGTTCTGATTATTGAAGAATAATAATATAATAATCTCAGTTTCATTAACTGAGGCAAAATAACGCCATTGACTGTTGGTATGAACATGGAAAGTATGGGTCAGATCAAAAAGTATTAATCCCAAGAAACAGGAAATTTTGTTCAATGTGAATTCCTGAGTTAGATTGTCTGTTGGTGGCTGCTGTAGCTTCAGAGTTTCAACATGTCCAATATTGAGTCCAGAGTTAAAGATGAGGTTGGTCCACGCAAAAAAACAAAATGGTGGAATATAAGTGATATAATTTAGTAGCCATCATGTTGATGTGGACTGCATAGTCTTTCCTCAGTAACAAAAAATATTAACCGAGAAAAATCTCAGCCAGTATGATTTTTAGGTTTGTGTGAGGGACTGGGTGAATTGTGGCCAATATATTGCTTAAAATTGGAATTTCTCCAAGCTTGCAGAACTGTAAGAATATGTCACCAAAAATACTTTAATTGGTTGTACTTGTTAGAAAGCACAATGTAGTTAGAATTTGAGCAGTAGCCTCTCCCAGCTGCATATAACAAAGCTGAAATATTCTCCACATTTACAGCTGTTCCTTTAAGACTGCCCATAAAACAGACTGAATAACATGTGTGTACATGGGCATTTGAGGTATTTGGAGTATAATGTGTGGACACTATCATGCATGTTTTTTTCCATTTTACTCACTGACACAATGACAGTGTTTGACAGGCATTTTAAAAATGCAGCCAATCTATCCACACCCCTTTGTTATGGAATCCCTGAAAAGAACTGAGCCAACAATCACAACTGTAAGCAGAAACCAACAGAGTAACTGGCCTCTTCATACAGTATATACGATAATGTGGATATTATTTGCAGGAGCATGGTAGAGCAAAGCAGGAACAAAGCGTACTTGCTCTGATTGGCTTGTTTTCTACTACGCTGAAGTAAGAGATCTTAATGACTGATATCAGTGCCTGCTGCAGCCCAGAGCAAGTATGTACTTGTGCATCTACTCAAGATTCCATGCTGTTATTCTGGAAGTATTGCACAACAAGGTTTACAGCAGTAATTCCAGAGTTGTCCCAGCCTTCTGTCTAAAACTGAGCATTTTTCGGTGAGGTCATGTTGAGGTGAACGCTGATAATGGACCCATGGACTGATACTGTCTTTTCAATTAGAACGAGATACATTAGTCACGGTAAAGCAATCTTCAATCACAGTAGATTGATCAATACAATGACCAATTAAAAAACATTTCCAACCTTAATCTGGAAAAAAACAAATGTATTAAATTATTTTTGTAAGCGCATGCATGATTGAATCTCTTCTGCAGGAGAAGCTGTGAAATTACTGTAAGATTTAATGAGGTTCCTTCTTCACAGGCAATGCTGTTATACAACTTCTAAGAGTGGTGTCAGAGTCACAGCTTGGCACTGCAAAGAAAACATTTGGGGAGCCAATTAGCAGCCAGTAACAGTTTTAGAACCTCATACAGAGGATAATAAGCCCTCAATGGTGAGGGGAAAAAAACATGAACATTGTCAGTGTGCCTCGGCTGTCCACAAGGTTTTTTTTCCCCTGCACGATAAAGAACATCTCCTAGCTCTCAACATGTCCCAAACACTTGTGTGCGACACACAACAGGACACCGGTGATGACACTTGTCTGTTTAACAGGGCTGTGCTTGACCGGGTCCTGGCGTTTTGCGCTCACACACACACACATCACGTCTCACTCAGAGCCCCCAACCCCCCAGTTGTCCCCACTATCCACAGGGAAGGGAGCTGGGGGGGGTCTAGTGTCATGAGTAAACACTAAAGGTTAGGGTACCAATTTCACATTAAATATCAAGGCCACTGGTAATTACGCTGCAGTACTGTCAGGTTCCAAATGGACCGTGGGATATCTCTCCCATCTAACCTTGGGAATCTCCGAAATTGCTTGTACGTGAGGGTCGGTGACTCAGAAGAGAGATGATAGTTGTGTGCAGTCGCTAATTATATAGTTACCTCCGAGTCGGTTGTAATTGCATGTCAGAAAAGGCATCTTGTTTCAAAAACAAACTGTCTGAAAACGAAATAGATTCTTCCGAGGGATGATCCCGGTGGCCCCCGGCAAATCCAAGCCCCCAGTTCCTCACACAAACGGAATGCAATCTTCCCGGTAATTGGTCAAACCCGAGACGCACTGTCTGAATCCAATTAAATGCATTTATTTTTATTTTTCTTTTCTTGACAATGCCAATCCGATATTTTGTTTATTGTGATACACCGAAAAAACCTTTGGCGTTTAACATTCCGCCCGACATGGTGAACAGTCATTCTGTCACCGTGTTGCTGCGAAATGGCGTAGCGAGCGGCTCCGTTTACATTGTTTCTTTACTTAGCGGGTGGCGCCCAGTGCTCAAACACACGGCCGGTCTTCCGGAAAGGGGGGAGTTCGATCCCCAGGCTGAAGAGCCGCGGGAGATATGGACGCCTAGCGGAGGGAGCGTCGACTGCGCTCGATGGCAGGTCGTCGGCCACGGCCCGGCGCTCTTATCGTCGCCCTCGCACGCCGCTGTCAGCAACCGATAGCGCGAGACGACGAGCGGACCCCCCGCGTCGAGCCCGAAGCCTGGCCGAGCGCCGCTGACCCACTTTCCTCCCCCCGGCGTACCGAGAGGCCGCTACCTTTGCCCCCCGGTCGTTAATTTGCGAGCCTCTTCTCCCGGAGAGAGGCGCATCCAGGCTGTCGGGTCGAGGCACTTTCTGCCAGATTTCCTGCGGCGTCTGGCTGAGATTTCAGCGTTGGGTGACTGTCACGCTCGCCAGGCGATGCCTCCCGGCCCTGGCAGCAGAACGGCGAGAGATACGGCGTGAGAGAGAGGGGAGGGAACGGTGCAGGCCCAGACCGACGCGTATATGACTCACTGCACTGATCGCCGTCTCTGGGTCAGTTAAGCTGCCTTGTCTTTCTGGTATCAGAGCCAAGAGTTTTACTTCAAATGCCTGTGTCCCCAGTTTCTCTCAGTAGATGAATGGATTTTATTCTTTGCTGCTGAGGTGTGCAGCGCTCCATTTCCCTCTCTAGTCTTGAACCATAAACTATTCCGCTCCCCAAGACACCATCTGTAATTTATACTTGTAGGCCTGTCAGGTTTTGTGTTGTCAATTTTTGTAAGCAGCCTTGGAGTTCAATGAGTAGAGCTGTTTAAAGCCAGTAACAAGATTAATGAACGTCACAGAAGACATACTCCTAATCGTACTGTACACTGGATAGTAATGCAGATCATGGTGAGATGAAGATAGCAACAATACATTAATAATGTGTTAAAAATTTGCCAATGACTTAGTTGCACATATTTCATGTTTATTTATGTTTTATTGTATTGTAAGAAGAGAGGCCTTATTGGCGATAACAAGACAGAGGTCATCTTGATGATTGTGTTTGACATAAATCAGTGTGGTCAAAATGTGTACAGTAGGTTTGGAGTACCTTTGAAATACATTGCATCCATAGATTTTTTAAATAATATGAAGCACTAGGAATTACAGTTGCATAACAACTGAATAATAATAATAGTAATAATAATAATAACAATAATAATAATAATAATTATTATTATTATTATAAATAATGGTCCCTTACAGTATTTACAGTAGCTGTAATCGAGGCAAAGGGAAACCTAGCCACATTTTGCAGCAGTGTGGGTCAAGGGTCATAAATTCTATTCTTGGTTTAAAAACAAAACAAAGAAATCCATCTTTAAGTATTGTTCACAGAATATGCAATATTTGATTTGGGATTGTAATAAACCGGTCTGAAATATATTGTTACAATTGTTATATTATTACAGTTCATTTTCTCTGAATTTTAGGGCTTCCAAAAAATGTGGGAAATCTACAGTATGTCACTCCCATATGTACTGTACTAAACCATGGCAGACATCTCTTGTAAAATGAAATATTGTTTTTCATTATGGGCCAAAGAATATCTCATCACATCGCCTCTCATTGCTCTAATAAATTATGGTGTTGCCTGTGGGGGGAGGGGGTACAGTACTTCAGCAGTTTAACATCACCAAGGCACACCGTACATTCAACAGATGCATCTCACGGCAGCTGGAAAGGGTAGCCTCCCATGCAAAGCCTTTATTATGGGTATATTTATGTGCATATCTGAGCGTATTTGTGTGAGTCTGTGTGTGTGTGTGTAATTGTGTATGTTTTTCTCACTTCCCTACTTCCTGCCCATAATCATACTGTTCTGTACTGTAGGTATTCCTATATAAAGATACCAGGTGTCCTTAGAACATGCAAAAACTTTAAAAAGTCTATGACAAGCCAGTTGCATTTTTTACTGGTTAAATTTGTTTTGGTCCATCGGCAAGAGTCCATATACAGAGTAACCGGCAGACTCCCTGATTTGCATGTGTATCTGGTTCCCTGGTGACCAGTCATGGTCATGAGATAGCGTGATTCATGACCAGCTGGGTTTAAGCTAAAGCAAACATTCAAATGTAACATTGCAACCATTTACATACAATGGCAGTAGTCCTTGAAAGGAACCAGTTATATATTTATCATTATTCATATTCATATTCCTGCACACTGTATTGAAGACTCAGGCAACATAATATGTGTTTTTAATTTGTTTTCCTCCAAATTTCTATTTGTTTCAAATAAAAAATGTTCTCTGAATCAATTCTGAGAGATGGTCTTTGCCTCCTAAACGTGTTGATTGTTTCAGCCTTATTTGATCATAGCTGTTATACAAATATATTTGTATGTGCTGCCTTGGGGTCTGTATGCTGTGCATTAGTTGCTGAAGTGTGTCACAAACTGAGAAGGTAATGTCTTCATGTGCTCTCTTGGTGCACTTTAAAAACAACAGCTATAAAATGCAAAATACACATGAAACTTCAGCAGTAGTTTTATAGAGCAAATCTCAATTTTCCTGAATTGAACCTCAAGGGTTAAACACTGACCGTATGTAAAGAGATTATCTGCTGCAAACAATAGAAGATGATAGATTAAACATATGTTGGAGAATTAAGGAGGGTTCTGAACAGGAAGCAACAATTCTGGTGACACAATAGCACATGAGGGGAAAGAAGTTTCAGGAATTGTATGCACGTCCTGTCGGTGGGGCTTACTTGAGGAAGTGACAAAGGGTGAGGGGGCAAAGGAAAATGAGATGACACACTGTGCAAATAAATGACAGAGCTTCCCAAGGTAAACAACCAGGTAAGGCCACTGTGGTGAAATGTTAGACTAAGTTTGACAGCTGCAGTGACATTTTGGTGTATTTGTGTGTGTGCATGTGTGTGTGTGAGAGTGTGTGTACTCAATGTCTATTACGGCATATGAGTCTGACTCATAGAGTTTACACACATGTTGATAAGATTGCATCGTTGCATAAGTATGAGTACAGTGAGTAACCCTGACATGTTTTACAATTGGGTGATTGAGAAGTAACTGCGGCTAACCTAGATACTTTTTGCTATTATTATGCTCGTCCATTATCTTGGCATATAGCAATATTTCATTAGTTATTTTAAATCCCTGACATATAATTGTCATCAAACATGACACTGAATATGTTTCATCAGAACTGTCTACCATGCTAAAAATCATCAGGTGTGCCAAGTAATTTTCAACACGTTCAAATACTAGCCCCAACCGGCAGAGGGGCCTAAACAATAATTCTACAGTCTATGATCAGGGAGAGGACATAAAAATAGCTAGGTAATTATGTTTAGCATTATATTGTTATGTTCATGTTAACAACTACGTTAGTTAATGCCAATTCATGTAACTTTATTGTAAAGTGCGACCAGAAAAACGATTTTATGAGAAGCTCTGGGAAGGAAACAAATTGGCTGAGTCAATCATGACCTCAATCTCAAATCTGTTGCTGTGCAGCTGAATGAAATGCTGTGACTAAATCTAAATATGCATTTCAACTACAACTGCGCCCTACACATTCTCAACAGTTCAAATAAAATTATGTTCAAAATCATGTACACGGATATCAGCACTTGCTGCAGTATTGTATTGCAGTTCTGAGTGGTTTTGGAATCTTATTCCACGACTAAAAAGATGGGAGGCATATTTTAGATTAAATGCATATCTGAGATTTTCAGAGGCTGCTGCACACGTATGGCACGATATTGTCATAAAATGCATGGAATGCATTTTCGCATGGCCCACAAAAATATAATAGAAAACTGGCTTTCATTCCTGCCTGATGAAGCTGCTAATGACACACATTGGTAATGAAGGGAAATGGAGCATACGTTCACTGTCTGCAGTTTCTAAATCTGCAAGTTCACAAATCTGATGGCAGAATGATGTGCAGGTCCAAGTCATGGTTTATCTCTGAGCTCATTGTGTGCCCTGGATGTAGTGTTCTGAAAACTTAAAATCTCCATAAAATAAAGCCTTTCTTTTCTGTCAATGAAATTAGGCCTAACTGGATATGAATTAAGACAGAAGGTTCACTCTTATGAAGTTATTGCACAAAACGACAAATCCACTGCATGATTTAACTGGAGAAAAGAAAAACAGAAGGAATGGAAGACACTTTGTAGTTGCTGTTTCTTCAAACCTGTCTGGTGACACTACAGGGACCTACAGATAATATGCAGTTCTAACAGGTTCCTATCTCAGTTTACGGTTTAGCTGGCAGGTACTGTCCTGGGGGTTCTGAGAATCTCAGTTTAAAAAGATGTTCTTGCAAATCCCAGCAAGCTGTGGCAGGGATACTTTGGCAGAGACTCAAACCGCAGGATGTACTTCAGTCAATGTCCCATGCTATGTGTTTACGCCTATGTAGGCTTCAGTGTAACCCTTTAGCCTTAACCCTGCAATTTCCAATCACTATGGTAACAGGATATACCATGAAAGTGTTAAAACTCACGGTTCTATCTGTATAACCTATTTTAAGATGTCATTGCTTTAGCTGTTCCTCATTTTGTAACATGTGGGTGGTAAAACACGTGTGGGGGGAACTCATCTTCTCTGCATTTCGGAAATCCACATACTACAAGATAATAAGGTACTGTCAGTGTCCTGTGGCTGTATGCGGGATAGCATGGTAGTTAGCGTCTTTGTCCCAAAGAGGCTGAACTGAATTTATAATCTTTGAACTGCCCTTGTGCCTGATTAATACTAGGCTTTGACAGTAGAATGCCAATACCATGGCTTTGGTAACACTTGGATGGCAGTCCTTGGGCTCTGGTAGTAGTATGGTGGCAGTCCTTGGGCACTGGTAGTAGTATGGTGGCAGTCCTTGGGCACTGGTAGTAGTATGGTGGCAGTCCTTGGGCACTGGTAGTAGTATGGTGGCAGTCCTTGGGCACTGGTAGTAGTATGGTGGCAGTCCTTGGGCACTGGTAGTAGTATGGTGGCAGTACTTGGGCTCTGGTAGTAGTATGGTGGCAGTCCTTGGGCACTGGTAGTAGTATGGTGGCAGTCCTTGGGCACTGGTAGTAGTATGGTGGCAGTCCTTGGGCACTGGTAGTAGTATGGTGGCAGTCCTTGGGCACTGGTAGTAGTATGGTGGCAGTCCTTGGGCTCTGGTAGTAGTATGGTGGCAGTACTTGGGCTCTGGTAGTAGTATGGTGGCAGTACTTGGGCTCTGGTAGTAGTATGGTGGCAGCCTTTGGGCTCTGGTAGTAGTATGGTGGCAGTACTTGGGCTCTGGTAGTAGTAGGGTGGAAGAACCTTAGACTTTTTCGCCACATCAGCTGATATGAGTGTACTGTTGACAATGGCAACCATGCATCAATCACACTGGTGGTGCTCTACATTGGTGGTGCCTGAGGCAAATTTCCCGAGCTTCCACTCATTTTATATAATGAGATGACTGAATGACACTATATAAATGTATTATTATAAGATTGTGTAATACACATTTTATGTTTTTTTTTCTTTTATATAACATAACATTGCCAGTTATTGCACATTATTTGCATATAATCATATTATATTGAAATTGCTGTGCCAGAATAAGTTACTCAACCTGTTCTCTGACAAAGCTTTCAACATACTGTTTTGCTAGCTGTTCATATGGTTCAACATCACACACCTTTAATTCTCTTGTAGGTAGGGTAGCGGTTTGCCACCGCTGTTTACACCAGTAGAAAGCTGACAGAAGGCCAAGTCTGCAAGGTTTCCCAGCAGAATATTGCCCAGAGTATCACATTGGCTCCACCGGCCTGCCTTCTTCCCATAGTGCATCCTGGTGTCACCTCTTCCCCAGGTAAACGACACACATGCACCCGGCCATCCACATGATGTAAGACCAGGCCACCTTCTTCCATTGCTCCATGGTCCAGTTCTGAAGCTCATGTGTCCATTGTAGGTGCTTTCAGTGGTGGACAGGGGTTAGCCAGCATTAGCTTTTTCAGCAATTAGCTCTTCTAGTAGCTCTTCTGTGGGATCAGACCAGACGGGCTAGCCTTTGCTATCCACACACATCAATGAGCCTTAGGCACACATGACCTTGTCGCCGGTTCACCAGTTGACCTTCCTTGGGCCACTTGCGGTAGGTACTAAACACTGTATAACGGGAACACCCCACAAGACTGTTTTGGAGATGCTCTGACACAGTTGCATACCCATCACAATTTGGCCTTTGTCAAAGTCCCTTAGATCTTTATTCCTGCCCATTGTTCCTGCTTCCAACACATAAACTTCAAGAACTGATTGTTCACTGGCCAATATATCCCATCCCTTGACAGGTGCCATAATAACAAGATGATCAATGTTATTCACTTCACCTGTCAGTGGATTTAATGTTGTGGCTGATCGGTATATATTTTAATAAAATATAGAAGTATTGTATCTGCAAAATACTCATCATGTATTGTAAAAACAAATCACTGTCAAGGAAATGTGAGGTCAGGACAAAAGATTTATGTCATTTATATCTATGAATTTAATGGACAGATTAATGAAAATATTACATACAATACAATACAATGCATTAAATGAACTGATTGTATGGCATTAGGACTATACTACTATACTATATTAATATAGCACTAGCAAAAGTTATCCTATTGATTTTTAATTTATATTCACATTTCATCCCCCCTTGGTCTCGGAAGAATGCTCTTACACAGTTCAAACATAGTTTTTTTGGTAGTGTACTCAACTGAGAATTTCTTATTTCCTGTACTTGGTATATCTGCCACCTTAACCTGAAGCAAAGAACAGCATTATGGTGCTGTCTCACACCTACTGACCTGTCGTACATCCAACTCTGCTGTTATATCCATCCGCTGGTCTAGGCCAAGATGCTCTCCCATGATGCCTGCCCGTCTGTAGCTACATTCTGATAGGGCGTCATTACACAACATGTGAAAATCTCTCCTCCCGTACCTCACCCCCATTTTCTTCTTACCCCCATTTTGTCTTCTCACTTCTTCAAGTTTCTCTGATAGAGGTGCACTTTATCAACCTCAACCCCCACCTCCCAATGTGGGCACTCTCCTTTCTTCCAGACAATGTGATGTGATGGACTGAGCTGCCCACTCTGGTTGGACCAGTAGAGTCAAGCCCGGGTTATAATTTCCGTATGGATAGATTCCAATGACGTCAAACCGCAATGAACATGCGTTTGTTGCATTTACACTTTTTGTAGTTGTGTCTCCACAGCATTCGTTTCATTTGGGTGCGCAGTCAGTGGTGTTTCTGCTGATGTGACATCATTTTGGCTGTGCGGAACCTCGTGACCCTCGCGAATACATCAAGCATATTTATATCTAGCTTGACTCACCAATATCATGTCAGAGGCTCACCACATCAGCCTCTACTGGTACTGTTCAGCTGTAACTCGATCCCTTCTTCTTAATCTTAGAATCAGTCTATACCCCTGAAATTAGCTGCTGGCTTTAGCTTTTAATTATAGTAAAGCTACTCACTATTTGTCTTTGAAATACAAAATACATTACATGTCTAACTGGTTGGCACTGTTGTAATGGCTCTTGACACATACAATTTGTTAAATGGGAAACAGTTGAGTATCACGTTAGGTGCTCTGCCGAGTAGAATACCTTAATGGAAGAGAGTAAAAACATTTAAACATTTAGGTATATTACCTATCAGTGAAATGATGTGAGTTCACTCCATACACACATGCTGGACTTAGTTACAATACTATACATTTAGAAATGATGAAATCATGGTGTTTGCATTTTTAGGTTTTGTAACTGAGGAAGTAAGATTTTTAGCACAGCATAGCGGAATTATGAACTTGTACTCATTTAAACTTTGCCCGCAAGCAATAAAGGCATTCTGCTCTGCAGATAGCACCTAATGTGTTACTCATACTGAAACTACTGTAATGAGGATATCAGTGAGCAGCTAACAGCGCTAATGCAGTAACTGTTTTGTGTTTACTCTGCTGTTACCATGGTGCTGGCAGCCTGTTTGTTCTCAGCCTTTACTGATACAGTACCCACTTTCATATATTTGTTCTCATACAGGAAAATGGCTTACATGCACAAGATGCTATAGTAAGTATTATAACTTAATCTTCTTTGTCTGTGGATACAACAATAAAAACAATAATAACAATAATAATAATACATCAACATTGATATTATGTACTGTTCTTGCCCATAAATGTGTTGTTCTTGAAAATGTTTGTTTGAGAATGTTTGGTTGCCACGGTGATGGTACTGTTACTTTCTAATTTGCATTTACTAGTAATTTCAGAATTAAGCAATATCACGAGAGGGAGTGCTGTTATATTATCATTCATTAAGGAGTATTTTTATACATTTTAGTTTCACCATGTAGAAATTTCACTTTTTATACATTGTGCCCCCATTTCAGGGCACCATCATATTTGGGACAAATACCTGTGTTTCTATTTAGTCAGGTGTGTTCAATCACTTCCTTTGTGCATGTATAAGAGAGCTTTCAGTAGCTTGATTCTATGCTTTTGATTGCCTTTGTGTCTGGTGAGGACCAGAGTTGAGTAAAGTTGACCATTATGAGATCCTTGACCTTCAAGAAACAAGAAAAGAAACGAAAAAAAAACAGTCATAGACATAGATTGGAACGTCATTATGAACATCATTAAACCCCCAGACCCCTTGGGGGCTTTAATGAAGACTCTTCAGGAGGCAGGCGTGGATGTGTCAGTGACTAGTGTCCGCAGAAGATTTCACAAATAGAACTACAGAGGCTACACTGCAAGATGCAAAACACTAGTACCTAAAAGAGTTCTGGAAAAATATCTTCTCTTTTGCCCTAAAATTGGAAGTAAAATGTGCAGTAACATGTGCAGTAAAATGTGCAGTAAAATGTGCAGTAAAATGTATAAACATTTATCTTTAATAAAAGCTGAAAATCCACTTTTTCACCATGTCAATTGTTTGATTACACAGAGCCAAACAGAGAATTGGTGACCCCGAGACACGACCAATCTGCAATTCTGAAACTGCGATCCTTGGGTTGATTATGGCCTCCCTCAGCATCTTCCTTACCATCTGTGGGGATAATATGCACTTGCATACTCTTCATCGCAAGTTTGCAACCATTCCAATTTTAAATTTTTTTATTTATCGTTCATGTCTTTTTTCTGCCCATTACCTGACTTGTGATGGTCAAGTACCATCTGTGCTAATGGTTGACAAAGGGATTTTGCATGTTGTTACCTCAATTTTATACTTTAGTGAAACAGGAAGTGATGGAATCAAACCATATAGTTCCTTTAGACTGAGATTAACTAAATTAAGTAAAATTGTATTGCCAATTTCACTTGATTTATTATTCATTTTTTTAAATGATCTATTTACAATAATTGTCAAGGGTGCCAATAATAATTCACTGGTTAATTTAAAGGCCCACTCAGTAATTTTCATTGCTGAAAAATGGGAATGGTTTACAACAAGCAGAAAGGCGAAGATATGGTGCACCATGGAAACAAACGTATAACTCCCTTTCCAGGTAAGATAGGAATATTTAGCAAATAAACCATGCCTAATGAATTTAGATGTACTTGATATTGTCACAGTAGCCATATATGAACTGCAACAGTCAGAAAGGCTGAGAAGGATAAATAAACCCTGGTTATCAAGATGGCAGTGCAAGACATTCAAAACTATGAGTACCGTGATCCACTGAGATACTTACAGTAGTTGTCATTTGCTTAATTTTTGTTGAATAACAGCCAAAATTACTGAGTGGGCCTTTAATTTAGTTTTTTGTTTGGAGGGGTGGGGGTGGTCATATTAGACATCCATTTTGTCTAAACAAAATGAGTGACAAAGGTTACAGCAGTACCATTAAGGGCGGGACCTTGCATTTCATACTGTGTGTGCTGGTAAAAATATAAATGGTACAGTTGCATGATATCAGCTGTAAGTCATTCTTGTGAAATCAACACTAAATTTGGAAATGTGTTCTCTGTAAATATTAGAGTGATGTAAATTTGTTTCCCCTGTCACAAGCACATCAGGAGGAAATCAGTGCCATGCCAGGGACTGCAGTGAGCATGCACTCACTGGTTCGGCATCTACACCCACCTGTAAAAAAAAGACATTAAATTCTGAAATGCTTTCTTCAATGGTGCTGCTGGCAGACCCGATTGTGCGACAAGCTGCAAGGTAGAACGCAATCCACCAATATCCACATGCCCTCCCCCACAAACACACACACCCTTCACCTTTTAACCTGGAGTAATTGTAATTCAGGAGCCAGTCACACAAGCATTTCAGTCAGCTGCCAGTGAGAAGCAGCTCAGAGACAGGGAGAAACATGTCTACTTTTTATCATGTAAACTGTGGCATTCCATACATTTGGCATTCCATACTGTGGCATTCCATACACCAATAATAGGGTTCTTCTGCTGAAACATTAGAACAACACAGATTCCTGTGATACCTGGTAGATTTAGGACTACAGTGGGGTGCAGAAATATGGGCACCCCTGATTTAAATGTCTGTTATAATGAACCTGTATGTGATCGAAAGCAAACCAAAGACCAAATGGTACAGAGTTAAACACGAGACCTTTCTGCAAATTAATGCAAGATTGCTTTCTTACTTTTACTTTAAAAGAAAAAAGAAAAGGGCCCTGTACAACTATGGGTTCCTCTAACAAGGATTTCAGAATGAAGATGGTTTATTTCCACCAAGAAGGATATAAAAACCCAATGTTTCAAAAGACCTATTTCCACTGTCAGAAACATTATTAGAAAATGGAAGATAAATGGAACAGTTGAAGTCAAGGCAAGGTCTGGAAGACCAAGAAAGATTTCAGATAGAATGGCCTGAGAAATGCTCAGAAAAACCAACACATCACTGCAAAAGAGCTGCAAAAAAGAGTATCAAACGCAGGTCTTGAAAATCTGTGGACAGATTTCAAACTTGCAGTACAGTGTGTTAAAAAAGGTGAATAAATATTTTCGTAATAGCTTTTAGTTCAATATTTCAAATGTAGTGGAAACATTACACATTCAATTCCAAATTCCAAAAGCATTAGAAAATTTTATCAAGTCAAGACATTTTCTCTTCAAACTCTCAAGATTTTACTTCACTTTAAATTACTTAACTAATATTTAGTTGCATAACCATTGTTTTTGATAACTGCTGCACATCTGCGTTGCATCGAGTCAACCAACTTCTGGCACCTAGAAACAGGTATTTCAGCCCAGGATGAATTAACTACATTCAACAGCTCCTGTGAATTTTTGGGTTTTGCTTCAGAAACTGCATTTTTAATGTCACCCCACAAGTTGTCAATGGGGTTGAGGTTGGCCACTCCATTACCTAAATCCTTTTTGTCTGGAACCAAGATGTTGCTTGCTTACTCGTGTGTGTGGGTTCGTTGCGTTATCTTGTTGAAACACCCATTTCAGGGGCATTTCCTCTTCGGCATACGGCAACATAATCTCTTCAAGTATTTTGATGTATTCAAACTGATCCTTGATCCCTGGTATATGAACCCCAGACCGTAGTATGAAAAACATCCCCATACCATGATTTTTGCGCCACCATGCTTCACTGTCTTCAAAGTGTACTGTGGCTTGAATTTTACTCTCATCAGTCCACATAATGTTACGCCATTTCTCATTGGGCCAATTGATGTGTTCCTTGGCAAATTTTAACCGATTCTGCACATGCCCTTTTTTCAACAATGGTGCTTTATGGGGGCTTAGCTTTGATCAAACCTCTTCTGACTGTAACAGCACTTACAGGTAATTTCAGATAATCTTTGATCCTTCTGGAGCTGATGAATTGCTGAATCTTTGCCATTCTGACTATTCTTTGATCCATTTTAACAGTAGTTGCTCGTATTCTTATGCTTCTTTTGGGTTTTTGTTGCCATTTTAAAGCATATGAGATCATTTTAGCTGAGCATCCTATAATTTGTTACACTTCTTTATATGTTTTCCTCTCTCCAATCAACTTTTTAATCAAATGACATTGTTCCTCCAAACGGCCCATTTGCTTCCCTTCTTCCTTAATAAAGGACAATTAATGACACCTGTTTTTTCACAGAATGAATGAACTCCACACTACTATTATTTTGAACACACCCCTTTCAATGAATGAGTCAATTGCTCAGGGTGCATGTCATGACAGTTGCGTCTGTTGTTTTTCTATTACACTACTACATCTACAAGTAAATCATTTGCCATGCAGAAATATCACTACTACTAATAACAGCGGTTCATCAGGTTACAGATGTTGTACTGCTATTTTCTTGAACACAACTGTACATGCAATGAGGCCAAATAATATTTTTGAGCTAGAGGTATTCTTCCATGAAGAATGTGGAAACTTTCAAAAGCGAGAATTGAAAGACTCTTAACTGGCTACAGGAAGCGTTTGCAAGCTGTTATAGTTGCCTGAGGAAGAGTTACAAAGTACAAACTTTTGGAACCCTGTCAGTTAGTTATTATTTTGAAACTGCAAACAATTTAAATAAAAAAGTAATCTTGTTTTAAAATGTGAATAAATGTGTCATGTTTAACATTGTATGATTTAGAGGCCAGTTTTGCTTCTGTTCACTTAGATATTCATTGTAAAAGGCTTTTTGACCAAAGGTGCCCAAATGTTTCCAGACTACTGTAGATAAACGATAAGCTCTGGAGACTTATTGTTGAGGTTGCAAGGACAATGAAAACGTGGACATTAACCTTACCTTTGGTGGGGCAGGGGTATGTGATGGGCGGGGGAGGTGGGTTAAAGAAAATAAGAAACTGGAGAAGGGCAATTGTTTTCAGTTTGAGTGCACAATGCAAACAAGGATTTTGTGCCACATTTGAGCAAGGGCAACAGGGAGTTAGTAGGTTACTGCTCAGAATTAAGACAATTTAATACAGTACCTTCAGTCTGCCATTGTGTAGATATACAGAACACTGTGAGGTGGGGTTAGGATGATTCCAAGGGCCTTCAGAAAATATTAGAATGTTGGATTTTGTGGGGTGCTTAGGCCCAAGGTGAGATTTGAGTTATGGGGCTCAAAAACCATGGTGGTGACCCTGTACATAGATATCCATTTTATATTCAGTTGGGAGGATCTGGAATTGGAAAATGTTAGTATATTTAAATTAACAGATTGTTCTTTTGTAAGCAGTCCATCTAATATTAGAGGCAGTACATGGGAAAGGCTGGAGGCAAACATTTCTGAAAACATGTTTTGATAAAACATTGAGAGCCGAAACATGGATCTGTATCCACAGGCTTGACTTTTGATTGACATTTGTATGCCGTCATAACGAATGATAAATGGAACGATAAACAACAAATGTTGTGATGATGAATGTGATGAATTATCATATAATGACCACTTTAATCAAAGTGCATGCTATCTCTTGTTAATTCATCCATTGAGTTTGCATGCGATGTGATGGTTTGCTAATTCACTTAAATTTTCCTTCACCTTCAAAATACCAGATTCCACTGGTCACTGTGACCTTATAAACTCCCTCTGCCCTGCTCCACCTCCAACTATCAAACACATCCAGCCTTACACTCCATAGTCAGTGGGGTAGCTGTTTACATCACTGCTTAATAAAAGCCTTCTTTTAAAGAGAGACTAGGGTTCACACAGACAGATCTATGCTAAAAATACTAAAATACTTAACATTCCATGTCCTTAAATTATGCCTATAGTGCGGTGTGGGGAAATAACATCAACCAATGAATAATCTCCTCTGTGTGAAACAATGACCAATGATCTGTCCTCCAGATCTTCCAGACAGATTAAGGCTTTACTGATGTTTTCTCCATACAAAACCAGTCCATAATGCATTTGGTTTAGTAAACAATCTTTCTATGTCATTTTTTAGAATTAATATCTTCACTCCAACTGTTCTGGAAAATAACAATTTAGAAAATGTAGAATTGTTTTCACGAAAACCATAGGTATTATCCACAAAGTATTAGGTTAGTGATGTTTTTCAATTATTTCAATTAGTTTAAATTCCATCTTATCACATGGCAAGTTAATCAGTAATAAAAGTAATGAATGTAAAGGTGTAAAAAGTAATAAAACATCTAGTTTGCTCAGACAAAAGGTTTAACAAGAATTGAATGTTTCAGCTCACCATTTCTAGGAATTCTCCCACAGTCAATCAGCCATTTAACAACATTCAGCCATTACTTGTCATTATTTAATTGGAAGCAAAATGTGGCTTATCTCTTCTGAGAGTGTAATGGACTGACTGACCCCTTTTTTGCAAAAGAAAAACAAAATACACGTGATACATTTTCTCTCTTTGATGCAACATTAACCAGCATTTTTATATTTGTGTATGACCTCAAGAAAACTCTTCTTAATTACAACTCCCCAGCAACTTTCCCAACTGAACTAATATTCAAATGCCGCATAGTGCAATATATCAGTATGATTCAGTTGCTGTAGAAAAAAGGGGTAATATCAGCATCAACTCTATTTTGCTACAAGAAATTACAAAGAAGGAACCTACACTACAAACATAAATCAATCCTCTTAAACCCATACAGTACAGATTATTCATGTTCAACAGTAGCCAATGTTCACCTCCCTCTGCAATGCACCTTGACTTAGCTCTAATTTATAGAATGCCCAAAAAAAATGTAATATTGATTTTCTTTTCTTTTTTCAGAGTGATTGATGTAGCTGAATTGATTTCTAATCAATTACTTTATTTTCATTGTATGATTGAATATTTTTAATCTAGTCTAAGCATGTAATGCATCTATTTTAGATATACCAAAAAAGGATGGAACAAAAAATGGATTATTTGGAATAATATTTAGCTTTCTTATTGTCCCTTAAGTAAATATTACTTGAGTTTTCTTTTGTATTTTCTGGATTTTCTCTTTGCTATCTGTTCACTTCTTGATTGCATATAGTATTTTAGTAAGCATAATCAGGCATGTTTGCAAAGTTGCACCACAATGTCCAGAAACTAAGAAATCTTTGACATCAGTGACAGCACAGCAACACTTCTTCAGTTTTTCATTGCTTACTTTAGCAAAAATGCTAATCCCATGTGGTCAACACTATGCCAATGAATGCTTTCCTAGTCAATGGAATAAACTGATGGTGGTACTGATCTGCACTGATTGTAATGACAACTTTGATGTGCGATCATCTTAAAGTGGTTTCTCTCAGAAAATCTCTCTATTATGATTACATAATGTGTTGTAAAATCTAATGCTATGTTTATACAGTATGGACATCTTTAGTCTGGTGTAGTGTTGCCATAGACAGTTACCTACACCTACATTGTACCACTGTAGCCAATTCATAATAGCAATCTGTGACTGTGAACTAATTACATAATACCCTGAAAACCACTAAGCAGTTTTAGTATCAGAATATCACATATCATAACATGACAGGGTGAAATCATGCCTATGTTTCACAAAGTCCCTATTAGAGAGGTACAGCTGAACTTTTTGGGACCCGTTTAAAAAATAATTTAATAAAAAGTTACATCTCTGCCCATTATTTAGTATCAGTTGAACACCGTTGCCTGCTTTCATTGTCCTTGTCTGGTAAATGCAAGGCCAGTGCTGGTTAATATGTCTAAGTTGTGAAATGGGGAGGTTTTTTCAATTCCAAGTCTAGTTTTCCTTTGAGTGTCCCTTCCACAGTCAGAAAGTACTAAAGAGAATATGTCAAACGCCCTGCTTGTTTCGGGGTATGTTTCAGCATGTTTCAGTGATGCATAACACTGGAAAACCACAAAAAGCATATTAATATTATTGGCAGTGGTGCTTTAAAATGATCTGCCATGCAAGTTCTCTGTTCCCCTAGCCACTGTTCAGAAAAAAATGTGTAATTATCTAATGACACATTGACACAACACAATGGCACAATGACATTAGTGAGCTCAGCTGTGGTGTCTAGAGATACAAGTTGCAATCAAAGATCACTTGGTTCTTAACATGTTTCAAATGACAACCCTAAGCAAAAAGAAGTACATGTCTGGGCTATCTGTCAGCCAGTAATACTGCAGCATTCCAGGGATTAAGGATATGCTTCAAAGACAGGTTACTCACATAACCAGTTAGCGCTCTCCCACTAAAAAGATAATGATGTGTCAATGACATAGCACATGACCACCACTTGACCAAGCCTCAAACAGCATGCATTAGCGGAGCAATTTTAAAAAGACGAATTTACTTTTTTTTTTTTTAAGCTGTTGTTTACAAGTCATAATACAATCCTGCACTGAAAATATTGTCCTATACATCACCCAGTGTGACATATTTTGGATTTATATTTTGGATAGGTACTAAATCTTTATGCCATTTGAAAGTACATACATGGTATTTAAACAGCAGTGATGTGCTCTCTGGCATTTCTTCAGGTTTGAAGACTCAGCTCAGCAAGTGTTTGACTCTAAAAATACAACATCGTCACTTCTACCTCAGCATGTCACATTTCTATGAAATGACGATCAGTTCCGGCTTGGCAATTTGAAATACATTGACGTATGGCTAAATCTGATGCTGAAGAGCCACAGATGTGCCTACAGATGACAACTACAAGAGACTCAGTTCTCCCGATGTTAGCAGTAAAACATGCTGCTGGTTAAAACAAAGAGGTCCTGTTTCACACTATTGTTTATCTCAGCTATCTTTAATTCTTGAAAGTGGTAGTTTATTTTTGTGCACATTAACTTCATCAGATATCCTGCCCAATTGTTAAAAGGGTGTTCCTATTAAGAATATTGTCACATATAAAGTATTTTTAGATCTAAAAGGATGGTATGTTGAATGCAAAATGAAATATAGCATTACTCATGCAGCCAAATATTCACATTGCAAATGAATGCTGTCATGGGAATATCACATTTGCATACAGTGTATTAAGAGAAATAATGAATAAAAAAAATATTTTACTCTATTACACATACCATGGGCTCACCCCTGTGCAAGGTCATTGCAACAATTCTTCAAGTTATCAACATCTCTTCACATACATTTGAACCTTCAGACAATGCAACAGTAGACGTGAAATAGCTGGGCTACAATGTTATAAAACAGGACTGATGTATTGTGACTATCTGTGTGGCTACTTATTCCACAGCAAGCAGACAAAATGGACACTAACTTCTGAGGCTCTTTTAGATGTGTGTGGCTTTGTCATGGCTTCGCTTCCGCAGCTATTTCTTCTTTTTTTTAAACAGGAAGTATCAAAATATCTATTTATTTTCATAATTTCTTGTACGTGGTTCATGGTATCTGGATGGTTGCTTGTGTGAACATTCAAAATTAATTGTATTGAATTTCAAGTCAGGTAATCGTTGGGGCTGTATATGCATTTGTAAGTGTGCAATGCATTTGTAGCACGCCTCAGAATGCATTTATGCCACAGAAGGGCACAAATGCTTACCTTGCACTGGTGACAGGATGTGACTAATACCAGGAAATGCAGATGCATATTTCCTCAACACATTTATATCTGCATTGTACCTTACAATCTGAACACTTCTCACATTGTAAAATGCAAATCACTACATTTGGGGAAAAAAAAAAAACAATGTGCCATGTTATATTCTCTCACATTCACATAACATAATCATGAAATAATTTAACAATGTACAAATAAAACTGTCTTCGCAGTCAATGGTGTGTGACACTATTTAGTATCCACAACCTGTTTTTGTTGCTTGGTAACAGTGCATGTGCTTTTCTTCCTTTTGTGCAGTCATATATTAAGCACTCTCAAAATAAATAAATAAATAAATAATTTGCTATTAAGATAAATACATTGATGATAATAATGATAGCCTAAATGCTCATTTCTAGGCATCAAATACAAAATACAATAATGGTTAAACAGTTCTGTTTAGCCTGGACTATATTACATGCATATGCTTATGTCGGTAATAGGCTACTTGCATACCTCATTCATTTTGCAAGTAGGAGGCATTCATTTGAGCCATTCACCACAATGGTATCTACCAGATATGAAATACACACATCATGCTATTGTTTAATTAATTGAAAAAACACTTTCAGATTTGAATATGCATATTATTATGCTGTTTTTCATTATAAAATTAGTTGGCCAACCTAATGTATTTCAAAGTAACTAGTTTTAAGTGCAACAATAGTCTACGCCTACAACTTCCGGAGTTTATGTTTGCTGTTACACACAATAGTAATTCGATAATCAAGAACGTCGTGACCGGTTACATGCAAACAAGTAGGTATTTTCATTTTGTGTTCTGTCAGACCGTGCACAAGCGCCTCTCGTCCACAGTCATTCATGTTGTACGTTTGTGATGTGGCACTTGGCTCCCCCTGTGGAATTTTACAGTATCAGACAAACAAGAAGGCACAAACAAGAGAAAAAGAGAAGAAAAAAAATCGCCAACGATCTAATCGCGTTATCTGTTCCTTTCTGGGAAACACTATTCGAAACTTTGATAAGATACAGACATATTCAATGAAATAGCATAATTCTTGCACCTAATTCAATTAAATGGTCAAACGGACTCGCCAACTTCTGTTATGTGAAATAGGACTAAATGAGCAATAACTCGTTTAACTTCATTAGCAGTGAATTACATCATTACAAAGTGTCCTAGATTGCACTAGTTCCCTTACAAACTGGAACTTAAACTGTTAATAACGTGCTTCCAAAAAGACGAAAACTTCAGCAACGCTCAGAAGCGCTCTCTTTAGCGTCTGACCGCAGAATGAGACCGACGAATGGCTACATCCACAGAAAGTAGCAAGTGCAACACACATATATACTATTCTAAAAATAGAAAATGTATTGGCCAATGAGCACGGTGGAGTTTTAAGTCAAATGTACCAATTGTATAACGAGACAGGACGATTGTATGTCAGGAGACGTTTGTGATTGGTCAAAGGTGATATCATAGGCGCGCGGGCAACCGGGTTCGATATTATTGGTCGGCTCTCTAGCAGCGTAATGTTGTCACGAGGGGGGAGGTTGGCTGCAAGGTTTGAATAGGGAAGTTTACAGAGAGCCAGATCTTGCAGTTAGTTCAGTGTTTGCAAATAGAGTGGCAACAGTGGGAGAATAGCGGTTCAGGGAACGGGAAGCAACAACATTTAACTGATGTGCAATTGCATGTGAAAGTACACTAAGTTCACTTGCTGTAACGAATACAGACATTTCCTGAATCTTTTTGATATATAGCCTGTAGCTAGTTACATCTGGGAATAAAATGGATGTTCTACCTATGTGCAGCATCTTTCAAGAGCTTCAGATCGTTCATGACACGGGGTATTTTTCTGCTTTACCATCCCTTGAAGAGTACTGGCAGCAGGTAATATTATTTTCAAAACATTTTCGCAAACTTGAAACTGCTGTTGAGCGGTGTTCAAAGCAGCAGAAACCAATACCAGTTCGCCTGCTGTTCTGATTGGCCGTGTAACCAAAGCAAACGCGCTCGCTTGCTGAGTTTTTTTAGCTGCCAACATAATTCACTAACTAGCTCTAATAATAGCAAATATTTGTTAGGCAAACTCTTGGCAACCCAATGATACGGATACTTATTCTAAAACTATCTTTGTCGAGTTGGTATGGGACTTGACAGGCTGGCTCGCTTCACAAATATCTGTCTCCTGCTTTCTGTTATCTTGCTCGTTACCTACATGCCTCGTCTTGCACGTAGGATATTTTTGAGTCATGTAGCGTGCTGTAGAAAATTACAGGCTAAGTGCGAATATTCTTTTCAGATACATATCAGTAACGCACTATCTGTATAAAAACGACATGTATTGCTACTGCCAAACGTCATTTTTAACAAGAAACAATGCACGCATAACGTATATTAACAAGTCGCCATGTCCTCCGAATATAGCCTACATAAAAAGTCTATCTAAGGATGAATAACCTAGGTGTTCAGGTAACGCTATCAGTCTCGACAAATTGAGGTCGTGACGCGACGTGTTTCAAATGGTTTGCTTTGATTTGAAATGGCTACACAGATTGTGATGGTACGCAAGTTTCAGTGTATGGATGGCTAGCTAAATAAGATTATGTTTTCATGGCGAAAATCCATATGTTATGTTTTATGACTTAGTTACTTAAACAGTAACTACGTGTGATAGAGGTCGGATTATGGGCATTATCTTTAGATAACTGATTCATAGATCATTTCTGCTGAAACAAAGTGGGGCTTTAATTTAACAGTTTGCTCTTAAACATAGCTGAACATTAAACAGCGTAGGATCAGCGTGCGAAACTACATCTTTACGTGCATGCTGTGTTTGTATCCATTTTTCCTTCATAGAGAATATTGGAGTTGGTACGTGATTGCAATTGATCTAAGTACCCAGTTTCCTTCAGGCATTTGAACGTTGGGCACGGAGCCAATTCTACTACCATCTCGGACATTTAAATCGCTTCAGAGAAACATTCTGCTATGTAGAATAGTTTTACATTATTTAAACGTTTGTTTTGCACTGATTGTTGAAGTTTAAGAGAAATGTGCGAGATCAGCACTCGAAATAAACAAGAGTGACTTTTCTTTGACGCGACGTACCTCATTTGTTTCGCATTTGTGTATCGGTATGGAGTATATTTCATGTCAGGAGAATGACCTACTGTGTGCATGACTAGATGTTGATGTAGCTGGAAAATGTGGGGTACGAGTGTGGAAAAACGGGTTTGACTTTTGCCAAGCGATATGCTCATCAGATGTTTTCAAAAAGGTCTTAGAATGATATAGTCACGGTTTGAATGCTCAATGTATTAAAAGCTCTCAGCCTATTTTCAAGAAAGAGTGGCATGAACAGACAGAGAAGTTTTGTATAAGGTGTTGAATTGCATACCACCCTGCCAGTGTTAGGAAATGGCTCTGGCTGAATGAAGCTTAGAGGAAGTTAAGTGGCTTCTTTTCTAAGAAAATGAGTCACTTCACAGTATTCTCCAGCTCACTCTATTGCAATGTGGAGTTACCATGAGAGCTTTGAAATGTGTGTTTTAGCAATGAATGAAATCAAAGGTATAGTTAGTAATTGCTCATCCAGGCCTCTGTAAAACTCTTCAGAGGGCTTATATTCAACATTGCTTGTGCAGTATTTTATTTATTTATTTATTTATTTATTTATTTATTTATTTATTTATTTATTTATTTATTTATTTATTAATTAATGGGAATTGGTTGTCATAGGCCAGGCGTGTTGCTGCACTGGTAGCATTGTAACTGTTAGCTGGTGTTTAGGATTGTTACTGTTGGCCAGTGTTGTAAATGTTAGTACTCTGCGTCCTGGTGACCCCAGGGGTGTTATGTAAAACTGAAAGTAACGTGTAAGGCTGTTTCATTCATGCTTGGGTTCTGCTTTCGCCTTGTCTCAGACGTGTCTGGAGCTGGAACGGTATCTTCAGAGCGAGCCATATGTCTCTCCCCCGGATATCAAGTTCGACAGCCAGGAGGACCTCTGGAGCAAACTCATCCTGGCTTGCGGAGACAAAGGGGATTCCGACCCAAAGATCCCGTACATAAAAGAAGAGGACAATCAGGACAGCCAAATTCTGGAGACCAACAGCGTAAGCTCCGACGCCAGCAGTGAAGCTTCGGACAGCTCCGAGGAGCTCTCCCCGACGCACAGCTTTACCTCCAACCCTTTGAACGCCGTTCTGGTCAACTCCGGACACTTGAGCTCTTCCGTCATCAGCACTCCGCCGTCCTCTCCGGAAATCGGCGTGGAGTCCTCCGTCCCAAAGGTCTGGAGTGCCGTGCAGGCGGAATTGCACTTGCCGGGAAAAATCCGAGCCGGCGGCGTCGGGAAGGCCGCGGACAAGACCGGCGTGGCCAACGGGGAGGCTTCGCCGGACGGCAGGAGACGTGTTCACAGGTGTCACTTCAACGGATGCCGGAAGGTTTACACGAAAAGTTCCCACTTGAAAGCACACCAGCGCACGCATACAGGTGAGCGGACCGCTGCTCGCACATGTTCAGCGGGTTTGCCCCTATGTTTCTGTTGTCATAACATTGCATAAGTCTTGGGAATGAGTCCACAGCGACCGGCAGTGACGTCACAAGCGCTTCAGCAGCTTGTCTGTAATCAAACGACGCCCCTAGTGTCGAATAACGTGCATCTTGGCTTTACATTTTTTATTTGCTCGCGAGAAAGTCGACGTGCGAATCGGTTGTCCTTTCGTTTTTAAATGTAATATTTTAAACTGAACTTCATAACCCCACGCTTTGAGTCTTTGTTTTGCATGGCTGAATACCTAAACGGTGACCTAATCTAGTTGGAATTTGACTGTGTGCGGTTGGGGGAGGGGTGCGTCGTTGGGATCAAGGGACGCAGTTCTTCAAAACAGATTGTGTTTCAGCATGGGAAAGGACAGGCTCTGATTCAAAACTGAAAACGGCTCTTTTCAGTCAAACGTTTTTAGATGAATTGTGGGAATTGCATTGTGAACTCTGATCCCCCCCCCCCCACAGGCTGTTTACATCTGCACCAGGCATTAGAGGATCTTCTGCATTCTTTAAATTCTTTGTATTTATGGTACAAACTGTAACACATGAATGGAATTTGGTCCTCAAATTACCCTCTTGTACTATAATTTGACTTCCCCACCCCCACACCCCCACCGCCTTATTTGTCTTTCTTTTGGTATTCACACTGTCAAATGTTGAGTAACGCCGGGGATATTTACGAGGTAGATTTGCGCGTTTAAAGTTTCTTTTTTAATTTGTTGCATTTGCATAAGATGTGTTGTATTTTAGAAAACCTAAAAGTTTGATATTCTTTTTCTTTCAGGTGAAAAGCCTTACAGGTGTTCTTGGGAAGGCTGTGTGTGGCGTTTTGCACGAAGCGATGAGTTAACCCGGCACTTCAGGAAGCACACTGGGGCAAAGCCATTTAAATGCAGTCACTGTGACAGGTAAGCTGATGTCACTTGTTTTGTTGTTTTTTTTGGGCTTTTCTTTTTTTGCAGTATACCCACTGACTTGACTTGCAGAAATATTCCAATATCAATTGAATATATTCATTCGGATTCAGCCCTAAGTGGGATAAATGGCCTCATCATTTTACATTTTTTAAAAGTTTTTATGTTCCTATGTGTGAAAGGTGGCATTCCATTGGAGTTTTGTGGTTTTCTTTAAGTATTTAAACACCAAACTCTCAACCACTCTTATAATAGGAACAGGGAAGGATATTTGAGCACTGATGTCCTTCATATATATGCTTAAAGACTTGCTGTTTGGATGTAACATCTTTTCTCTTCTCTCCGTGTGCAGGTGTTTCTCCAGGTCCGACCATTTGGCTCTGCATATGAAGAGACACATCTGAGTGGGTCAGACGACGGTCAAGGGGAAATCGTGTTTCCCGCCCAGATTCGAGGTTGACGTGCCCTGAGAGGAAGGGGAGTGTGTCCCAGCCAAAGCGTGCCATTTTGCACCATCCTCAGTGCCTGCAGGACCTCTTGAAGAAGCTGTTCTGAAGGTTGTTGAAGCGAAAAAAAAAAATATATAAAAAAAAAAACAAAAAAAAGACAAAAAAAAATCATGTATGAAGCAGAGAAGCGCAAGGGGGATAATATTTTTTTTTTTTAAGAGAGGAAAATGTGTGTGTATGGTGCATGATATTCTCGGACGCTTGCGTTGGTATCGAACCCGTCCGGCCCTCCCGAGACGGCGAGCGGAGCGGAAAAAAGGGCTCGGAGAACGCTCGGCCGGGCGGGAGTCCTTGTGAGCGAGGAGGTACCGGTGACGCTTTGGGCTGAGTGGTGGAGAGGAACAAGTCCCCGTGTTTGTTCCCTTGTGGTCGTGAGTAGAAATCCAGTCTGCGTGTTGGTGAGTGCAGCAGTGAGCGTGGACTTGCGGGGGGGCGGGGGGAGGTTATCGTTGAGTACCTCCTGTAGAGGAAGGTGGATGGGGGGGCGGGGGGGGGAGAAGAGGGGCGACACCTGGCTTCTGACTCGGGTGAAATCGGTGGGGCCCCCCCATCCAAAATGGAGGATACCCGTTCCTGAATGAGAGGGGCTTTTTTCGGTGTTTGGTGCAGCTACTAAATGTGCAATGTGTTACGTGGCCTGTCTCGCAGGCCGCAAAGCTCATTTGTAGTCCATTGTATAAGCTGTGTGCTTAGAGATATAACACAACTATAACTTCAGTATAATAGACCGGTGTTGCATGGTTCTAGGGTTTGTACACTTCCTGTTGTTTGTAATCAGGACTGCAAATAGATTCCAATAAAGTGCAGCTACATACAATGGGTAATTGTTACAATATTGTACATAAAGCCTTGAGTATTTTTTATTTTGATTTTTTTGTTTTGTTTGGAAAAAACCACTATGGCTTAGCAGCTGATTTGCTCATGAAGCATTTTCTTTCACTTATTTATGCCTTGGAGACTAATTTTCTCTTTCCTTCTTTTCTACCTGTTGATGCACTGTTGACCTTAATGGTGCCTTATGCAAGTGACCTTGTCCTGTGGAACATTCCCTGGAAGGTCACATATAGTTGTATGGGTGATTTGAAAAAGCTTTATTAAGGCTCTATTTCACATGAACTTGCACCTTTCCTTGCAATTGGCGATGGTTATTAGACCATGTGGCTTTTAAATGTGTCTTTACTTTAGCGTTCTTGTCACACCGTTTGTCAGATTATATCAGTTAATGCAGCGCCTAATCATTTTTGAGCCAATTTAAATTCAAATTATGTTCAAGATACGGAAATTTCTTAAGTTTTTTTTATGTAGAGCACTTAATAAAATTTCAATGTATTTACTACTGTGTAGTATGTACTGTAATATGTAATTTTACACAATATGTGTTCAACAAATTTTAGTTTAAAGGTACAAAACCCTGAAAACACGAGGGAGAGAGGGTGTTGTCATTTGTTTGTCTAATTTCATTTTGTTGTGTAATTGTTGAGAAAACGGAGCTGCCATGACAATGGGTAATTTTTTTATTTTATTTAAAAGACAAGACATTTATTCTTTGCAAGCAAGACCGAGGAAAAACTGAAGATCCATTGCAATGAACAGCATATGGCTGGACAGGCCTCTCTAATAAATTGCTAAAGGCTTTGCTGGCACAGAATCTGTTGCAGACTGCTGACTCTGGAAGTTGGTTATTGACCTGTCTGGAGCGTGTTGTTTTAGACCAGCTATTATGAAAGCGGCAAACAGGATTCCAGAAAGCTAAAGAATTGCCCTTTGAAATGAATCTGTGTAAATTTGCAGATGCTACATTGAATAAAACATGTACATCTGAGCCAGTGTCTATTTGTGTATATTGTGAAAATAGTGAACAGTTTGAGATGTTTATATTTTGCAGGGTAATGGACCAAAAATAGCTGTTTTTGTAAATTATATAAAATATGATCAATAGTTGTTGCGTTTTTTTTTTTTTAAGTTTAAGATTAAAGACGAAACAAAAAGGTTACACGCGAGTGACCAAAACAAAAATGTAAAAACGTATTGAGTGTCAAGACCGTTCCATGATTTGTTGGAAAGAGATGTTGACATTAGCTAACACAGCAACCAGAATGTTGCACACAGTGCAAATGACCGATCAGTTGCTAAGTGGGATAAGAGCAAACTTGAAGCAGCTTGCTGCAGTCAATCTAACACAAGGATTTTGCACTGGCAAATGAACATCTTTCTTTGAATCAGCAGCCAATAACTTTCAGGTGGTAATCGAGCCTTAATGAAGCCACATGTTTGCTTGCAGTTTAACCAACAAATGTTTTTATTACAGATTTTCATTCTCTGAAAATTCCCTGTTATCTAATGTATCTTTGTAAAAAAAAATAAAAATAAAGTTTTGTAAGTTTTTTTTTTCATTGTTTTTTTTCTTTGTTTTGCTTTACAAAGTTTTATTTCACATTGCTTTGCAAATTGTTATATTTCTGTATGAATGTATTTTTTATTGGAATAACATGAAAATTCTTATCAGACTTTGTTTTTGTTTCATTTGTCCCTTTACCCCTACTTATCCCAGAAATGAGTGTGTTAGATGCCTTATATTTTATAGTTAAGTAAAGGAATCTATGAATCCATAATCCAGGGAAACCTGTACTTTGAATCCCATAATCTGCAGGCTTTCACTCATAATTCCCCCAATCACATTATCAGACAATCCAGGCTGTGCTTTCCATTGCACCCTCACTAAACATAACATAAGGTAATGATGAGAACAGGCCATTCAGCCAAGCAATCCTCACCTTTTCCTACCTCTAAGTGTACCTACTGCCTAGTTTGCCTAAAAGCTAAATGGAATTTAACGACGTATCAAGCCCGGTCTTGAAAACCCCCAGTGTTTCTGCCTCCACTACATGTACTGGCAAGCTCTTCCACACATTGACCGCTCGATGTGTGAAAAAATACTTCCTAATATCTGTATGGAATTTCTCCTTTGCCAATTTCCATTTGTGCCCTCTCATTCTGCTACGAGAACCTTGAAAGAGGCAGCACGCCATTTGTACCAGGGGAATGATACAAACAAAAATCACAAATGCACGAGTATGCTGACTGAAAGTCTAATGCTCTGCAAAGATAACCTGAAACGCCCTTTGAGCAAATAAGATGAAAGAGGTTTCTTAGGCCAGTCAGTTATTTCCTGAAGATTAATACATAGTTAACAGCTTTATCTTATGCAGATTATTATAGATTATGAATTCTGAAAATAATGCATATGGTCTCTTGCTTGTATAAGTGTTATATTTTTAAAATAATATATTAAGTATAAATATTCAAGTGCATTACAGACAGGAGTGCTTTACAGAAATTGGACGTGTAAACAACCATGAAAAGCAGGTCACCCCCCCCCCACACACACACTCACAAGCACACACACCACCACCACACACAAGCACACACAAGATCACAAGATTATGTCAACACACAATTCTTTCCCAGGGTTTGGCTCCTTCCCCAAATATTGAAAGAACCTTCAGTGTTTTGACATGTTCCGTCTACTCTTATTACAAGAACCACTTTAATTCAATCAGAACTAATCTATTTGAATGCTTTTCACACTCATTTAGCTTTCGATTTAACACAGCATAGTTAAAACACTAATTCGTAACAGATCGTTAAGGTTTGCATGACGTGCACATTTCGGTTTTACTTGAAGGAAAGAATTTCAAACTGACCCAAGTTTTATAGGACCCATTCATTTGTGTTTTGGAACTTTTTAAATGGTGTATTCATAAAACTATTTTCTATGCAGTGGTAACGTACAGGAATGAGGATTCCTGCAATACTTAATCATTGACAATTTAGTGTTGATTAGTTCCATTTTTAATCTAAATAATAATTAGGTTTCATCAGTACTGTTACTTGCATACAGTTTTGCAGGAAAGGTCTTCTTATAAACTGGAATTTATTGGTGTTTATTGTGATAAATTGCATAGAATCCAAATATAAAGTATGGCCTGTATTCATCAATCAAACACTGGGCCGGTTTCACTGACACATTACATTTAGCCCTGGACTACATTGAGTTTAGTATGGAGAATCTCCATTCAAAATTGAATTTATTCTTGGACTCGGCTTAACAGTGGTATGTAATTATACCAGAGAAATATGTGCTTCTTAGGTATCTATTTATCTAGGTACCATTTGACATAATGTAGTAGTTTGCCATTGTGCTACTTGCATTTCTTCCTTGCTCCACAGGATTAAAACCTTAGAAGAAACACGTGATCATATTAATTTGGCACAGTTTACTACAACACCTAACAAGTAGAGAAACCTTTGATGAAATTTTTGCATTACAAAGTTTATTTTTACTTATTGCCAAAGCTTGTTGAAGATATACGTAAGGTTCTCTGCAATAAACTTAGGTATTATTCCTCATGTTTGGCTTGTGAAGAAACATTTAAGTTTAGGACATTTCTATGATGTTTTAAGTATGGATTTCTGTCCTCTCAAACAAATGGTTTCATTCCTCATAGTGTATGAATGTCTTTACGAAAATATGTGTATGGAGAGTTAAGCCAGGTGAGGAGAGATCAGGTGCTGGTAGGATGATGTCACTCAGCCTGACCTTGTCACTGATTCCAGGTGATCACAGGAGCGTGTCTGTGTTTTATGCAAAGCAAGTCTGGTGTGACATCCCTGGTGCTGTCACGTGGCTGAGACCCAACTGGTTGTCAGCGACTGGTAGTTACAGGAAGCATTTTTTAATATGTATAAATGAAACAAAATGGTGACAGTTTCAGATAGTTTTTCATTATTAGAAGTCACATTTTAAGTTACAGCAAAGCATGGTCTTATATTCTGTGAACTCCATTTTCCAGACTCATTTTAGAGACATATTACAGATGAGAGATGCCATTTTATTGCCATACACTCCTGTACTTGGAGTGGGAGGGAGAGAGAGAGGAATTGAGGGAGAGATAGAGAAAGAGAGAGTCAGAGAGAGACCTTTGATACTCCTTCATTTAAACACTCAGAGCATTAACAAGTCTGTATGAGCAACAACTCACATTACATTACATTACATTACATTACATTACATTCACACTGGAATTCTTTTCATTTTTATAAATGACACCCACCATCCTCACCATACAAATACAAACAAATGAAACACAAGACAAAAGAAAAACATCTCCAACTCCTACCAATACATTACATTAACTATTGAAGTTAATTCCGTACCAGACCCACGTCAGCTGTACAACAAGCCCTTCCCTTGCATAAGAACTTAAGGCTTGCTCCACACCAAACTGCTTGAAACCCAGTAAAATCATTCCGCAGCTGGACATTCACAAACTCCACACGGAGTATGCGTGTGGAGTATATTGGCCCGCCTTGCTGAATTTTACTCATCCTGTTCACCAACGTGTACTGCACGCCTGGCCTGGCCAAACAACAAAAAAAAAAGATGAAACAGCATTTGTATCTGTGTGGAAAACTGTACCCTAGCCCAAAAACAAGAAAAGGAAAACTGAAACGAACCCCCAGTTTCCCAAACAATCCCTGCAATCTTTGGCGCTCAGTGAAAATGTGAGCAACCATTCTGAAACAGAAAGAGAAAGAGAGCAAGATACTAAAGGGAGGAGGAGGAATGGGAGAATCGAGAGGAGGATTCCTTGCGCTGACATCCAGATTGTGATTTTGTAGATGGCATGCAGTTCATTCACAACAATCAATAACTGCACCGCATATTGCCAAGTGTTCAAATCCAATGTCTACATGAGAAAACCACGATGTAAGCATTAAAGTTATTCACGTTATTTGACAGCAAGAGGGGTAATCTATAAAATGATGATTTATTCAGATGATTTATTATTTGTGCTTCAGTAATTGTTGCTGATATATTAAAGTAACACACCTTTATACATTTAGGGAATTCTATCCTCATAGACAGTATTCTAGTATTGTAATTCTTGGTGTTGCAATCTTCGGATCATCACTTTTTCATTTTTATGTGCAAATGGATTTGTGGGGGGAGAGTGCTGTCCGGCAATAACTCCTTATATTGATTTTCATCAAAATTTTATTTATTTATTTATTTATTTGGAGGGGTGTAATTTACTATTTTCAAAATCTTAGTACTGACATCTACATCAGCAGCAGGTATAGCAGTGTTATAGTACGAATGACACCAAATGAATTTATAAAAATACAAATCAGCATATCAGCGGTACAATAGTTCTGACTCTTTTACAGTTTCTCCTTCTCAAGTAATTTCTCCGAGACATACTTTTGGTATTATGGCTTTTATTGCTGAACGCCACAATTCAGGTATATTCCTTTTCTTAGAGGACCTTCAGACAGAGGACGCGGACAGTGATGTCATGCCCTCGCAGCTCTCTGTTTAAACATCAAACAGTAGCAGATTAATCCCAGGGCCACCTCCATATGCTCACAGTCCTGTCAGAGTTAAACACCACCTTCCATCATAGGTGTCATTCCCACAGTGCCGAGGCTGTGGGAATGGCACATATGACAGCGAGACACAGCTAAAACAACTCTTTCTCGTCTTGACTAGAGTGAATAGTGCTCTACTATATATAAGTAAGCTGCCCTTCGACTGCGACGGTAGGTGTAGGTGCTGGCTGACTCACAGCATACACTGCATACTGTCAGCCAGACCTGACCTTTCCATACCGCATGTTCCACTCGGTTCCAAGTCCCTGCTGTTTTCACTGCTGGACCACTGTAATTCCCTCCTTCGTGAGCTGAGAATTAGAAGGTTCTATCTACGTTCTGAACCTCACACATGTATTTAGTGCCCTATAAACAACATATTTATGACACTATTTTTTTTTCAAAAATGTCAGGTAGAACCTTATGATCCTCAGCGCACAATGCGCTGCTCTACCTGCCTACACAACAAACCCTGTAGCTAATTCCGAATGCGGCTGTATGATTATTCTCCGGCCTTCTACAGCCTTAGAAAACAGCTCAACGTCACACCAATCCTTGCCTTAATTCTCTGGCTACCTATTAGAGAAAGCATATTCGTTATGCTAGCAGGATATACAGTGCATCCGGAAAGTATTCACAGCGCTTCACTTTTCCCACATTTTGTTATGTTACAGCCTTATTCCAAAATGGAATAAATTCACAATTCTACACACAACACCCCATAATGACAACATGAAAGAAATTTTTTAGAAATTTTAGCAAATTTATTAAAAATAAAAAACTAAGAAATCACATGTACATAAGTATTCACAGCCTTTGCCATGAAGCTCAAAATTGAGCTCAGGTGCATCCTGTTTCCACTGATCAACCTTGAGATGTTTCTACAGCTTAATTGGAGTCCACCTGTGGTAAATTCAGTTGATTGGACATGATTTGGAAAGGCACACACCTGTCTATATAAGGTCCCACAGTTGACAGTGCATGTCGGAGCACAAACCAAGCATGAAGTCAAAGGAATTGTCTGTAGACCTCCGAGACAGGATCGTCTCGAGGCAAAAATCTGGGGAAGGGTACAGAAAAATTTCTGCTGCTTTGAAGGTCCCAATGAGCACAGTGGCCTCCATCATCCATAAATGGAAGAAGTTCGGAACCACCAGGACTCTTCCTAGAGCTGACCACCCGTCTAAACTGAGCAATCGGGGGGGAAGGGCCTTAGTCAGGGAGGTGACCAAGACCCCGATGGTCACTCTGTCAGAGCTCCAGCGTTCCTCTGTGGAGAGAGGAGAACCTTCCAGAAGGACAACCATCTCTGCAGCAATCCACCAATCAAGCCTGTATGGTAGAGTGGCCAGACGGAAGCCACTCCTTAGTAAAAGGCACATGGCAGCCCGCCTGGAGTTTGTCAAAAGGCACCTGAAGGACTCTCAGACCATGAGAAACAAAATTCTCTGGTCTGATGAGACAAAGATTGAACTCTTTGGCGTGAATGCCAGGTGTCATGTTTGGAGGAAACCAGGCACCGCTCATCACCTGGCCAATACCATCCCTACAGTGAAGCATGGTGGTGGCAGCATCATGCTGTGGGGATGTTCGTCAGCGGCAGGAACTAGGAGACTAGTCAGGATTGAGGGAAAGATGAATGCAGCAATGTACAGAGACATCCTGGATGAAAACCTGCTCCAGAGCGCTCTTGACCTCAGACTGGGGTGACGGTTCATCTTTCAGCAGGACAATGACCCTAAGCACACAGCCACGATATCAAAGGAGTGGCTTCAGGACAACTCTGTGAATGTCCTTGAGTGGCCCAGCCAGAGCCCAGACTTGAATCCAATTGAACATCTCTGGAGAGATCTGAAAATGGCTGTGCACCGACGCTCCCTATCCAACCTGATGGAGCTTGAGAGGTGCTGCAAAGAGGAATGGGCGAAACTGCCCAAAGATAGGTGTGCCAAGCTTGTGGCATCATATTCAAAAAGACTTGAGGCTGTAATTGCTGCCAAAGGTGCATCAACAAAGTATTGAGTAAAGGCTGTGAATACTTATGTACATGTGATTTCTTAGTTTTTTATTTTTAATAAATTTGCAAAAATCTAAAAAAAACAACTTTCATGTTGTCATTATGAGGTGTTGTGTGTAGAATTTTGAGGCAAAAAATGAATTTATTCCATTTTGGAATAAGGCTGTAACATAAAAAATGTGGGAAAAGTGAAGCGCTGTGAATACTTTCCGGATGCACTGTATGTGTTTACAGTCCTGTTGGACTATCTGCTATACACTATATGTTAAGCGGATACACTTGTTCTCTTCATTCTTTCACATGAATATGAATGTATGTAATCGAAAGGTAGTTTTTAGATCATCCATATTTCTTGTATTGAGTTAAGTGGGTGCTATGATGATGAATGGCCTCAGATTCCTGATAGTAGCAGTGATTTTGTGTGCTTAGCATTTTTTAAAAGAGAAGTCCACTGCCCTTCTTAATGTTGAAACAAAGATATATTTCTTTCTTGATTTGGCTCTGTACTCCAAAAGTTTAGATGTGTAATCAAACAGTTGAAATGAGGTTAAAGTGCAGATTTTCGGGTATTTTTATACATATGTGTTTCACCATGTAGAAGTAGCCATTGTTGTTATCTATGTTTTCAGTAGCCTGAAGTTAGCATGTAAAATGAGTTTAGTTTTAGTAGAGCCTATTTAATTTCACGTTGCGCAGCTGACCAAGTTAGGCTTAAAAGGCAGTCACTGATAACATTTAGCATTTTCAGTAGGCTGTCCAGTTAGGTTTTGCTCATTCCTTAGACAGTACTTAGCAAACATATGCTATAACAAACAATGCACCTACCCATGTCTTAAAAAAAAAAAAGCAATATATGCTCACCTGAGTTGACATTTATTCCAAAGTTAATGGGCAAAAGTAGAAAATAAAGTTGCCCATGGTCTGAGGAGGTCATGGTTGGTCGCTGCCAGTAGGTCTCACATCCTCTCTTTGATAAACGCATCCAGAGCTGCTGAACACAAAAGGCCTCACTCGTCCATGTCAAGGACTGAAATTCTTTCAAAATCCGCTGAATCCTTTCTCCAGGTTAACTCAGTGCAGCTGCATTAATCACCATGACAACTACCTTCTCTCTGCTTGTTATACCCAGCGGAGAGATAGTTTTAGCCATGCATATTCTAATTTCACACTTTGTGAATATCACCATCCTGTACTTACTGTGCCATCTATTCTAATTTGCAATGTCTCGACAAGGCCTCTAAACTCTGAAAGCTGGGAATATTCTGTTTGAATTGTGTTTCTCTGTGCCTCCATTCCCATTCTTTCTGTCTATTCCCATCACTGCCAAGACACTGTCAGGCTGAATTACACAGCGATACACAGAGAGAGATGGTCTGAGATGTAATTGTCAGCATGCGAAGAGTTGGAATATGCAGGACGTGTTACTTGCCAGTGTGGAGTATTTTGTATTTCAAAGCATTCATTCTTGCTGATTTACAACTTGTTGATAACAAGTTAAAGCAATGACGGTAATCATGTAACAGATGGCCAATATGTTTAATCAGCTAAGACGCTCGCAATGAGTTATACCATTTGGCAGGTTAATCAGATATGGGTTGTCCAGCTATTACAATAGCAATCTGTTATGTTATATACTGTAATTATAACAGTCCATCACATAAATGTGTTATAATAACTTATTATAATAATCAGAGACCAGAATGCAGCAGGATCGATTCCCAAACGAAGCACTATCATTGTGGACATGAGCAATGCACTGCATTTGAATGACTTAACAAACTCACAAAATACATGAATGTCAAAAAAGCTTGTAAGTTCATACTGGCTTACTATATATGTGAAGTCAATGAATAATAGTAATAACACCAGGAACATTGCATTTTGAATACGTTTAATGTTATGTTGTAGGCAAAACATGTCACTGTGGATACAATGCACATCTCTTTTTAGGCATCTCTGTTTCAATGTCAAACATGCTGATGCTGTATCTGTCTGTTAAAATTGGTCTCATCTGACCACGTCACCTTCGTTCAATCATACTCTAAATGACCGAATGAATTATGCTATTTTTCTTAGACAGCAGCATTTTGCATGTGCAAACCCAAACTGGCTCATTTCAGGCTATGGCCTGACTTCTGGCATCTGTAGCACAGTCAAATTTGAACAAACTGGTTTGTCTCGTGGACACAATAACCCTTCAAAGCTGGTGTTTACCATACAAATGCAGAAATACTCTTGCACCCAGGGCACCACAAAAAAAGCCCTCTGGTTCTAGACTTCATAACAATGATGACAGTGGCTGTATTTTGCTATGCACATGTCTGTGGGGTGTTTGGCTGATGAATAAAAATGGGACAGATTCCTCTGTGGAGCTGGAACCTGGATTCTTCAGCTTTCTGCCATTTATTCTTTATTGAGCCAAATAAGAACTAACCATTTAATCTCAGCACACAATCATTACTGATTATGGCACAAATATAAGTGAGAGGTATGACGAGCTTCATAAGCACCGTAACTTCCCAGCACATAAAATAAACATGTTGTGAATGCTGATTGTGAAATATAATTTGCTTAATTTGGACAAAAAATATAAATAATTATGAAACACAAGAATGAAATGTTTGAACTGGTGTTAGCATTGGGAGCAGCTTCTCCCATCTGCTTTTAGAGGAGGTGGTTATCCACAAAACCAGTTGACCGTACAGCTAAGATAAACGTACATCATTACATTACAGGCATTTAGCAGACACTCTCATCCAGAGCGATGTACAATGAAGTGCAAATCGAACACAGGGAGGAGTGCGATGAGGACCCTAGAGGAAAGTACATTTCCGAGTCCTAGCGTGACCACATAGATACAATTTGAACCCATGAAGAATGCATCATATAAGTCATATAAGTGCCATACACAAGGCACACATGGTGGTGAGGTAGGGAGGGAAAGGTGCAGCCTGAAGAGATGAGTCTTCAGTCTGTGCTTGAAAGTGGTCAGAGACTCTGCTGTTCTGACATCCACAGGAAGGTCATTCCACCACCGTGGGGCCAGAACAGACAGCAGTCGTGACCAAGAAGTGACATCAGAATGACAGTGTGACATTCTGTGCTGCACCTATGGTTGTGGGAAATGCAGTAGCAAAGCGATAGCACCATACCGGCTCATGCCAGCTTGGTTGCTTCCCTACAATGTGAAGGTGTAAAAGTGTACTGACACATCGGGGTGTCACACATTTGAACCACAACTGTACAATCCATGCAACTTGACAACTTGCATTTGATGATTCAGTTATGTGAAGGTCAAAATGTCTTTTTCACTCCTATCATGTCCCTGATGATAAAATATGCATAGTGCTCTTAGTGATTTGTAACACATCCTCTGTATTTCTCCCTGGACCTCAACTTTTTTTTATCATGAAGAGAGAGCGTATTAAACATATAAACATGGTTCTAAATAATATAATCCAAATTGTATGAAAAATGAATGTTTTAACTCAACGTGTCATTTAATGTGCCATTTTTATATACTTAAAAAAAAAAGTATATAAAACCCACACTACTACAAAAGTGAATTCCTTTCTTTATAGCAGCATTTTGTAAAATAATCTATATTTTATGTTTAAAATGAAGATGATTTAGGAAGTGATATTACTACATCTCTACACAAAATGAGAGTTCATAGGTACAGTAGATGTGCAGGAAATGAAATAAGGCACCCAAATTGCAGTGTGCTAATATCTTTCTTCAGCAGTGCCCAGCAGTGTTTGGTAAGTGAAGCTTTACCAGCATAGTGAGGCCAGCATTGTATGCAAGACACGCAATGGAACACGGCCCTGAACATCCTGTTTCCCTGTCTGTTTTCAAAGCAACGGCAAGATGACGCAGCCGTGACCTGTAATCAAGACCTAATCTCACAAAATCAATGCGCCATTTCTCACAGATCTCAGCCGCAGTGCGTCTCTAAACTCATTCTGCGATGAGCGGTACACATAACAAATTACTGTTCAGCGTTTGTTGCTTTTACAGTTGTCGTGTTGATGTCATCCTCGTGTACCATGTTGTAGGCTGCTGTGTGATAATGGCATGCTTAAAAACAACCATCAACCGTGCTAACAAGCGAGCAAATTCTTTTTCTAATTTGCTTCCCATGGGATATTGTTCTAATTCACAGCCACGTTATTTACATAAATTACTTTCTTATGGATGCCAGTCAGTTCAGTGGGCCCAGATCTAGAGTTTTGGTTCTCATACTTTGGCAGTTCCTATTTGCATACTGTATCCCTCACTCTCTGTTCCTAGGGGCGGGGGGTATTTCTGTTTCACATGAGAGGCTAAAGACTGTGACATAATTGTTTGGCCTTGCAAATTATTAACACCCATTTGATGTGAATACACCATACTTGCTTAGATGAGGAATGTGTATTAGCAAAAAAATGTCACTACAGGCCTCCCTTAAATTAATGCACTCCCATTTCCTCCTAGAAATATTTGGCCACCCATTTCTGAAATTATGTTAATGTCCGTAAACACCCCCTCATTTAAGCCTCTGTCAGGTTCTATAAAGTTGCTGCATTACACTAGATAAATCCCTCCAAAATCTGTATCTAAAAAGAGAGATTTTCAGTACAGTAAACCAATTGAAGATTATTGCTTTACTGTACTGAGTTCCAAAAATGTCTTTGAACGAACCATGTAACTTATTTCCTACTACACTCAGTGAGAACCTTATTAGCTATTTATTAGATTTATTTTTTAGACTCATTAGTCTTCTGCTGCTGTAGCCTATCCGCTTAGAGATTTGATGCATTGTGTGTTCAGAGATGCTCTTCTGCATACCACTGTTGCAATATTTGCGTTACTCTCACCTTCCTGTCAGCTTTGACCAGTCCTGTCTAGACCCTTCTCCACTGACCGCCCTCATTAACAAGGCATTTTTGCCTGCAGAACAGCTGCTCACTGGATGTTTTTTTACACCATTCTCTGCAAACTCTAGAGACTGTTGTGTGTGAAATTAGATTTTCGCTGTTTCAAAAATCTACCCAAATGTTTCTGAGATATTCAAACAAGCCTGTCTGGCACCGACAATCATTCCATAGGCAAAGTCACTTAGATCACATTTCTTCCCCATTCTGACATGTGGTCTGAAAGACAGTTGAACCTGTTGACCATATCTCCTGCTTTTATCCATTTAGTTGCTGCCACATGATTGGCTGATTAAATATTTGCATTTACAACTTGGTGTAAGGGTCTACCTAATAAAGTGCTCAGTAAGTGTATACTTACTACTGCATTCCCGAATATATTTTATTGAGTTTGTAAATATTCCACATTACACAACAATGAAGATTATAAAACATAAGCAAGGGAATCTGTGCTCTTATAGTTTTGTATTCTTCATGTACTTCATTTGTTCTTTGCTTGTGCTTTTATAGCAGGCAGGAAACACAATCATTGTTTAAAGATATAAAAATTCTATATTTCAGGGGAGACTTCAGTACTTCAGCTGGTCAGAATCATTGGCAATTAAGCATAATTAAGTCATGGAAGATGGAAACGTCAACCCATTTTGCAGGAGAACTGAGCTGTTTGGTGCCTTGCTCATACATAACTCTATAAAAGATGAACATCACAAGTGAAAGTGCAAATTCCTTCTCTGATACCAACAGCTTAGTGTTTCACAAAGACAAACATCATGTGAACTGAATGAAGTAGCTTATTAAATGTATTTCGAACAACACATGCAATGCACAATATAAAGACTGCATGCATTTTACATTAACATTTTTTTTATTATCATGAGTGCAAATTAGCATCTAACTTAATACATTTTCCTTAAGCTTAATCTCACTGGGGCATTCTCTCATTTCTCATTTAAGGACACATAATTATTCATTTACAGTAGCAATTGAACATTAATAAAACATTCCATCAAGATTCACATCTGCACACGCATCACTCCATGCATGTAATCCTTTATGCAAATACTGTACTTGCTTAAAGCATTTCTTTTTTAAAAAAGATTTTAAAAAAGATTTTTTTGTATCCTTTTCCTGAGAGCCAAGAGAACTGTGTACGGCAGTTCTTTCTTCTTTTTTTTAGCATAAACAATGTGAAAATCCAGAGCTGCCGTCTAATGAAAAGTATGAGAGAGAGTGTATTCTCGTCATGCTCGGCTGAGCGGCTGACTGGCAGAGTGAGAACATTTACTCTCCCTGAATGCCAATTAACCGATTCCTCCCGGGTTCCCACCGTCATTAACTCCACGCCAGCGACTACCGCGAGCGAGATTATAGCACACTGTGAATGAAATGTAGCACATGCTGGAGCTGCTTCTATATACGTATGTAGTATACAGTGCACAGACAAAACATTATAATTGTCCCATGACAATCTTTTGCGTCTTCGGTCATGTCCAAAAATGATAATCATATCTTGTAAAACGGTTAGGTGGGAGTGAAAGCTTCCGAGCAAAGTTGGATTTTAATACTGCCTTTGGGATTAGCACCTCTCTCGGCAATGGAACTGAATAAGAACACCTTCATCCGTATTAGTATGCAACCCATGCCTTGTGTATACATTATTCTCTTTTATGTGTGTCAAAGCAGTGGGGGAATCTGTGTGTATCACAGTCTATATATTTTGGCAAAATTACCACTGCAGTTGGGCAACTGGTATAATATCACAGACTCATTTCTACTGGCTACAGGACTGTAAGGCACATAGTGAAATAGACATGTTAGGTATTTATTGCAGACACCAGCTTTTCTGTTTGCTGTTCTCTCACAAATTGTGTGTTAAGAAATAGGGTAAAGTGCAGCAAACATGAATAAAACATAACTAGGCTCAGAGTTTGGTGGCACAGAAGAATCCAGGTTACGATTAATGGGATTAATATTTCACACAAACATCTGTCTGTATATCATATGGCCGTGTACTCTGAGTTTGTAACAAATGATCACTGAACGCGAGTAAACACACAAGCGGATGAGGGTGATGTTAGCATCTGCAAAGATGTTAGCGGCGAAGAACAGGTTTGCACATTATATTCCCTCCTGTCAAACTAATAAAATATTAATAGGATAGAAGGCGATGACGGCGACAGGTAACAGTGTGGGGAGTTTCAGTGGGGAACGTTAGTAAGGCTGAAATGCGCTGCTAGTTAAGTGGGAAGAAGACATACAGAAGTATTGGCTCGGCGAGAGGGAACTCTGTGCCAGGAATCTGCCCCTGGCCCCCTTCTAATGCTCTGTTCCGCCCAGCTGAGACGAGTCCTTGGCTTGGACAGCACTTGCATTCTTCTCCAGCTTATCACAAGACACTCGCAATTGAACATTAATAGGTGACCCAGCCACACAAAGCCCCCCAGGGTAGTCACAAAACTTGGCCAATGTGATCATTTCTGGCCTATATATCACTGAATTGCTTTGAATTTAAATAGAAATATGTTTTGAAAAATAGTTGCCTTCTTAAGAAACCAGACTGAAAGTGACCTGTGGTCAGTTGCTGAATAGGTTTTATTTTTTAATTTTTTTATGCTGACATTGCATTATTGTAACATAAATGTAACAATGCTATGCACATACATGTGAGTACCATGGCAGTACTAATACAAATTAATATGAGCCATTAATTAAATGCTAATTCGATTAAGGTAGCAATTTAAAGTGTATCAAATGGCAAAGTAGGCATATATCCCTTTATGAAATACTTTGTCCACCAGGATGTATTTACTTTATCACAACTTTCATAAACTACTTAATGAAAGCTCACGTTGAGCAAAGTGTTGTTTAAAAAATGAAAATGTGTGAGTGAATCTGCAATGCATATTCGGTGCAATAGTGTAGACATCAAAGGATAGATAATATAGACATCCACATTTTAATTAATAGGCACATTAATAATGTGCCTACTGTATTTGCCAAATTCAGCTTGACAAATCACTGTAACATTCTTCTTTCTGAATGCATTTGGCACTATACAGCTGTGGGGACGCTGCTGGAACAGGGACAGCGTCTTGTCTTACCAACATGACGTAACCCATCTCCAAAACAGACTTATCATGTGTATCTATAAATCTATTTCATCCATTTCCCCACTGGGCTCCCCATACAAAGGCTTGTTTCAGTGGGCTGTTGTGTGAGAAGGAGGTGGGGCTGTGTGGTGTGATGGGAATGATGGCAAACGTTCAAAGCAAATCCAAAGAAGGCAAATTAGCCTCCCTGGCAGAGTGGCCCTGTTTCCACAGACAGGGGCGACATGACTTTTGTTAGGAGTGAAAGAAAAGAGGAGCCCTGGACAGAGGTGGCATGCAGTCTAGTGAACTATAACATTAAAACTTGTTGAAATGGTTGGAGGCGGCACGGATGGCGCAGTGGGTAGCACTGCTGCCTCACAGCAAGGAGGTCCTGGGTTCGAATCCCCGTCGGCCGGGGCCTCTCTGTGCGGAGTTTGCATGTTCTCCCCGTGTTTGCGTGGGTTTCCTCCGGGTACTCCGGTTTCCTCCCACTGTCCAAAGACATGCACGTTAGGCTGATTGGAGAGTCTAAATTGCCCATCGGTATGAGTGTGTGAGTGAATGGTGTGTGTGCCCTGTGATGGACTGGCGACCTGTCCAGGGTGTATTCCTGCCTTTCGCCCAATGTATGCTGGGATAGGCTCCAGCCCCCCTGCGACCCTATTCAGGATAAGTGGGTTAAGATAATGGATGGATGGATGGATGAAATGGTTGGTCCTTCCAACCGGTGAAATACAGTGGGCCCCAGAATAATTGGCACCCTTGATAAATGTGCACAAAAAATACTAAAAAATAATACAGTTACTGACATAAGCTTTATTTTCATGTTTAAAGCAGTGTCTTCCAACCAAAGTCTTACATTTTTCAAATGAGAAATGTATTTCCCCAAAAAACTGGTTCCACAATTATTGGCACCCCTGGTTTAATACTTTGTGCAAACAACACTGGCAAAGAGTCATTTCCTATAATTTGTGATTTGTGACACATGAATGATCTTTCACCAATCCTCCATGGAGAACTTTTCAGAATCATTGATATCTTGCGGACACCCCCCAGTTTAGACCACAGATTTCTCTTGGGATTTAAGTTTGGAGACTGAGATATTCATTGCAGAACATGGTTGTTGTTTTTACTTAACCATTTCTGTCTGGATTTTGATGTATGATTTGAGTCATTTTCCTGCTGGACAATCTACCGACAACAAAGTCTCAGCGTCCTAACAGAAGCAACCACATATTCTGCCAAGACTTCCAAGTACTTTGTTGAATTAATTGTGCCATTGATACTTATCCTTGTATGCGTTCCATTTTCCCATAAAATATGTTGATGCTGTTTATGGCCAAAACATTCAATTTTGGTCTCATCTGACCATAGCACTCTCTTCCAGTCATCATTCCAATGAGGTTTGGCAAACTCAAGATGATTACTATTTTGCTCAGTAAGGGCTGTCTTTGTGCCATCCTTCCAAGGAGTTTGTTGGTATGGAGGTGATTTTTTTCTTAGACTTGGTGACACCAAGTCACAACCAATCTCTGCAATTCTTATACTGCAATTATTGGGTTACTTATGGCCTCCCTCACTGTCTTCCTTACTATCCCTGGGGATAATATACACTTTCATCCTCTTCCTGGCAAGTTTTCAACCATATGTTTTGCATTTCATATTTTTTCCACTTTTCTATTATTGCCCTTACCGTGCCATTTTTGTACCCAGTACTGAATTACCATTGTGCCTTCTGAATGAACAGTTCTTTGGCTTTTCCCGTGCTGATGGTTGACAAAGGGATTTTGCTAATAATTTTGGACCCCACTGAATGCGTACCTTTGTGAATGTCAGTTGCAAAAAAACAAAAAGGGGGGACTGTTCCAATTACATGTGATCATCATGGTCCCTTGATGAGAACCTGATGCATTATGTGATACGAGTGGCTATAAGGGATAACTTGGCACCAATGTTTACATGTGTTACTATAAAGCTGCTGCAACATTATTTGATTATTTGATCATAAAACATCAAGAACATTAAATAACATTTTAACAAGTGGGGAGCACATTTGAAACAACTAACTGAACATTAATGTATGGGTTACCAAGCTAGCCAGCAGACAAAGAAACACATATTAGCCATCACATATTTGTTTACCCTAGCCAAACATAAAACCATTAGTAGAATAGAAGATATCCATTCCAGATATAAATTCCAAATAAAAAAACTCATAATCTGCCCTCTATGTTAATCAGCTCTAAGAAAAATAGTGACAGCTTGCACCTAACATTAGCAGTTTTGAACACAGTCAGTAAAGCAACCCAGGAAGACAGGTTGTTTTCTCAATCCACTTGAGCTAATACATTCTTTTTCATACTTACAAAATTACATTTAGCCAATCTGATTTGATCCAAGTTGTTTACCACAATGTAATGCTACCTTGACATAAAAAAGTATATATTTTCACATTGCCCTTAAAATGATATTGGCAGTACTGCCCTGATGTTATTAGTGGCCGACACTTTTCTTCCAGGAACTGGGAGCACTTTTTTGTGTGTGCTTCCTTCTTTAGAGCTGTAACCAGTTTGTATAAACCTGCGAATTAAAAACATTTACCAGTTGTAAAGGTTTTATGTTTCCAACAGGACTGGACCTCCTTTTGTGAACAAAAGTTAAGGTTAAAAAGGTTCAAAGTAAATATTTGGAGAGGTGTACTAAATGTATAAATGATACATACAACAACATCTGAAAGCCTACAAGCCATGGCTTGACTACAGTTACAGATCCCTAAATATAGCTGGTGGAATTAAATGGATTTTCAGATCCTCTTTGTTATTTGTGCATACTGCAGGCTGTGTGCGTTACCAGGGGAAGCAACTTTTAAAAGTACACTTCTCACAGACTGAACAAAGGACTCACTTTACACCTCTTCTCTCATGATCTTGACATAAGAGCACTTGGACACTTGACATGTACTTTGCAGTGAATTCCAAACAAGCATCTTAAGTTTCAGATGCAGGGTAACAGACTAGAAAACTATGAGTCACTGGGTTGAGGAAAATAGAATTATAAGTTGAGGGCTGTTAGTCTAAATCCTAAGTGGCTGTTGTAAGCTGAGGTTGCTATGGATAAGGGTGTCATATAGCCATCTCATGCATCTCTACACATTTCACACATGTTTATAATGAAATGGAAGTGTGTTAAAATAGGTTAAAATACACATGGATCTAGCTGAACTCATGTGCAGTGACCTTCAGCAAGAGTCAGTTACTTTTTTAGCATCAGATACCAGAGGTAAAGACTCTAGAGGAATATATTATAATATTTTGTCAGGTCTCAGGACAGATGAACCAAGCGCAACCAGGAAATAGATGCTTTTATTCAGCGCAGGGCAGATCAAACAGGCAGGGGTCAATTGCTGACAAACAGAAACAGCAGGGATAATCTGTGGTGTAGTCATTGTCACAAGCGAGAGTCCAAACACAGAAAGGCAGTCTGATAAGACAAAAGTACAGAGGGTAATCCAGAAATAAAAAAACCAAGAGTCCAATCAGAGTAAGGCAATGACAGATCAAAACTAAGATAGAAGGAGAATCCAAAAACCGAAGGTAGCGGTATACAAAACAGGTCAAAGCATGAAACAGACAGTCAGGAAAAAATGAGGTAAACACATTACAATCTGGCAAATAATAGACATACAGGTATATATACACAGGTAAATGAACTTAAATGACAAACCGGCGTGAGTGTGGAGAACAGGTAACGAGACACAGGTGAAACGAATGAATGAATGAAAGGACTACCGAAAGAGAGAGCGAACAAAAAACACAAACGAATGGCGCCACTTCTCAGAAGCCAATTTGTCAGCAAGCTCTTGATCCCTGATGCTGTAGTTTCTTTCAGTGGGTGACAGACGGTGGGAGAAGAACTTTATTACCTCGCTCTTTGAGACAGTACCATGCCGACTCCAGTGTCAGAGGCGTCCACCTCGAGGGTGAACCGTTTTTTGGGGTCAGGCATGGTCAGAACATGGGCAGTCTCCATCTCCAAACAACCCGGAGAGACCACAAACCCCAGAAACTGGACAGTGGACTGGTGCAATTCACATTTCTCCGCTTTAACAAATAATTGATTTTCCAACAGACTCTGTACGACTCGCCAAACATGTGGGATGTGTTCTTCGAGGGATGCAGAGAAGATCAGGATATCGTCCAGGCAGACAAAGAAGAAGTCGGAGATCATGTCCCGCAGGATCTCATTTATCATGGACTGGAACATCGCAGGTGCATTGGTCAACCGGAGTGGTATGGCCACGTACTCGTAGTGGTTGCTGGAGGTGTTGTCTGCTGTCTTCCACTCGTCTCTATCTCTGATACGGACCAGGTGATATGTGTTACGCAGGTCAAGTATGGTGAAATATTGGCTGTTCTGTAGAAAGGAGGATGCTGAGTCACCTTGTTTACAGGTGCAGACAGAGATAACAGACAACCTCTGGGGGTGTAGTGCTTGGGTGGAAATTGATGACACAGTCATAGGGATGATGAGGAGGTAGGGAGCAGGCTCAAGACTTGGTAAATACTTGGTGGAAGTTGTGGTAGAGGGATGGCACATTGGACAGGTCGGTGGGCACCTCCTCGGTGGGCAGAGCAGGAGTGGAGGCAAGAAAGATGGAAGCTCGGACTCCAGCCAGGGTCAACCCAACAACATGTGAAAATGACTTCATCAGGTAGAAGGAGACCTCTTCACGTTGATTCCCCAAGACCAGAATCCCCATAGGAACGGTGACATGGTCAACATCAGCCAGGGGTGCGCCATAGAGTGAGTTGATCCAGAGTGCCATAGTCAGAAGGGATGTAGGGATCTTAAATTGGCTGAGCAAGGTAGGGGCACATCTAACCCATTACAATCCAGAAAGTTTGAGGGGGTAGAGTTCAAGAAGGACCCCGTCAGAACCCCCTTGCTTACTGATGGGCGTTCTCTTTTACTGGACTTTTACAGTATGCCCAGGGCCGGCACAGTACAGACACAACAGTAAAGTAAAACAGTAAAACATTGTCTCACCCATCCAGTCCGGTGAACTTGCATTGGTTCAGGTGAGGAAGTGCCAGTTAGAGGTGGTTCGCAGGAGCAAGGGAAAGCAGATGACATGGGCCGGTCTGCGTGGTGTTGTTAAGTCCATTTCTCCCGGAGTCGAGAATCCACCTGGATGGCCAGGTCAATTAAACCATCTGCAAGTGGTGAGTTCAACCTTTGTAGATTCAGAAAGTCTGTAAAGAAGCATATCGCACTGTGCAATGGTATTCCAGCCCGTAGAGGCTGCCACAGTCAAAAATTAAATTGAGAAGTCTGACACAGGGCTGTCTCCTTGCCACAGGCTTAGGAGCCGACTAGCACGGCTAGCCCCACGGCTGAGCAATCAAAACATTTTTTTTATCTCAGAAGAGAATTGTGAAAAATGTTTGCACTCAGAAGCATTAGAGTCCCAAACGGCAGCCACCCATTCACGTGCCTTCCCGGCCAACAGTGTGATCACTAGCAGGCTGCAGACCAAAGATCAAGGAGCACTGTGACAGGAAGGACCAACAAGATTTCTGGCTCAGTGGCATAACCCTCCGGGGGTGGAAGGCAAGGTTCAGGGAATGTTCTGAGTGCCTCCAGAACAACGACAGCCGGGGGTCCAGTGGCTTGGGCTCCAGTGGCCTGGGAGAGGGAGAGGGAATCGGAGATGCCGGTCATCTGACATCTGATAAGGCAAAGGTACAGAGGGTAATCAAGAAATCAAATACCAAGAGTCCAAACCAAAGACAGGTCAAAATGAATACAGAAGGAGAATCCAAAAACCGATGGTAGAGGTAAATGAAACAAATCAAAGCATGAAAGAAGCATGATGGCAGTCAGAAAAACACTGGAAAGAATGAGTTAAACACATTACAATCTGACAAAAAATAGACAATGACATACAAGTATATATACACAGGAAAATGAACTGAAATGACAGAACAATTCTTAATTTTATTACCGACATGCAAATTTGTTGTCAACTGATGAACTGATACTTAATGTAGCTGGGTTTTATTCACAATGCGAATGTCTCTTAATAATGTGAAAATAAGCATACAAAGAATAAATTAGTAAATGCTTATTATTGTTTTTTTATTGTTAATATGATTATTAAATGGTTTTTGAGGAGCTATCATTTCAGTTTCACGAAAAATATATAATTTACCGTAAGTTTGACAAAAAATCCTGTATTTCATGTACAGTATATTTGAAGCAATGTGATTTAGCGTGCCAGAATTGGTTATTGTGTATTCAAATAAGGGCTAGTTTGCTTGTTAATGGTATCTACATATGCAGTGTAGGGTCTTTATTCTGCGAAAGCAGTAAAATGGAACACCAAAATAAAACCAGTGGGATTCCAGGACAGAGCTTTGACCCTTGAAAAATAAAACTCATAAAATAAAAAATTACAAGTACAATAACAGTGGGGTGCATATACTCCTATGGTGTATTGCCTCATAAAAACAGTACACTTACTCCCCGATGGTATTAATGAATCAGCTTTCTCTGATTTACTGTTGATGTACATGCTTGTGTTTGATATTGTAGGTGTCAGGACCAAAAGTCTTGAGTTTGAAAACATTATTTGTCTTCACAGGTGAGTGAATAGTGATTGGAATCTGTATCCAATAGCATGTCATTACTGATCAGCAAGTTAGGTCCTTTTAATGGGTTCTAGAAACTTGAGCCATTCTTATTGTGTCAGAACTGTATGTCGCTCTAAATCCAACATGTCTTGTTGTTGGTTAATTGACTGAGTACTTCCTTTGCAACTTGAGGAGTAAAGACCACCAGTGATGATATTTTTCGAGCCAGAATCCCATTATTACACGGTGACGTTATGACATCATGTCCTACAGAGCACCTGAGACGCCCTGTCTTAATGGCAGGATTTGTGTGTTTTCAGCCTTTCAGTTTGTCCTGGGAAGCCGAAGAAACAAAGTCATTACATCATTGTTGTTCTCCCTCCCGAGCTCCTGATTTGGTGCGTGGGAACCACGGAAGGAAAGGAGCGCAGGTGTGTTTAGAATCAGTGAGCTGGAACAATAGAGCACTTACAAAATGAATGTCTGCCTTCATATATTTACACAGTGCGGAGGAGTCATGCGGAGAAACCTGTGGTGGTATTGAGACGAGGGTGTTTGCACTGTACATACATATGCCTTTTACTTTTGTTTTCGTGCAGAAGCTGCCCTCGATGTGCACGTTGTATTATTAATCATAATTTGCTGGCTCTGCTGTTTCCAGTACATATGATCTTTAAACAGTGGTCTTTACTTGATGAACATAAATCGATACTGTTTGATTCCACCATTTGTAAACATGTCCTTATTTTGCAAAGGTAGTGATTAGTATCAATTAGGTAGGTTGACAGTCTAAAACGAAATAAACAGCAAGAGATTTCTCTTCTTTGTTTGCCGATCCTCATAGATTTGTTGATTGATTGATGTAATAAAATAAATGTCTTTGTACAGTGATGTATATATATGTATATATATATATGGGTTGGACTGTATACCAGTACTGAAAAAGTCTGAGCATTTTTGCAAAATACTTTCTGAAAATGGGCATGACATTGCTTTCTATTGCAGAAAAATGATGGCCACCCTTTGGAAAATTAATAATGTGCCTTTAAGAATCGAAGGGAATGTTGATGTAGTGGGTGTGTGCGCCTCGTGGCATGTGAGTGCTTGAGTGTCTGTGTATGGTGTGAGTGAGAGAAACCTGTCTGTGGAGCTCTGTATCCTCACGGAGGAAGAGAAGTGAGCTAGATTTAATGGGAGCAATCCCATTAAATGGAACCATCCTCAGCTTATTGAAAATGTGAAATACGGCAGTATTTGCAAAAAGATCCGCAAAAAAGTTTGTCTCGCCAAGGAAGGTAGCAAGTCCAACCTACATGTAGTAAGCTTGTCACAGAGTTCCATTTAACCGACGGTATACTGTATGGTGTATGAGCCTACACCAGAGTTGTTATCTCCACATTTTCCTGTCAATACCAGTATTTTGTCATTGCAATGTGAAAAACAATTAATTAGTGCATTTGCAGAGCTTCAACATTGAGGTTACTAAGTGAATGTAGTAGGCCTACTGCACATTAAATTCACATAATACTCAATACCACCTGAGGCCCAGTTTCCAGTGCCACCGATGGCCCCTGTACCAGCACCATATTCCATGGTCCCAAGCCCCCCACTACCTGGGCAGCTCCGACTACTGTTCCTAAAAATATGATGATAACCCGGAGAAATGTCGGGGCTTCCTGGTGCAATGTTCCCAGGCTCTTGAGAGTCAGCCAGCTCAGTTTTCTACCGAGCGCTCCTGCTTTCCACGTCACCTGTCTGATGGGCAGTGCTCTTTCCTGGGCCTTCGCCGCATGCTCTATTTTCCATGCTTTCCCCAGGAAGATGAGGCGGGTGTTTGACTATCCTACCAGCAGGAGTGAGGCATCGCCACTTCCAACCCTGGCCACAGGGTGTTTTCGGGCTCCCACCCCAGCACCTCCTCGGTTTCCATCTCTGGCATCGTCCCAGGCTCTGTTCTTGGCACTGTCCCAGGCTCTGTCCCTGCCTCAGCCGCTGGCTGCATCCCTGGCTCTGTTTCCTGATGCTGTTCCAGAATCTGTCCTCAATGCCGTTCCAGGCCAATGTCCCAGACTCTGTCCTCGATGCCGTTCCAGGCCCTGTCCCAGACTCTGTCCTCAATGCCGTTCCAGGCCCTGTCCCAGATTCTGTCCTCAGTGCCGTCCCAGGTACTGTCCCAGACTCTGTCCTCAATGCCGTTCCAGGCCCTGTCCCAGACTCTGTCCTCAATGCCGTTCCAGGCCCTGTCCCAGACTCTGTCCTCAATGCCGTTCCAGGCCCTGTCCCAGATTCTGTCCTCAATGCCGTCCCAGGTACTGTCCCAGACTCTGTCCTCAATGCTGTTCCAGGCCCTGTCCCAGACTCTGTCCCCAATGCCATTCCAGACCCTGTCCCAGACTCTGTCCTCAATGCCGTTCCAGGCCCTGTCCCAGACCCAGACTGAGGCATCGCCACTTCCAACCCTGGCCACAGGGTGTTTTCGGGCTCCCACATCAGCACCTCCTCGGTTTCCATCTCTGGCTCTGTTCTTGGCACTGTCCCAGGCTCTGTCCCTGCCTCTGCCGCTGGCTGCATCCCTGGCTCTGTTTCCTGATGCTGTTCCAGAATCTGTCCTCAATGCCGTTCCAGGCCAATGTCCCAGACTCTGTCCTCAATGCCGTTCCAGGCCCTGTCCCAGACTCTGTCCTCAATGCCGTTCCAGGCCCTGTCCCAGACTCTGTCCTCAATGCCGTTCCAGGCCCTGTCCCAGATTCTGTCCTCAATGCCGTCCCAGGTACTGTCCCAGACTCTGTCCTCAATGCCGTTCCAGGCCCTGTCCCAGACTTTGTCCTCAATGCCGTTCCAGGCCCTGTCCCAGACTCTGTCCTCAATGCCGTTCCAGGCCCTGTCCCAGACTCTGTCCTCAATGCCGTCCCAGGTACTGTCCCAGACTCTGTCCTCAATGTCATCCCCGGTGCTGTCGCAAACTCTGTCCTCAATGCCGTCCCAGGTACTGTCCCAGACTCCGACCGAGTTCCCGTCCCTGGTGCTGTCCCAAGGCCCTGTCCTCAATGCCGACCCGGGCCCCGTCCCTGGCCCCATTCCCGGCGCCATCCCAGGTTCTGTCCCTGACACCGTGCCAAGGCCCTGCCTTCGATGCTGTCCCAAGGCCCTGTCCTCGACGTCGTCCCTGGCTTCTCATACATCGTCTCAGGCAAGGTTTCTGCCTCAGAACCTGTCTCTGGCCCCCACACCAGCTGCAACATGCTTCCAACGTGCCCTTGTACTGGTTACACTGCATGGCTCACAGTTTCTGCTTGGTAGCGATATGCGCCAAAGGTATACTGCCTTATAACCAACAAGACAGTGATCCAAATGATGAATATTTGGAGTCTGTGGCCTTCACACATCATCAGTTAAACAAAATTTTGGTCAAGGTTTGTTAATAACTCTTGATGAAGTTTCCAAATCGTCCTGCTACTTGGTTTGCTATAATACATAACTGAAAAAAACCAATCATTCTTGCACAAATGCAACTCTATAAAATCCCCATGTTTCTACATGCCCTGTTTTAGTTTGACACCAACCTGGTTCCTAAACACTGTCCCCAAGCTATATGTAGCATGATCCATGCTCAAGGGAACAGTGTTGGTTACATAAATAAAAAAATAAAAAAATAAAAAAATAAAAAAATAAAAAAATAAAAAAATAAAAAAATAAATAAACAACTTGAAGTGCTTCTGAAACAAACTAGGGTAAAGGTCCATTCCAGCTGCATGTCTCTATTTCAGTGCAGTTCTGTATCCATATTGATACAGTAAAATGAAAATGCTTTTTTTTCTGGCCGTAGAATTGATTTTGTTTTTCTAGCTAGGGAATTGATGAGGCAAGGCATTAAGATTCAGAGGGTGGAAGGACATTGTTAACTGTGTTGTAACTTGTTTGGCAGGCTGACAAATAGATCACATGTGGCTGTAGACTAACATTTCTAAATATTCTAAACACTCATACACAGGCCCTGCCAAAATCCGCTTGCTGGCAGGCTTCTCATAAACCTGAGTAGTGCAGTTCATATGGTCTTAGCAGTTCTGTATGACTGAGGGTTACTGTAAGCTTCCTCAAATATTAATATCTGCATGTGTGTCACAGTCATAGTCAAAAAATAAATTGGATATCTGAGCACTGAGGCTTGCAGAGCTTCAGTGGACCTTCGCGTGGAGGCACCGGAGGAAAACACAAACTGCAGAGCAATTAACAAGGTTTATAAGTCATTGTTTCTGCGTTTGCGCTTTTACCGTGGTTAATGGTGGAATTGTCATCTCAGGCCAAGCTTTAGCCTCTATGCGTCAAACTGGCCATGTTGAAAAATGAAACAGTGACTCCGCACAAATGGAGCTGTGTCATTAGCCAGGCACACTTGCTCCTTCTTAAGCGATTAGAGCTCAGACTTACGTACGCCTGGCTAACATTGTTCGGACGGCTCCATTTGCAGCACTTCCTCCTAACAACTACCGCATTTTAACAGCGTGGCGTGGGTCACCCATTCAGCTTTTAGCACCTGAAAACACAGTGACACATTTTCTCATGGGATGATATTTGTGATGCCTTTTGTGGGTGAGATGTGGGTGACTAATGGGGATAATACGCTCAAGAGACTAGCACTTTGAGACCTCCTAAATTGACCTGCCGGAAAAAAAGGACCCTTCTAGCTTTGTGTGCCCCAGAAAATCTTAATATTCTGTTATTAAGCATGATGTGTTTCCACTGTTCTTAACTGAACATGTTAATGCTGATGTAAGAATCACTCCTGGGAATAGAAAGCAATGTAGTTCTTAAGGTCAGTTTATAGTCCAGCGACAGAGCGTCGCTGTGACCGACAAAGTGCAATGGATGTCGCAGCGACATTTGGTTTATACTCTGGGCAACTGGAGTGCACTTATCCTGCGATTTCAGACTATAAACTGCAACCAAGTCTCAGCTTCCTAGCAGGCAGATTTTCTGCCAAGATTTCCTGGTACTTTCTTGAATTCATTGTGCCATTGATCTTAAATAGAGCCGCTGGACCACAGCCAGCAAAACATCACCAAAACATCAATGACACACCACCATATTTAACTGTTGGGATGAGATGCTTCTCATGTCAATGGTGTGTACAACCAAAACGTTCAATTTTGGTCTCATCTGAGCATAGCACAATTAAATTAAGTAACAATAGTCAATTTCACTTTGATTTTATTTACAATTATTCTTAGGGGTGGCAATGATTTTGATGCCTATGGTTTTCAGAAAAAATGAAATTACCTAATTAAAAAAAACATTGAAAAATAAATGTATTGAAATTGAAATATAGTTTTCCTATATGTTTGAACATTACAGATTATTGTCTGTGTTGTTTACCTAACATAGCCTTTTTTCCTAATTCTTATCAAGGGCGCCAATAACTGTGGAGTCCACTGTAACTACAGACCTGCATTCCAGGCAAGCGTTCTGATTTGATGAATCACTTTATTTGTGAACACATTCTTTCTGTATTCCATTCCTCGGCAGGGACAGAAGTGCTTACTTAATTTAAGGCCTGGGTTTAAGTAAAGTACCCCATAGCATGAATCATTCTTCGCCCTGATAGTTCGGCACACACCAAACTTTTTTACACTTCAAAGTCCAACTGGTGGACTTCAAGATTATCAAAGAGAGATCTCAGATTGTAAAATATATACTTTTAGAAACTGATCCGCTGAGATGACACCAACATTGCACCCCCATTTCATCTGTTCCTGGCATACCTAGCATCTGCTTTCCTTTGAGAAACTGATACTACATAAGCCTGCTCCTCCACATCTTGAACATCCCTTTGTCCCCACATTTTTTTTCCAATGATGTATTTTTGAGGATAGCCTGTATTCCATTCCACAGCTCCCAAGGGGACGGATGACAAAATCATCCATTTATCGGGAGACAGAGGCTCCACTGAAATAGATTGCCTTAATGGCATTAACCAAAATCAGATTACAGTGTAGAATTTCACAATAATTACATATTCAGTTTACAATAGCTAGTTTACCAAAAACAAATGGTTAATTATGTCTTCATTGTTATTATAGATTTTAACATTAGCAGGTCTTATTGTAGAATTGTTGTCAAAAGTTGTACGTTCGATGCCCTTAAACAATACATGTGTGTGTGTGCATGCATGCATGTTTGTGTCCATGTACTATATGTGTGTGTACATACATGCTTGTGGTTTTTATCTGTGTATGAATATGCTTGTGTATGTGTTTTTATTATGTATGTGGACATGAATAAAAGTATTAAATATGTGTATGTGTGTGTACACATACTTGCTTCTTTTTTGTCTCTGTATGAATGTGTGTGTGTGTCTGTGCACAAGTCTGTGTGTACATACACGCTTCTGATGTTTCTGTCTGTGTGTGTGTGTTATACATGCATATGATGCTTTTGTTTGTGTATAAATGTGGGTGTGTGTGTGTCTGCTTGTGTGTGTGTGTGTGTGTGTGTGTGTGTGTGTGTGAGCATGTGCGTGCCTTTACAGTATGAGAAAGCAGACTTTATCAGTGCATTCATGGTAGAGCGAGGCCTCTCTCCGCCTCCTCCCACACCCACACGGCTCGCATGCTTCACTGCTCATGTCTGAAATGGTTCCATGGTTGAAAAAGACACTATTTGATAAGGCCCCTCAACGTGGTTTGCTTGCAAAGTGTAAGTCGTGAATAATCAGAGAACACTGCTGATGAGTCATTAGCCTGTACTCGGCAATTATATATCGACCCACAGTTTATTATCAACGTTCTCATTTTCTATGAGAAATTCACAATTAGCAAATGCTATAACAATAATAAGACAAAGAAGAAGAAGACTAAAAGATCTTGCCTAATGCAACAAAATATTGTTCCACCATGTTTTCAGGTTCTACAATTTTGAATTGTAATGAAGACAAAATGTGTTTTTATACTGTATACTGAAAGGTTCTGCAAGCTGGTGTGGTGGTAGCCAGTGATTTAAGTAGCATGTGTAAACGCCATGAGCAAAAAGCAAACAATGGAAACCTGTTTCCTTCTACAGATACATTACAAAGAGAGACATTGAATGCTTTATGACTAGAATGCTTTATGTATCCAAGCCTTTTTGGAAAGCAACACTAATACAATCACCTATTTTGACACTGGAACCATAATGGTTGGCAAGTTGAGTAATATTAAATGAATCAATATGAATATGTATACTTCTGTGCACATTGCTCAGAAATAAATATCTACACAAAGGATATATACACAAAAGATTTATTTCTGGTCACACTGTCATTGCTGTGAAATACTTTAGAAATAGTTTCTTCAGCAAATATTCTCTGAATGATTTTATACCACCTCCTCTATTATAATATTAATTTCCGTAGGAGGTGGTGTTCCTTTGATATTCATTCAAGTGTTCATTGTCTCAAGACTCTCTTTCTCGGTCATTACAGTCGATGGAGGGCAGCACTGCACACATACCCTTTTCCTCGCTATCTTTTTAGATTCAAAACTACTATCAACTCTGATTAAAGCATTGTTTATTTGGTAGATGCTACCTGCAAGTCAGTGACAATGCAAGACCATTGCCGTAATGTTTTGAAAATTGAATGACATTGTGTTGACTTTGCAGTGATATCACCAGCAGAATATAGGTCCAATAAAAAAAGATTTGGAAGATGGAAAGGTGGGAGTGAGTGAGTTGTTTGACATTTAAAAAAAGATCAATAAAGTGATTTACAGATATTATTTCAATATGTGTTCTGTCTGCAGAAGAGGGCATAGGTGAGGAGTAGTTACACGTAAAGATGCATTTCACAGGCACAGAGGGATAATTAATTTGTACTAGACAGTTATTAATACACACAACAGGTTAAAATGACTAAATAATGGTGACCTACAGATTCAAGACAGTTGGCAAGATGAATTAGATAAGCTGCAGCTCGTTCTCATCAATGAACTGTCACGTTCTTATAATGCAATTAAATATGTTACTGGAGTTTGTTTCACAGTTACAGTTTTTTAAGAGTATTGTCTTTGTACTATGTACCCAATCAAGCATTTGTGGCTACTGTTCTTGACATACAATATGGCCCTGTAAAGTCTTTAATCTAGGCAGGCAGAAGTTTGCGGATACAAAGAAAAAGCGAAAGAATAAGAAGATCAACAAAACCTACAGTGCGCCTCGTTGGTGAGAAAAACAATGCTTGTCCCTCAAGTCATTATAGCATAATTCCTCAGTGTGCTTTTTGCAGTATGCATCAGAAAAATAATCTTATTCTAGTGGGGTTTTGATAATAATTAGCACCGAATCTTTGACAGCACAGCATTCTATATTATTAAATCATTAGGTGTCTGCTGAATGCAATTAACCCCCTGCAGCCAAGCCATTCCATAAAGGCTGCGTATATGCATCTACTGTATGCTCTCTTTAAATTTTATGATTGTTTGGCCGAAAAAGTGCATACGAATACTATGGAAATAACAGCGACACAGGGACTCAGTAAGACGGGGATCATCTGGACCAATCGCGCGTTCTCGCGCTTGGTGTCCGCCCCCTCGTCCTCTTCCTGTTCCTCCAGGGAATAGCTGTCACCGCGAGCCTCTACTCTGCCTGTTTGAAATGCAGCCTCATGTGTGAGCTCCCATACCGGGAGTCCTCGGGCCAAAGAGCACGCAATCATTGATCACCGCACCCCCCACCCCCCCTTCCCCCAAATCTGATGAATTAAACAAGCTTTAAACTTTCATCTCTATGCTTGTTGTTATTCATGTCATTTACACATTTCATTACGGCCAGCTTTCCAGTAAGTAGATTTTAGACAGCGACTACATTCCCTTTTCTAATTCTGTCAGTTTTCTTTTATATTATTAACTCCATGTTGCACAACAAGGTGCCCAGGGAGAGTGTGTTTGCATAGTGTCATATACTGTAGTAATGCTGTAAAGTACAGTTTTGTCTGTAGCCTTCAACCTGAGAACTCGGTTTTAAGGAGTACATTGGAATGTGTTGGCACGAGATCATCTCCAGCTAAATTTGCCGTACAAATCCGGATTACATGGAGCAGAGCATCTCTGTCTCTCTCTCTCTTTCTCTCTCCCTCTCTTTCTCTCTCCCTCTCTCTCTCTCACTCTCCCGCTCTCTCCAGCCCTTCCTCTGTCAATCACACCCTCCTGCCCAGAATCCAGTCAGAGAGCACAAGTATAAAATAGCATAATAGAAGACAAAGAAGCATATAAGGCATTCTTTACATATCCCCACATTTCCACTACTGAGATTTCCATTCCTGCAGTACCTTTGTAGTGGCCCACCTCAGCTTGCTCAGTATCACCAGAGCGATAACCACATATGTGGTGCAGCTCCACGTTGGACTCCCTGTATTCTGGTACCTACAATAGGTGTTTTCATTTTTAATTTTCTTTCATCAAATAGGTGCGTATTCAGATGAAGGCCAAAAAGATCACTGGGAGCTTGTCCAGTCCTTATAACTGGAGGCAGTTTATTTCACTGCACCGCTGTTAAACTTATAAAATGAGGATTTAGTGATATGGGAGCGAGGGGAGAGGAGTCTTTCTGTTGTTGTAAATAGCGGTTTGTCCTTTTTCATTTTCTTTTATCAAATAGGTCCGTATTCAGATGAAGGCCAAAAGATCACTGGGAGCTTGTCCAGCCCTTATATCTGGAGCCAGCTTATTTCACTGCAAGCCAGTTAAGCTTATAAAAAAATTATATTTAGTAGTAGGGAAGCGGGGAGAGAGGAGTCCGTCTGTAGTGGCGGAGCTTCCAGTATTGGGTTGAGTGGCTAGGAGAGCGAAACCGCGAGCGAACCAGTGTCAAAAGCACCAAAGAGGAAGAGAGAGGAGAAGAGACGGGAGCGGGAGAGGCGGAGGGAGGGAGGCGAGTCTGCGGTAGAAACGCAGCCCCCCGGCTGAGTGCGAGAAACGCAACCCAGATCATAAAGGATCAAGTGCAGAGCGCTGTGGAAAAGGCATGGAGTGCCAGTGACAGAAAGAGCAGCAGAGACACGGTTTGCCTGCCAGCCATACATCCGTACTCTCTGCCTCCTCCAGACTCTCACCATTTCTCTACTGTTTAAAGGAATATTTTCAAAACTGAAAGACAAAAACGATGCCTGGTGTTTACCCGGTACAATTTGTTTCCATGGGGCATGAGTATGTATCACCACGACACTATAGTCACCATGTTTCTGTGTTCTTGTAGAGCAGTTCTTGAGTAAGATGGAGTGTTGGCTTTTGAAATAATATTTCAATTTATAGAGCTGACGTTCCAAAGGAATAAAAGACAAACTTCCGGCCAAAATATCGAATCTTCATTCAAACGAATGTGGGAAAAATTAAACAAACCAAGTCGAAAAAGACTGTCGAATGGTTGCTTTGTTGGAAAGAAAGATACTCTGATCATTAACAGTCTTCAGACACAACATTGAATTATTATAAATTGCTCAGCAGGAACATCATCATTATGTGTGCCTATGCATTCAGAAATGTAATTATTGCATGAGACTAAGATTATTGCGTTTGTCAGTTCTAGCAGGGTCAATTTTAAGTGAGCTTGCCCACGTGCATATTGGTATGCCTGTCCACCAACGACATCATGCTTACAAAGTATGCATTTCGATCAATCGTTTTGAATGCTGACTTTAAGCAAAAAATCATTACTACTGACACACCATTATTTTCATGAGTCTATTAGCAATAAGGACAACAAGGATGAATGCCCTATAAGCAATTAGGGAGTGGAATCAGGAAAGTGACAACATGAATTACTTGGTGATTTGTTAACTCTGTCTGGTTAATGGATGCAATCAGTGCACATTAATAAACAAGACCTTCTTCATTGTTCATTGTTGTAAAATGGAACATGTATTTTTCACAAAGATACAGAAGTAAGTGACACATACAATTCTGGGTATATGTAGAGCCAGCCAGACAAGTCTTTGCAAATAAATTAATCTCTTATCTTCGTGAGATTATGCATCAGAAGCTGTGCAGCCTTTGTTTCCATGCTAGCGGCACACAGCAGGAATGTATGACAACATTTTTTTACAGATAGCTTAAGCATTGTGTATGTAATGATATATGCATGGTTTCATTTATTTTAGAAAAATAAACTGGTTCCACACATACTTTTATTATGTTAAAAAAGGTAATGAATACATTTTCAGGCATGTCATACATGCAGTACTGAACATGAAGTTGTGTTTATATGTGCATGTAAGTAGCTCTGTTTAACCCTTATGTGACCTTTGGTTCTAGAGAAACACTATACAGTATAGATAGTAAATAGTAAATGCGCAATCCATTCAAACCTATTTCTATTTTTATGTATTTTTGTATTTCATTTGTATTTCCAAATTAAATTGTGCACCTGGGCTGATGTTTTAGAATGGTGTGCAGAAGTGTTTATTTGGTCATAAATCAACGTAACTGATAAATTATATTATATTTTTATATTTAGCCACATAAAAATGATTGGCCTCGTGAACAATTGTACGGTGAAAACCCTTGCTTATTCGTAGGTCAAAGCGAACGGTGAATGCTTATTAAATACAGACCAATGTCTCCTCCATTACTCTGACTATTTTCCACATGTGTTTGTTCAAGGTGTTGCTGAGTTATGACTGTACAGACAGCTTGCTTATCTCAGGCTTAGTATAACTGGGTGGAACCAAAACCTGTCTGTAACATGATTATTTACCTAGGATGAACTCACTCCTGCTTGCTGTGTCAGGCAGTGAGTGACATCATTGATATGCCCTCTAATCCCTTACTGAAATAAATAAACAACTGTGAAATGACTTTTACCCCACGTTACCTCCAATTAACCAGGTCGGTCTGGTGTTTTCTACACTTTGCTATTATTTCATTTTAAACTATGTGCCCACAATTCCCTGCTCTGTGGTAAATTGTACCAAAGAATCAACATGTGCTATCTTTGTTTTAACTGGCAGAAAGCCTTCATTGGCCCCTTGCCAATACAATTCATTCAAATGGAATTTATAGCACACCCATGCTGTTATTTCATTCTAGTACGTTTGAACATAGTGTTCTCATTCTTCACTGGCATATGGGATTTAACCTTTGCTCGCAAGAACAGAGGAAAACACACAGAAGGTTTGCAACAAAACCAGATGCAAAGCTTCTCAAACAAAACTCAGCATTAAAATACAACATTCATTCATGCATTCATTCATGCAGTCATTCATTCATATAATTTTATATTGTTAGGTCATTGTGTATACACTCAGTGAGCACTTTATTAGGTTTTTATGAGACTTATTTTTTAGACTTCTACTGCTGTAGCCTATCCACTTAGAGTTATGATGCGTTGTGTGTTCAGCGATGCTCTTCTGCATACCAATGTGTAACTGTTATTTGTGTTACTGTAACCTTCCTGTCTGCTTTGACCAGTCTGGCCATTCTCCTCTGACATCTCTCATTAACAAAGCATTTCTGTCTGCAGAACTGCTGCTTACTGGATTTCTTTAGTTTTTTTGCACCATACTTTACAAACTCTAGTGTGCATGAAAATCCCAGGAGATTAGCAGTTTCTGAAATACTCAAACCACCCTGTCTGCCACCAACAATCATTCCACAGTCAAAGTCGCTTAGATCACATTTTTACCCCATTCTGATGGTTGATGTGAACATTAACTGAAGCTCCTGACCTGTATCTACAAGATTGTATGCATTGAACTGCTGCCACACAATTGGCTGATTAGATAAGTGCATGAATAAATAGGTGTAATAAAGTAAAAATGTGCCGAATAAAGTGCTTTGTGAGTGTATACACTTAACAGGAATTGTAATTTGCTGTTCTACCCATGTCATTTAGTGATCTTAGTAAAACCTGTGGAAGATATATGAAATGGCCATATGCCTGAGGTGTATCAAGTGTCAAAATGTACTCATTATTATTATGATGATTTATTTTATTTTGTTCATTTTTTTCATTTTGCTGCAGCTACCTGGTATAGCACATATAAAATGTAATTGTAAATGGTAAATTGTGTTACCTATCATTCACAACAAAGAGAAACCAGACAGGAGTAATCATCAGAAAGGGCAATCCTTTGGACTTCTGGTCTGATGCTTTTGTTAAAAACATATACCATGCCAAATGACACACTGCACACTGTGCCATCTTTGAAAGCTTTACATTAAAAAATCTACCTGAATGCTAGTGAAAAAGCATTTTCTAGATATGTTGCCCCTCCATAGTATAAACCAAGGACTTTGGCATTCTTTCTCTTTTATTTTCCTTACCTGGAAAACCTCTCCTTTTGTTTTAAACAATGAAAGCAGAATGCACTTTCTCTCTCTTTGGTATGCAGTAGACAACTGTGTGACTCCCAGGAAGATTTCATCGGATGGGTGATTTGGACCCAGTGATATAATCATATATCTCCTAAGTCACTGTTATGAGGCATTTCCCACAGAATAAGTAATTAGACACTGTGAGAGATACCTTATGAATGCATTGCCCCAGCAACCCTGCTAGCCTCTCCCCAGCAATTTCCTCTGGATTCTCAGTCATCTGCTAAACCTTTTTTTCTCCCTCAGTGCAACATCAGCACTTAATTACTGTTATCACATGAGTATCTCGGTAAGAGTCACAGGGAGCGATCTGTACTAATGCGGACCACTGACACACGAAGAGTTTAGTCACTTCCTGTTTGCTGTGAGCTGACAGCACTGGTTACCCAGTGATTTTTGTGGTGAAACTTCATCTAGCTATTCAGGTGTAGGTTGAACAGTAAATTTGTTTTCTAGCTGACTATGACATAGCCAGGCTATGGCTCTATACCTCGTCCATTTATGACAAATCATCTCTCAACCCAGATTTACAGCCCTCCAGACGTCCAGATTCCAGATTGTTCTTGCCAGGCAGAGATTAAGGGGTTAAACTGTATCTGTATCTCTGACTCGAGAAATTCCGCCCAGCCTTGACTGACAGTGTTAGTTGTGCGTTATATTAGTTCTACCCGTAAGTGAAGCAAGAGCTCTATTTTAAGCCTTGGGGTGAGCAGGCTGACATACTAATTATATAACAGCAGCACATGTTTCATTTATTTTATGCATCGTACTGTGTTTTCCTGCTTCTTTAAGACTGATTTATTTCTATTCAATTAATTTTTGTCTTTCATGCTGGAGATGTTTAATCCTATGCATATGACCTGGTATGATTTAAAGTATTTCTGTATGTATGCCATATTTCTATGAAATATTGTAAATAAAAGTGCAATGTCAGGAACCTTGAGAGATCTGCAGCCATTTTTTTAAAATCCCTACATTAAAATTATTCAATATATATTAAGGTTGTACTGACCAGACTGCAGTCATAACTGTATTTCTATTTCCAATAAAATAGTTTCTTTCTCTTTTTTATATCAGGTTTCACTGGAAATGTAATCTTAGTTACAACTCCTATTTCTCTATGCACCTTGGTAGTAAAGCATTACTTGCCAGAACACCCATTACTACAATAGTTGTACATATATCATATACCGTACATTGGAAAATGTGAATTTCCTTAGAAATGATCTATTATGTGATGTTTTTAGCCATGATTTAAGGACAGGATAACATGCCAGTCTCTCACTTGAGCTAAAACCTGCTCTGAAAAGATATAGTGCTAGAGGTATAGTACCCTCACTCACTAGTACCAGGGAGGTGGGGGGGCTGGCTGGCAGGGGTAGTTTTGCTAAATTATATTTAATAGTGAACACGAATAGGGTATGCCTATGAAAATATTTAAAATGGTTTCTGCACTTCTCAACTTACCTAAATGAACAAAGTTGTAAGACAGCTAGCTGGCTATAAAAATAAAATGAGTCTACTTGCTACATGAAAATAATTTTACTGCACCACAGAGGACACACTAAACCGGTAATAATTCAGTGATGAAGAGAATACTATATATTTTCAGACACTGCAGCATATTCCGTGCATGTGTGCGGGTGTACGTGTGTCAGTGCGTATGTACGTTTTCAGAAGTGCATCCTATGACTGCATAAAGCACAGTTAAAACAAACAGCAGTCATTTTCGGTCAGGGCATAGCGTGCTGAATTTGAGGGCTAACAGCTGACAGAAATACTATTTAAATCGCGCTTTTTTCCCTCTAATGCCAGAATAGTGAAATGTGACATTTAGCAGCAGTCAGAGAGCCCTGTGAGAAGATGTTGTGGTGTTGTGCTTTCAAAGCTGGGTCCCTCTCCCATGGGGCTGTGCGGCTGCACTGCCCTGCCTGGTTTTGTTTATGAATTAAATATTTCATTTGGAGCGACTCCAGAGGCTGTCGTCAGGCCTCCCCGGCACAATGAAAAGGTCACGCCATATCCCTCTAATCACACAGAATGTACTACTACACTCATCCCATCCCAGCAGGTTGGCTGGTGCCTGGGATCAGCCCGGATAGGAGCAGTTAACCATTTGAAGTGTTCCCTGGTGCAGCAAGCTGGTCCGTGGTCTGGTTGTTTTGGCTTCTTCCTACTTTGCGATGACGATAACTTCGTAAATTGCAGGCAAATGCGAACTAAATGCTGTATTCATGTAATGTCATGGTATATGATGGATATCTGGCGATATTTGCCAAAAGGAATAGTCTGGGCATACCACCGGCCTATCAAATAATACTGTACGCTCCATGATTTATGTACAGTAGAATGTGTACAGCCAGTTCTGTGTACGCAGCAACACAGCTGAGGGGAGCTGTCAGGAAATGGATAATAATCACACGGACATTATGTCGGACGCGCACAGATACATGCTGTATATGAGCGCGGCGAACATACACTGAAAAGCAAATATTGCTTTAAATTTCCCAGGGGGTTTATTGCAGATGCTGGCGATTTCTCTGTGGCTTTTGCTGATATCGATGCAGGAAATAGAAAGTACTACAGTGGTCATTGCTGTAATACAGGTTGATTTTAAAACAGGAAGAGCACGATTAACTGTCAGAGTGGCTACTGTGTGAGAAACAACCTGTGTGAAATTCAGCTCCTTGTGAAATTGCTGCGTAATGTTTATGGTGAAAAGGGCCTCTTGAGTCATGCCTTATTGGTTCATTGCAAGAAGAGCACTAGTTCAAAAGAAACATTATGAAAACAGTACAATTATGAAAATGCAAATCAGCTCAGAAATATGGCTGTAGTTCACGGTGCAGTTTTGGCTATGTGTCATACTGTTAGAATAGCACTCGACTGAAAAAAGTGTGTACAGTGTATTTCTGCAGGGGGCAGAGTTTCATTGATATTTTTACAATCTTGCATCATACCTAAACCTTCATGTTCTGCTAGGATACATTCATGCCTGCCTGTTTTTTTATAGAGGACGGTATTTCTTGTCCTCTTCTTTGTGAATTCTTATTTTTCTTTTAATGTGTACAGAGAAGCCGTAAGATTACCCACGCGTGAGACGCACTGTAAGCCTCATTCCGGAGTGAGATAAGTGAGGTTTATGGTCAAGGTTCTGGGGCAGATCTCCCAGATGTCCCCCCGAAACAAAAGAAAAGGGGAAAATGTCCTGCTCCTGCCCTGCCTCCCACGGCAAACAAGCTGCCCACTTGTCAGGAATGAGTGTAATCTGCAAACAACAGCCACTGATCCCAGCAAGTGCACAATGCCTTTGTTTGCAATGCAATAGAACCCAGTTGTTTGCTGCTGAGTCAATATTTACGCCTAGCGGAATGTGTGTTCTGTCGCGTCTCAACTACACAGATGCCCGGGGTTCCTGGGGAGGGTTTTTTTTTTCGCCCTCTTGCTCGACCCCCTGCACACTCTGCATCCACTGCTTTTTTCTCTTTATATAGTTTTCCTGTATCCCCAGGTTGTACTTTAAAGTGACAAATTGCATTGGGGGGGGAAAAAAAATGTGGGGTCTCCCACTTCCTGATGAGATGTTGTGACATCATGCGTGTGGTCATAAATGGTGGCATTAAGAAATAACGCAACCCCAGTGAAACCCCCTGCTCCTCTTCTCGTAGCCTGAGCTTATATAGCCAATGGATGGCCGGGGTCCTGACACCATGGAGATATTTCACAGATGAGATCACCGCATTTTTGAGAATGGCTCTTTTGTACTGACGCTGTTCGGGGGCAATGAATAGATTAAATGTGGGATGTACAATGCAGTCAACGATAAACTGAAGCTAATTATCGGCCTTTGCTCCTCCGTGCCCCCTCTATCTACCCCCTGGGGGCTTGGGGGCTGGGAATGCATGTAACCCCAGGAAGGCAGCTCGAAGATTACTGCCTGCTCCAGAAACACTGGAGACAGCAGTTCTGCAGCGCAATACTGCGTCCATACCAGCTACTGATTATACTATCAAAAAGTCCTATGGGCAAGCTGGCTGTTCCCATAGTAACCTGTACTCAGTGGAGACATCTTCTCAAAATGTGCCCTCCAGGAATCTGCCTTTAACTTGAGGCCACATCACGTTTTGACCTTGATACAACGCCACTGACACGTCTGCTGTGACCTTCAGGTTTCCCAGAAGGAGAGATTTGAAATTTGTTTGTGTAACAAAACAGGTTAAACAGGCTCATTTGTATTTTATATTCTTAATTTGTTAGCTTTTGAAAAAGCTGGAGAGAAGCTGAGAGAATGTAAATTAATCCTTAATCCGTGACTGTTGTCTTGCATGGTAAAACCCTTTTATGTTTGATATGGGATTTGACAAGCCGTTGAGTTAAAAAAACATTTTGGGTATGAAAAAAAAAATTGAAACTAAAAAGTTGTTGCATACATACTTTCAGTAGACTGCAGCAGTTTGTACATGTTTGTGCTTGTGTGTTCATTAATACACACTGTATATAGCAGTGCCCATAGTTACAGTCTTTTATTTTTTTAATTGTGTTTTTATTGTACTCTTTTTTTGTTTCTGTCACACTTGCCAAATACTCTATCCTGAAAAAGTATTTAATTACTGAGAATGCACCTGCAGGTGTTGACAAGACATACACAATATGAATTACGATTGAAGCTAATTTATACACTGGATTAGTATAATATATTAATTCCACAATATGCGATGCTTAGCATTGAGAAGGTCTTATTGTGTGCTCTCTCACATTTGACATTGGAAAATTGCAGTTGCACTATAGGTCCATAGCAGTTTTGCATGTGTATATGAAGGAAATGGTTTTCTGTGAAAATGCATTTAACCTGGAGCTACTTGATCTCACATACCACTTCAGTGCAAGCATTAGACAGCAAACCCTTTTTCTCAGCTAGCAATCAATAAAATGAATTATCGCTGTAGAAGAAACGTCTCAACAGAAACGCTTAAGTGACAGGTGGAATTCAAACATGCCTGACAATATTAGCCACATTTCATTGAAGAAACCATCTCAAGGCCTAATTCTCTTTCCAAGGCTGTGGAACTAATAATTAAACCATGTCACTAGCATAATTGAATTGACTCACAGACCTCATTAGTTAACCCACATATTGGATTAATAAGCCATATTGATATAAAATGAGAATATTGCTTGTCTTAGAGTGGGTTGGCACTGCAATAAGACACTGAGTCATCCTTAGGAGCAGTATTGCCATTTTCCGGGGGGCTATCATTATTGTCATATTGTCAATATTGTTATTATACAGTTGCTGAAGACATTGTTTGGTTTACAGTATATGTGGCTATGGTATTTTTGATAATTAGATTAAGATTTTAAGGTAGTATTGAATTTAAGTGCATGCGTGCAAGTTTAAGAGCATCCCTGCATTTTTTTAATACATTCTGTAAATAAATGTGGCATTTATTCATCTCCATGATTCTGAATAGTGGCGATATCTATTTTTCTTTATTGTTCAAATGCAATTTAAAACATACTTCCAACGACAACTCTCTGTCTGCTGTCAAGAGCAAACCCACTGATCCGCAATAGATTATGAAATGAAGCAAAAAGCAATTCCACACGAGGTACTCTCTTGTCTTGACCAAACCCGTCTCTTCCCCTTTTTTCCGCTCAAAGGTTTACCCAGTGGGGTCCCAGTTGAGCGAAATGAAACAGTAGAGAGTGCGGCGAGTTGCCATAGTAACTTAATAAACCACAAGTTGTAAAGGGATTCAGAGATAGCGTAACCACCATGACTGCCGGACTGCAGTTGGCAGGAAATAAATTGTAAGTTGCGACAAAATACGAATAAATGGATAAATAAGACAATACAAGAAACGTGACATTGCAAAATACCTTTAAAGCATAAAGCGTAGATTAAATATTTTGTCAAGTACGGGGACGACTGGACCTTGGCTGTCAAATCATTGAAGGCTGACTGTGGAATGGCCTCTTCCCGGTGTTGTCACGGCGATGTGGTCTGCTTGGTTGTATTTCATCCCAGGCCCATTCCCCTCAGTTTTATGCTCTCCCACAATTGTCAATGCCTTGACTGTTTGCCCATTATGTGCACCTGTCTCCCGGCAGAATTGATGTGGGTTTTTGCTGTGTTCGCTCAGGTCTTTTCCTATAGCCTATCTGTTACCAAGTATCCTTTACGGACTGTAAATCTTTCATTAACAATAGGCGTGTATATTTATCATTAATTATCAGACTTGGCATTTACAAAGGACTCTGATTGATGGCTTGGATGGCATGAAGCTCAGTGTTGACTATTTAGAAAGCAAATCCATAACACCAATCTTCAGTGGGTTTGTTTTTTTTTTTTTTACTTTGAACAGGATTACCAACTGACTTATCAACAAATATTAAAGGTATGTATGTCTGCCTTTGAAATACCTTTTTTTATTACCTTTAATCTCCCCTGCTGATGCTGTGGGTTTCCTCAAAGCTTCGAATAGAAAGCCAACAGCCTTTTGACTGTGTGTACATGAATACATCTTTCCCATTTTACTAATGAAACCCCAAATCTGAACAGCAACGTGCTTTCATGTCGCTCTGAAAAGAAAATGAAAATGCCTGCGCGCTGATTCCTCGAGGGCCGCCTAACATGCGACGTATCACAGCGGGTCTTTATTGCTGCGTCGCCGTGGCAAATTCTCGTCTGACGCCAGCGACGTCACGTATTTACATTTGCATTTCTTCTGGAGGCAGGTGACCCTGCTCCCTCAGACGGATGCAAATACTGCTGCTCTCCTCAAAGGCTTTTAATAATCTCACTTTGACTCGGATTCAACGAGGCCCACTTTAAGCCGCCCTGAAAAACAAGCTAAGAGAATTCAAACACGATGAGATCACAAACATCGAGCTCGGTAGGACATCGTTAGAATAAAATATGACTCTGTGGTCTGCTGGTATTTTTTTCCGAAAGCGTGTAATGTGACTGCGTCTTAATTCTTTTTCTTCAAATGCTCTGTTTCTTCTTATTATTCATTGCTGACTTATTTCATGTTTCACTTTGCACAAAGGTCATGCCCAACATCAAACAACCTCAACGACCACTCTTGGCAATGGGTTTTATTACAAAGGCACACATGATTTTTAAGGAAAGACATGCTTTCATAAAAAAGAACATCAGTCAATGTCAGGTAGAGTAACATAAAATATATTGTCCTCAAGCTGGTGCTATTCGTGTAATTGTATTTTGGATTTACGAAGATGGAAAAATGAATGTTCTTGGCTAGCAATACAGCAGGCAAGTGCTATGGTTATAACAGCAGCCAATGCAGCCATGCAGCCAATGAACACTTTGAAAGACAAATGTTGTTTTTTTTCTTCTGGTGGCTCCTTTTCGACAGGTTTGGGAAGGTATGTTATGTAAGTATTTTCAGGTAGGACACGTGCCTAGCTGATAAGGTTGTGAATTTGTGGTGTGCCTCTTAATATAAAAAAGGCAGCCCATGATTGTTCTAGAAAAAGTGAGTAAAGAGCCAGCCCCCCCCCCATCAGGACCCCCATTTTGGACCCCCCACTTCTGAAATGATTTCAGTGTCCTTGCCCTGGTGTTGGCAGCCATTTTGATGAGATTTGCCAGTATCGGTCAATTGGATAACCGCTAATTGGATAGCTTCAGCCCGGGATGCACAGGGGTGACCTGGGTGGTGACAGTGGATCCAGAGTCTGGCATGGGTGGAGAGGGGGAAGGAGAGCCGCGGCAGGGAGAAAGGGTGAAAAGGCCAGCCAGTCCACAGCCCAGACGGGATCCTGGGAACAGAATCGAATAAAACCAAACCACATGCCTCTGCCACCCTAAGCAGTTGCCATAGCAAGCCGTCGCTGCAAAGTTCCTCGACATCTCTCGCAGTTATCCTGCTTTCGGGATAGCGATGATCGCGTAACCACACGCGTAATGATGAATGATCAAGAATGATCAAATGATCAAACTTTCTTTGTACAAAGAGAGGTGGGCCGGCTCAAAAATTGTGGTGGAATAGCGATTAGGCCAATGTGTGGCGAGGACCATAGAACATTAGAAAGCCAATGCCTTTTAACACTAGCAAAATGGAGGAATTATGGAGGAATTATTATGAAGAAATGAACAACATGGGTGTGCATTATTTCTTTTTAATGTGAACATAAATAACCATTTTTGTATTATTTGATGTGTACGGCAATATGACAGGCTGCTTTGGGTTTGAGAATTACAGTGCCTTTGCACCTCCATGACAAACAATAACAACAGTGTTCTCGGCTGGATCAGTATAAAGAAATACAAGAAAGGGCTATGTTTATTATTGCACCAGTGCACTGTCCTCAGCAGATTCTAAAGGATGTTATTTCTGCAGAAATTATGAGATAGACTCAGATTCATAGCGAAAATAAAGAACCCATATCAGACAATAACAACTGTAGTAATTCCTTCTCACTTCGGATGAGTGGGTATTTTGAGTGTCAGCAGATTGATGTATTCACAAGAAAGGTCTCAATCTCAATTTCTCATAACAATGACACTGTGGGGACACGACCAAGGACAGGCCAGTGTTGTTTGATTTTCTTCTTTTTATGCTTTTTGCTGCTGATAATGACTCCCCTCAAAAAGAAAACAATACCAGTTTATTACAGTAGAATCGGATTTATTTTCTAAATCAGTCCTTTCAAAGTGGAACTGTATTATTCTGTGTGAATAAACACACACGCATATGTGCCTGTGGATTGTATTGTGCTTTTCTGCCTAAATGGTGTCTGGATCATAGACACTAGTGACTTTCTTTTTGAAAAGCAGCAGTTGGAAGCACCATTGTGTTTCGCACTGTCTGGCTATTCCTGCATGGCTTTGAATTGATAACCTCTGCAGGATTTTTCTAATCCCATTCCATTCATCTGGAATGAATAGTGGTTACATGAGGTTCCCGACAGAGAAAGACTCCAGTATTTTCACACTGATGACAACAGAGTCAAAACACTGGAGTCAAATTAATTAATTTATGTACAAACATAAATAGTTGACATAGAATATGACATAAAAAAATCAGCTATCCTGAGCCTTAACGAATGAAATATTGCTTCAGACAGCCTCTCATTTTAATTCCAACCTGTAGCAGACAAGGCAATTACGGTTCATTTTGTAAAAGACAAGCTAGATTTACATAAAAAATATATGAAGAGATAGAGAGCGAGAACTCTGGATTAATAGGGGGGGGGGGCGGGGGGGGTGTAAGACAATACAAGTAATACAATTATGTTAACCCCTTATGGGCGGATGCGACCTGCACGTTACATCTCTCTTATCAGACGGATGCAAACTGCAAGTTACATCTCTCTTAACAACATCTCTCTTGTACTTGGTCATATGACCGTTTTTCAAGACACATGACCATCAAAATGCATTGTGATTCCTAAGCCTTTCTATGACTATGAGGGCGCCTTGGACCATAATGGGTTAAGGAAATCGCTGCCTACCTACAGTAATTAGGTTGACATTGAAGGTTTTTTCAACATTATTTTTGTTTTCCAGTACTGCAGACAAAAGAATCGGGTATCAATTGAACCACAATGCAAAGACACTGTAAGGCAGGCCTTAGCTCCAGGATGCGTCATGCGGGGGAAGTCCAATACTCCAAATCTCCTTCCTCTCATTTGGGTGCTGCAGGTGCTCATATCATAGATTATGATGACAGTAAGTCAATGACACTAGCATTCTGGCTTGGGTTGATTCTTCAACCTTCTATTGATTGAAGTAATGTTTTCATTTCGCACTCTAAGATCAATTATTGGTTTTCAGCAGAATATGTTTTAAACCACGAGAATGAGACGGGAATAATAACAGGGCAAATCACCTATGGACATTGGATATTTATGCCACAGTACAATTTGGTGGCTGTGTTGGAACAGATCAAAATTTGTAGTAATTCCATTATAATTCAGACACCGTTAATGGTGGCCTGCCGAGAGAGGAGAGACTTCCCCATATCCAAGTTCGCTGGCCGTCCACGTTCTGTCGATGTTTTTGTTTTTATTTTAACATTCACAATTGATATAAACTAGAAAGGAAATGGTGTATGTCCCAGTGTTATGATGAAATAAACCCTTTCAAGTTCTGCTTAGACATGGTCTGAGGTAATATGATTATTGCCGAAGGCGCTTCTCAGCGTTACACAGTGGTCATGCTCTCCCATTTTGGTATTTATTGTAGCAGTCCAGGGGCTCTATTTTCCAGCCAGCAGGACATGTGACAAGCCGTTGCACTGGTGAAGTCACATTTTCATCATGGATTTTGATGCGCCTGCCCTGAAGCCATTTGGTAGTTTGACGACTCACAGAGCGCTAGTGATGTTACGAATGAGACCGAGGCCCCTGTGTCGAGAACGTAAGTCCGTCGTCCCTGAAGCCCCGCTTCGAGGCTCGTATCATTTCAGAAAATCACGTGACCGATGACAAACGAGGCCTTGTTTTGTGTAGAACCACGCGATCGCTTTGGTTTGAGCAAAGAGCTGTGCTCACCGGTTTCGGGTTGTCCATATGAGGAAGCAAACTAACTAACTTACAGGTTGTCAGAGTGGTCGTTATGTGCAGAGGTCCCCAGTTAAACACTTTCATTTCAATTTTCCATGTTTCCCATTTTGTAGTCAACAGTCACTTAACATAGGCACATTGTATTATTTAACTTGCTGAATCAGGCATTATACATTATATATAATATAAATGAGTTACATTAGATAACGTAGCCTAATGATAACTATCATAAATCATGAAGTGATACCATGAGAATCCTTATTGGTTACACCAGTTTGCTCTTTTCAAAAATAGCAGTGTCCTGGCTTCAAGACTCTCATAATTTCTTTTTCGTTTCGCTTATTAAAATACAAAAAACACAAATTCTGTTTTTCAACTCAGTCCAAGGGGTTTTGGAAAAGGCAATCTGAACTGAAACAGGTCCACTGGAACAACTCTCAGTTTAGACCGAGGAGGGCAGGTGTGTATGCCGGATTTTATTGCCAAAAAACGCATGTGATTATTCGGCAGCGGTACTTGAATTCACCAACAGATGTCACTAGTGCGCACATGAGGCCTTGAGAATTGAATCCATTTGTATCAAAATTGGCTGGAAAGCTTCAACGGTTCAAGAAGCATCATCTCGCCATCACCACTGAGTGCCAAAGTGGGAGGAGAGACACGGGTGGGGGGGGGTTGTCAGGGAAGATGAAGCAGCACACTGTAATTTTGGTGCAGCGCATTGCAATTTCGGTGTCATTGTAGTCTGCAATTCACGCCTGCACTGTCCGTCTGCTTACTCCAGGTCTATGGCAGAAATCGCAGCACAGCATATGGCAAGTTGCTCATTTTGGGGTCTTCCCGATCAATGTGCAATCATAACGTATCATATGCTGTCAAATTCGTCTTTGCAATAATAGCATACTTTGCATTGATTGTTCAAAGTATTTTAGTGTAGCCCCTGTAGATCTAATTGTGAAGTTGTCTGCGGACAGTATTCACTGACACATCCACGCTTGCCTCCTGAAGAGAGTTACTGATCTGTCGGACAGGTGTTTGTGGGTTTTTCTTTATTATGGTGAGAATTCTTCAACCATCAACTGCAGAGGTCTTCATTGGCCTACTAGCCCCATTGCTATTACTGAGCTCACCAATGCTCTCTTTCTTATTAATGGTGTTTCAAACTTTTTTACATTTTAGTAAGCCTGTTGTTTGGTCTATGTCTCCAACTGTTTTTTCCTTATTTTCTCAGCACCTTCATTGACTATCATTGGCAAAATTCTCATGTTGAAAAATACCAATAACAAACTCTAAAGGCAACCAAAATCCTAGAATCAAGAATATATATTGAAAGCTTTCTTATAAAAGGCAACCAAAATCCTAGCATCAAGAATATATATTGAAAGCTTTCTTATAAACGATTGATTACAGCTGACTAATTAGAAACAGCTGTGAAGACAACTGTCCAGTTACTTTTGTTACCCTAAAATGGAGGGATGATGTATACTATCTATAAAAAGGGATGTACAATGGGTTCCAGAATGATTGGCACCCTCAATAAAAATACAGAAAAAAGGCTGCCTATAATAAACAACATGGATAATGATGGAGGATGTGTTATGTTCAAACATACAGGAAAATGATATACCATGATATATGATTTAATTTCAATACATTTATTCTCATGTTAAAAAATTATTTGTTTAGTAATAAAAAATATTATGAAAACCACAGGTGCCAAAATTATAGGCACCATGAACAATTATTGTAAGTAAAATCAAAGTAGTGAAATTGGCAATACAATTTTAATTTAGTTAAGCTCAGTCTAACATAACTATATTGTGTCATTCCATCACTTCTTTCACTAGAGTATAAAAAGATGTAATAATTCAGAAGACAGAAGACATGCAGAAGACACGTCAGGTAATGCCTACAAAACATGCATAAACGGTTAAACATTGTTTTATATATATTGTTTTATATATATATATATATATATATATATGAGAGAGAGAGAGAGAGAGAGAGAGAGAGAGAGAGAGAGAGAGAGAGATTTAAGGCCATCAATTATTCCTTTACAGTTCAAAAAAGGCCAATTATCGAAACCGGCCCAGCACTACCAAATCTCTAAACGCTGTGCTCCGTGCAAATTACAGGGATACCAAAAGCAGAAAATAATGGAACACAGATCTTTAACATAATTACATCTTAATGGCTATCAAAGCTGAGCTGTCTAAAGTTGATCTTTGGACCTCTGAAGCATTGAAGCAAGAATGACAGGATGCATTTATCAATGATGAGGCAAAAGGGTGTAGAGGCGGCTGATAGCTGAAGATTGAGTGGTGGGGGTGATTTTTTTCTTTAAATGTTTTTGGCAGTCACACCGCAGAGCAAAGAAACAACCAAAAATTTTTATATTTCCAGATAAGGTACACAAACGCACTTCATGACAAAATTTGGCCAAACTGTGCTTTGTAAATATAACAAGCTCACTGCTATTTGAGTGGTAAACTGGAAGTCTTGTTCCATCTGGATTTAAAAGAGACTGGATTAGGGCGGAAGATACTGAGCCTGCCTGCTGACTGTGCTCATTTATATTCATATACTGTAGATTTCACAGTCAGTTCTAGTGTTACAGGCTGTAGCATCCTCTATACAGTCATATTTCCAGATGTATTTCATGGGCATAAATTAAGGTCAGAAATTGAATTTGAATTGCTATTTGAATTTATAATGTTTAAACTGAAGATATTTAAGGATTGAATTTGAACTGCATAGTTTGCATTTGTATTTCACAATTTGAAACTGAATGCAATGGTTTGAAATCGAAATTTGTTTTCGGTTATCACTTAATTTCAAGTTTAACAATTGAATTTGAAATATGTTTTTAAATTTCAGTTTTTTTTTGTAACACAAAAAAAAGCAAACAAGCACTCTGATTATTCTAACAATCTATTTTCTAAATCACTGTTTCATATCACTGTGTTAGCAAATTCTTAATAATTATTACATACACAGCCAATATCGGGATCATTTGAATAAAATGCGATACAAATCCATGCAAATGTTTTTTATCCCGCCAAAGGAACAGATGCTAATTTGGTACTGAGTTAAAAGTATAATACTTATTTTTTCTGATAGTATTAGCAAGTAATGCATTTTCATTGGCTGTGGGAGAATGCAGCCATTTAATTTTACAAGCAGCAATCTACAGTTACAAACATAGAAACACAGCTTGTAAATCACATCAGACTTCAAATGGATAAGCTTCCAAACCAATAATTACTCTAATATACCGTATATATGTTAGGTTATTTTGGGTTACCAAATGAAATTGGGGTCAGGCAAAGGGTAGGGCTCATGCTGTATGCTCAGACATCTAAATTCTGTAAATGTAATTCTGTAAATGAGGCATTACTCTATTCAGTCCTAAACTATTAAATAGCAACTTTTATTTTGGTAGAATAGGTTCTAAAATACAATCTGGCAGCATAATCCCGGAAGCCATGCAGTGGCTTTTTGGCTAGTTTCATTGAGCTTTACAGAGCCAAAGAAGTCATCCATGGTTAAGAACTGTTGGTACCTAGCTGTCCTACATGGTCTAAACTACTGCAATACCAAAAGAGGATGGAAAGTGTATTGGCATCGCTTATGCAATTGCTGACTGCAGCTTGACAGAATCTTTTCTCATTGCTTTTTCTAAGTACCTGGATATGTGTTATAGAAAACTGTAATTGAATTATAAGAACTGAAGTTGAAAATATATGAATTAGAATTCTGGACTCAAAAATTGAATGCAATGAAGACCAAATTCAATTTCAAACAATTACAATTACTATTACGATTCCAAGTTATTGTTATACTCTATACATAACATTTGGTTCTGGTGTTTGTTACTTAGGCTCCAAGAGAGAAACTCGCTGTCATCTCCTCCACTCTTTCAAGGTCTGGCGCCACCCTCATGGAGTGTTTGTAGCCAGCTGGTCCCCTGCGGTCAAATCTAAGTGACGTTGCCGCAGTTTGCAAGGCCAAGTGTACCTTTTACATTGACCTTTATTTAATGGCCTCACCACTCAAGCAAAGGTCATGCTTCCATTCTCCCTTAACCATGTGATTGAGATGGTGACCTTCAATACAACCCATTTTTTTGTTCTTTGAATGCGTGATTGAATACACTATGCCAAGTATAGATTTTGGGTTGGCAGTTCCTATACGTGTAGTAACATTAGACCGGCCGTAATCACTGAAATTAATGACCATGAGTAGGTTTCCTGATAACAAGAGAGACTGAAAATGATCATGAAATAGTTAGAATTCTTGTGTTCTCTTGCTCAAATTGTTTCTTGAGCCAACTGAATAATCTTTCTCATTAAACTTTCTCATTAATTCCAACTAAGCACAGTCAATTGGTAAATAATCAATAGCTGTACTATGCATTCTTATTTCTATTATCTAAAAAGCCTAATTTCAGTTCTGTTTCTTTTTCTGAGCAATGGATTAAGATAAACATTCATCAGGACATAGTCTAGTCATAGAATCAACACTGAAATCTGTTCTTTTTTGGACTGCACCATCTGTGCTCATGGGACTTTCTTGCCTTTTTGTAAAAAAGTGTTTGTTTTCAAAATTCTAATTGCATGCAAACTTTTAATTGAAAACTGTATGGAGACCAGAAAATAGCCACACACTAATATTATTTGAGGCAATAATTTATTCTCAAATTTTGTGAATGATTCAGAAGTTTACAGGGATTAAATTGAAGCTAATGCATAATCCATTGTATTTCTGCAATAAATGTTAATCTGGCTGGTAAAACATGAAATTGTTCATCAATTCTGATAATACTGAGTGGTTTATTACCATTTGCTGCATAATTAGATATGATTATGAGTAATTAACCACATATATTAGATTCAGGCAAAATTATTAAAAAGCATAGCTACTTGCACATTTAGGAATAATTCATAAAAATGATCTTTTGGAAGTCATTTATAAGTTATCAGATAATGATGAAATAATCATTAACAAATTATTTTAAAATATTTGTAAATTATGAATATGTGATAGTTATTGTATAGTTCATGTGTTGTAAGTCATGTACAAACCATAAACTAATCATTAATAAAACATATGCAAATGATTAGTAAATAAAGTATTACTATGTTTAATATTTACATATGATGCAATATTGACATAAGAATTTGGCTTTAAACATTAGCATTTTTCAAGATAGCTAACATTGGGCTTTTTAGCAACATGGGATAGCTAGCTAGATAACTTACCTGAGTTCCCGGGAGAAACATGGATGAAAGTCTCCCCCTGATTAATAGTCGGTTCGCTAATAAAAGGATACCTTATCATCAAGGATTGATAAGAACTGAGTATTTCCATATTTTGTGATTTCTTAAAGCTTTCGCAGGAAGTACCTTTACAGGTTGTCACTTGAAAATAGTTTACTGAACATTATGTTGATAATGTCATAAATCACCTACCGATAGGTTGTGAAGGCTTAACTAGTATAATAGTCATGTTTGTCATTTGAATTAACAAAGTTTATGAATGGCTAAATGGCTGATATGGCAAAATATAGTTGAACTTTAGTTTACAAAAGAAATACTGTGCATACTGTACATGAGCATTAATGTGTTACAGATGATTTGCAAATGACAGAAAAGTAACTGACAAATGATATGTAAATGTTTAATTTACATAGAAATTATATGTAAATTAATTTTTACATTTTTTAACCAAACCCATAGATTGGATTGTCATGCTGCGGGACCTACACAGAGCTTCAACCTACACAGAGCTGTATGTCACCTTACACAGAGCTTCAACCTACACAGAGCTGTATTTCACCTACACAGAGCTGTATGTCACCCTACACAGAGCTGTATGTCACCCTACACAGAGCTGTATTTCACCTACACAGAGCTGTATGTCACCCTACACAGAGCTGTATGTCACCCTACACAGAGCTGTATTTCACCTACACAGAGCTGTATGTTACTCTACACAGAGCTGTATGTTACTCTACACAGAGCTGTATTTCACCTACATACCGCTGTATTTCACCTACACAGAGCTGTATGTTACCTGACACCGAGCTGTATTTTACCTACACCGAGCTGTATTTCACCTACACAGAGCTGTATTTCACTTACCCAGAGCTGTATGTCACCCTACACAGAGCTGTATGTCACCCTACACAGAGCTGTATTTCACCTACACAGAGCTGTATGTCACCCTACACAGAGCTGTATTTCACCTACACAGAGCTGTATGTTACTCTACACAGAGTTGCAATTCATCTACCCAGAGCTGTATTTCACCTACATACCGCTGTATTTCACCTACACAGAGCTGTATGTTACCTGACACCGAGCTGTATTTTACCTACACCGAGCTGTATTTCACCTACACAGAGCTGTATTTCACTTACCCAGAGCTGTATTTCACCTACACAGAGCTGTAGTTCACTTACCCAGAGCTGTATTTCACCGTTTTGAACCTCACCTTACTGGGCCTCGGAGATCCTCCCTCCATTTCTTCTGTTTCTCTTCTTCTTGTTTACACTTAACTCGTAAGTAACACCATAAGTCAGTTCAGCCGCTTTCAGCTGTATACCTGAGCGTGCTTCAGGTGAGAATTGCTAGTCAGTGTGATGGTAACCTTGACCCCCATGTTATCAGTTGAGTTGTAACCGATTATATGGATAATAACACCATGCTAATGTAACCCCATGTGTATCATTATATTATGTCAGTATCTACTCGGTAGCCTGCAACAGAACAGGCTAATTTGTGCATTTCCGATTAAAGATTCTATTTTTGCATACATGATTGATTGTGTTTCCTCTCTCATGCTGACAGAATGATCCACCAACAAAGTTCATTAGAGACATCAGAATTCATAAATGTGGAGGGAGAATTCCCTCTAATAATAATATCATGTGTTAAGGTAAATAAACCTTGGTAATCCCCAGTTATCCTGGGTTCAGTATTCAGAGTGCTGGACCACTAACTGAAAGTGTTCCCAAACAGTCTATTTTCTTTTAACTTGAGTTATAATTGAGTGTATATCCTTCAATGCTTAATAAGTAAAATTGGCTTTAATAACTCTTATTAACCCGACAATATACAATATAATTCATTAATGATTGGTTCGTGGTTTATACTTGACTTACAATATAATAACTATATAACAACAATTTATTAATCATTTACAAACATATTAAATTAAATGATTTTGTTAATGATTATTTCATCATTTACTAATAGCTTATTAATGTTTTACAAGGGATAATTATTATATAATGTTATAATTTGTTTGTTGATTTCACAAATGTATTCACATGTATGGTGTTCCAATTCTAAAAATAGGCATGGATGAAATCAACTTGTTTATCCTTGTGCTATGCTGAACAATGTCAGAGTACAGTTTTTATTACCCACAAGAAAACATCGATGCAGTGCCCAAACGTCATTGTATATGAAACCAGGCAGGGAAAAAATCTGTTGAAAATGGAAGAAGAATTGAAGGCTTTACAGGCACAGTATTGCTTTTAAGGTTCAGGTATCTTCTTTCAAGTGTAAAATGGTTTGCTTCAGAGTACAGTCAACCAGAAAATTTCATGATGTGACTGGTTGTCATGGTAATATGATTGAAAAAAGTATCTCCTCTCTCCTCCTAAAAAGTATGTCATCAGCTATTTTCTCCTTTTGTGACGAAAAGACAGAAAGGATTCACAGATATGCTGGGATATACGAGCACTAGCTTCTGAAACAATGACAAAATGTTTCTCCAATTGGCCGTTGAAACACTGCTTAAAAATGCTGACATACAAAATGTGGGTTTCATCAAGTTCTCAGGAAAACCCGACAAGCTTTTGGGAACATTTCATAATATACATTCTGGACTGACAGCAGAATTCTTTCTGTCTCACGAAAGCTCTGGAAAAATGAACTGAGCCTTATGTCAGGACATTGAAATACAAGCAATGATACGACATGCAAAGATGTTTCAGACATCTTATATATACATTGCAGCAAGCAAACAACATGATGAAGACCCAGACACAATTTCCGTCACCAATAATAAACAAAAGCAGCATCATAAACATAAGAAAGATAAATAGTTTTCTGCCTTCCACATAGAAGCAGATATTTTATTAAAAAGTTATGTCCGTTTAAAGCTTACTTAATCACATGCCAAATCAATGTTGGATGTTTAACCTACGGCACATACATCGAATATTGTTATTGCCTGAATGCAATCTCATGGTTAAACAATTTCACGGTTATAAACTGTAAAATTCCACTCATCCCTGCGGAGGCAAAGATAAACTCTGCAGAAATGTTTCACCTTTTTATTGATTGGCTTATCGTTGTGGCTGATGAACTTGTTTGACTTATGATAGCTTTTCCCCTGCAACTGGAGATGCCATTTAATCACTGTTTTTTTTTATAAACTAAAACTACTGTATAAGGCAAGAGAAAAAGCAACCATTTTGCTGGTGAATCCTGTAACTGGTGAGTGACACAATTTAATTATGCCTTTGCAAGTATCTAGAAAAGCAAAAAATGCAAAAACAAGGCACAATATGAATTATTAAAGTAACTGCACTTTTCTAATGTTTTAGTACTGAAATGTTCCCTTTATTGATTTATCATTTTCATTATATGTTTGCAGTTGTGATTTATGTTGTGACTTTGGTGTATGAACTGTAATTAAAATGTGTATATTGAGAGGTAGTTTTAGAAGTAACTAATGGTGACTTATTAAACAAATTTTCCCTGTACATAAATTACATGGATACAGAATTGTACATTAAAAACAATTACATGCATTTTCACTGGATTTCATTTCTCATTTATTGCTGCTTAGGTACAGTTAAAAAAACAAAGTGGCCTTTAGACACTCCAACTTCTGCAGCAGCAGAATTGTCCACCATGTTTTTAAAGCTTTTATGGTTGACTGAAAACAACTTAGGTGTCCCCATGGAAACAGATTGGCTCAAATAATTGAACTGAATGAACTGGCAGAATAGTGTGTGGTACACTTTTATTTTGCTGTATATCAAGCATATCATATTTGGCAGAGTGCATACACGTGCAAAAAACAAAAAACATCCAGTGAGCAGCAGAACGCGTTGCTGATGAGAGAGGCCAGAAAAGAAGGGCCAGATTGTCGAAGCTGACAAGAAGGTGCCAGTAATGCAAATAACCACACATTGCCACAGTGGCATGCAGAAGAGCATCTCTGAACACACAATACGTCAAACCTCTAAGGGGCGGCCTGTAGGGTAGTGGTTAGGGTAAATGACTGGGACACCCAAGGTCAGTGGTTCTAATCCCGATGTAGCCACAATAAGATCCGCACAGCCGTTGGGCCCTTGAGCAAGGCCCTTAACCCTGCATTGCTCCAGGGGAGGATTGTCTCCTGCTTAGTCTAATCAACTGTACGTCGCTCTGGATAAGAGCATCTGCCAAATGCCAATAATGTAATGTAATGTAATGTAATGCAAGGGGATAGGCTACAGCAGAAGAAGACTTAATAAGTCTAAAAAATAAGTCTAATGAATACCTAATAAAGTGCTCACTGAGTGTATATATGCATATTAATTATATCTATACAGTTGATTACACTGTTAAATACAATGTATATACAGGTCATGCCTGTAACAATAGTTTAGGTCAATATTCTTTGAGGACACTACTATGTGTTATCATAAAAAAATCATGCCAATACCAAGATGAGTATCTCTGAATTAGCCTTGCTCTTTGGAAAGGAAATTGCTGTATTATTCTCTCTTGCTATTATACTCCCTCTCTTTACTGCAGGCCAAGAGCTGCTGGCCCTCTTTTGGGAATGATGATGATTCAATTTTCAACAAGGGTTTTAAGTTTGTAAGGAACATGCTGGGCCTTAGCCAGTATCAATATCATCAAATCCATTTTATGCTCAAAGTATTTGGAAAGATGCTCCTGGTGTGCATGTGTGCATGTGTGTGTGCGTGTGCGTGTGCGTGTGTACATGCATGCGTGTCTATATATGCAGTACAGTCAGTAAGCATTTGGACAGTGACACACTTTTTGTTGTTTTTGGCACTGTAGTCCAGCACATTGGATTTGAAATGAAATGATGAATATGAGGTTAAAATGCAGAGCTTTAAAATTTGAGGGTCCGTGTCGGAATTACAACCTTCTCATTCACAGTCTTCCATTTTAGGGGACCAAACGTAATCAGACAATTGGCTGCTCAGCTGTTGGCCATAGCTGTTGGCCAGCTATGTGCTGTTGCATGATTAGTTCATACATGCAAAACTTAACAGAAGGCCTAGAGTTGATTTGAGGTGTGGTATATGCATTTGTCTATTGCTAAGACATGTCAATACCAGTAAAGCAGGCCATCATGAGGCTGAGAAAACATAGTCAATCAGACTTGACAAATCAACTCTTACATACATTATTAAGAAGCAAGAATTAACAAGGAAGCTCACCAATAACAAATGTTATTACATTTATCATCAATAAAAAGTGTCATTCAATAACCAGATCATTGTAGAGGATGACCAAAAAATACTTTGAATGTGGAAGAAAAACCATGTTTCAACTGTTGATAGAGAACATTCTTCAAGATGTAGGCATAGTGGTACTACAATAAAGAGAACTGTACACCAACATTACATCAGAGAAATCACCGCACAATATACCATTGGTAGGCCTCAAGAAGGTTAGTCTAGGTTTGAGTTTCTAAAAAAGTGCATTTAAATTTTTTACATTTTGAAACACTGTCTTGTGGACAAACAAGACTAATTAACTTGTGGCAAAATGATGGAACTTCTCATGATCTAATTCATACCACCTCGTCTGTGAAATCATGTATGGCTGGCTACTGGAACTGACCCAATTTTCTTTATTGATAATGTGACTGCATCTGAAGTGTACAGAAACATTGGCTCAGATCCAACCAAATGTGCCAAAACTCTTCTGCTTCACCTTGCAACAGAACAGTGACCCCAAACATGCTGCTGAAGCAATCACAGGACTTTTCCGGGCCAACAAGTAGAATGTTCTTGACTGGCCAAGCCAGTCACCCAATCTGAATCCCATTGAACATGCTTTTCACTTACTGAAAACATAAGAGAAGGCAAAAGTCCCCAAAACAAACAGGAAATGAAAATGGTTGAGGTACAGGCCTGACAGATCATTATCGGGGAAGATACCCAATGTCTCTGTGTTGATACACGTAGATATGGAATGCAATACTTTTATAATATCTATGAATATGAATAATTATTCATTATTATTTGACACTTCATATCAGATGGTTCTCTGCCTCTGCATCGTTAAAACACCTTGTTGGGAATTATTCCGCAATCTTTTACGAAAGATTGAAATAAAAGGGGGGGTTCTTAATATTTTAATGCAATTCATCCTCAGAATAAAACCTTCAATCGTTAAGGATGCTACTGTTTCAGCATGTTGCTATGGTTACATATGGGTTAATTTAGCTGAAATGGAGAAGCTAGCTATCAATGATGGCTAAATCCGATTGAATTATTTAGCTAGCTATGCTGGTTAAATTTAAGGGTTAAAATGAGGATTCACATTTTTTCACATTCACATATTTTAACTGTTTTTGCAACTATTAATTCATTATTTCACAGATGACTCAGAAGAGTTTCTGGCAATTCAATTGTCTTGGACCACCCATTCATTATACAACGTAGACTATATCCCACAGTTTAGCCAACATAGCCATCTTCTCTTTTTTGTGCTGGTGATACCTAGCTAGCTGCTAAATAGGGCTGGGTATCGAAGGTGGGTACTTGTTTGGCACCGACCGAATCACTTCGGTACTACCGAGCACCGAAATATGTCAAAACATTCGGTGCCAACTTTCGGTACTTTACTTTTTTTTTTATATGTAAAGTATATATCTTGAACCAGTAGAGGGCGAAAGTGAACCGTCGACGGGTCACTTTGACTCACGGGGGTATCGACCCCATAAAGTGACACAAATAAGCACAAAACACATCGTAGCACTCGGTCTGCCCCAGCGTTCAGCATTTGCCAACCATTCGCATCGAGCAATGCACGAGAGAGTGTATTCTCGGATACGCGAGTTGAAAACCATGTGTGTCTGTGGCATTTAAAACAAGGAAAAGACACTCCCCTAATGCTCGTTGATCCGGCTTGCTGATTGGTTGCCCTTTGTTGCCATGAGGTTTTAATTTGTCTCTCATCCAATCACCATATCTGTTCTAAAATCGGACGTGGCCGCTGATTGGATCGCTAGGTAGCGACTGACTGAGGGTGGAAAAACAAATGCGTCCATGCGACACTTCAGCTAATGTATACATCACGGGACCGCATCTGAGGTAAACTTAACAGAGTGAAAAAGTGTCACAACAACGGTCCGAGGTCTGGCTACATTTCACAAAAACGGAAGACGTCGTAAAATGCAATATTTGCAATAAGAAAGTAGCTGCCAAGACAGGAAACACTTCCAATTTAATGAAGCATTTAATCGTGCACGGCATTAACCTGAGACAACAGAGCTGCACCATGTTTCTTAAAAAAGAATTGCTAAAGCTTCTTCCTGTTTTTACTCCACTGTTTTGGTTTTACAATATCCATTTCATAGTAATTTTATTTTCTATTTGCACATTGGTTTTATTTAATTTAAAAGTACTTTCTATTGCCTTTTTTATTTTTAAACTGCATAAATGCACATACTTTGTTTATTTACAAGTACTTTTGCACTTGTGCATGTTTTGCAGTTCTAATTAAATATTTAATAGTTAATTTAGTAGTTTAATAGTTGTTCAAGTGAAAAAGAAACAATAAACATTTCACACTTAAAATGAATAACATTTGGACTCTTTCTATTTGGAAAAACTAATGTAGAAAGACTTGCATAATAGTAAAAACATTTTCAGGCTATTGTATTACGAAATGTTTATTTACGTAGGTATCGAAAAAAGTACCGTTTTGGTACCGGTATCGAAACTCAGGTACCGGTATCGGTACCGGTATCGAATTTTTTTGAACGATACCCAGCCCTACTGCTAAAGGAAAAGATTATAGCTAATTGACTTTTACAAACAACCATTTCAGGACATTACATAGTAACCTTAACAAACTAAGAATTAGCAAACTTACAGCTATCAATATCTCAAAGTAACAGGACAGTAATTTATGAAATCACTCACAGTCATATCACAATTTTTAAATAGCTTCAGAATCGTGGTCAATAAAAAGTCGCATCACACTGCCATAGGCTGCCATTTCATTGAGCTTTGGGGCTCTCAGATTAGCGTATGAATTTGGACTTGACTTGGACAGCCTGAACAATTATATTTATTTAATTAAGACCTACCATCGAATCAGAATTAAACATTAACCCAGACCACAGTATAACTTCAGTTTACAGTATATCTTTTGACTCCATGGATGTTGCAAATACCCACAACTACCCTCAAATTAATTCAGCTTAGTATTTGTTTGGAAATCTCCAAAATGGTTGGAGTAAGATGTCACTGATTCACAAACTACTTTTCCTGGTTTACTCGCATTTAGCTCACATTTGAGATGCCAGGGTCATCATATGTTCCAGGCAAACTGAGATCACTGCAGGCAGGCGTGAACGAAAAGCACTGTGAAAATGTCCCCTGCCTATATTGACACTTCCTGTGATGTCAATTAGTGTTACCAACTTTGCACATTATCATCACTGGCCCCTTTTCCTTGGTGAAACCCTATTACCGAAAACTCAACATGTTGTCATTCGATGTGACTTTCAGAAGTCTACCAGCTCTGTAAGTCTGTGTGAAAGTGTAATTATTTTATCGGTACTATTATTTCTGGTGCAATTACTCTGTTTTATGTGATGCCTATCAACTTTTGAACACCAGCAGATATACTTCTCATCACCTTTTTTAATAGCTAGCATGTGGGTGAATATTGGAGGTTTATTGTGCCATAGAATTATACCTTTAAATATCACACCTTCGGATGCCTCTTCCTTTGAATCCCTTGAAAATGAATCATACTCTTACTCAGATCAATATGAGTAAGTGGGGTGCTTTATTGCATTATATAAAAACATAAAGGTCATTTTAAGAATATGGTTTACGTTATTTATTTATTTATTTTTCATGAAATATTTCCCAGGATTCACGGGAGGTGGACAAGGTTGACCTTATTTTCCATCTTAGGCCAAGGACAAATGTGTGCTACTTTTTAACTAGCAAGGTATCTATGGCAACAGAGATGCATGCCACTGGATGTGTTCTTTATATATGTTCAGCAATTATTGGTTTGATAACGTTAAATGTAAATTCTTGAAAATGTAGGCTACTGCACCTTAGAGTAACACTGTGGAAGCAAGATCCCTTACAGTCATTATATTAGCTTGTTGAATTTAATAATTACAATTTTTAAAAAAATCTTCTCTAATATTCCAATATGTCTGAAAAAATTACCCTTGCATTAATTGAAAATTAGTGCAATGATATCTGTCTCTTTGTTCTAGTGCAATTAGCTGAGGCAACTGACTAAATAGCAGAAATAGTACAGGAATAGCCCCTTTAGCGGCAATGATCCTTCTTTGTTGTTTATGTATTCGAATTGTACAAATTGATGATCTTTAGAATTCTAATAATGTTGTCTCCAAGGGCTGACAGAATCACTGATTTGTTAAATGTACTAAAATCCCTTTCCTGTGATGTTTTGATTACGGTAATATCATGTTTATGTATGTGTTTGATAGTTCTGGTGGTTCTGATAGTTCCCCTAATTTTAGCCAGATAGCAGTTAGCAGCTTGGGTCTTTAAGGCTGATGAAAGGGATCTTCTGGCTGTACACGCTTTCTCCACCGTCAGCGTGGATAGGACACAGCAACTCAGTGCCCTGTCAGCAGATGGGTCAGTCCTGGGGGTCCAGCACACACGAGTGTGTGAGCAAACCAATGAATTTGCACCTGCACAGACACACACACACACACACACACACACAACACACACACACACACATACAGTCACACACAGATGGGTCAGTCCTGGGGGCCCAGTACACAGGAGTATGTGAGTGAACACGCATCAGCACTCTGCAGGCAGGAGTGGAAGTGTGTGTCAGGTGACCCCAGAGAGAGTTAAATGAGCATGCTTCCACTCCAGCTTCATTCCTATGAAGTGCACTGTCATGAATTTGCACACACACACACACACACACACTCACACATACACACAAACACACTCACTCACACATACACACACAGACTCACACACATACACGCACACATGCACAGACTCACACACACACTCACACACACATACACACACACACACATACACACACCCGCACACACACACACATGCACGCACGCACACACACACGCACACTCATGCACACGCACACCCACACACACACACGCACACACACACACGCATGCACACACACACACACACACACACGCACGCACACACACACACACACACACATGCACTCATGCACACACACACACACACATACACATGCACACAAACACACACACACACACACACAGTATGCAGTGGAAACAGATCGGGTGGGGGGTGGTGGTTTGGGTGTGGAACTTGAGAACTAGGGGAAGAACTGGGGTAGTGCTCTAGCAAAAAAGCAACATTGCACTGTATATTGTGTGTGTGTGTTCGTGTGTGTGTGCGTGCGCAAGTAAGTGTGTGTGTGTTTCTATCAGCCAAGACCTGCAAAGCACTTCATTTTTTATACCATCAATGTGAATCAAGCAGTATTTAACACTGATATGGTGCACTGCAAGCAAGCGAGCAAAGCTTTCCTCGGTCTTGTAGTGCAGCAGCAGCATTACCATAATTAACCTCTTTTTTGCCATGCAGGACAAGTTATTCAGGTTTGTTCAGGCATTACGAACTGTGCATGGGGTGCCGCAGGGGAGGAGTGGGGGGGTGTGGGAGAGGGGTGTCAGCACACGATGAAATTATTCAAGAGATAAAGCTGAATTCAAAAGCAACTCAACCTGGTGGCACGGATTTCAAATAAACTGTTCAATGTTGACATCTTTAATGAGTAAGCCTTTGTGAAAATGGCTTTCTCTGCCCAGTCTGACTGGGAGATTTGGCGCAAGCCAAAAAATATGTACGTGTCAGCCCAGTAATGAGTGGAGACTCAACACTTTGCTGAATTACAATGATTCCACAAAGGGAATAGTTAATTTGACGATAATTAATGGTGCGGTGAATGGTAAATACCTTTGCGAGCAGGTTTTTTCAAGGACGGGAAACTGAGAGTAGTTAGACAATTTGACACTTTTTTTTGTACAGATAAATATACCCCCCACCCACCCCCATCTCCCAAACCCTACACCCCCACCACCTTCATCTGCCCTCATTTCATGTGCTGAATCTGGTTTGTTTCCATGGAAACAGGCAAAAGATTGAGTTGAAGATTTGAAGTAACAAAAATTAAGTGGCCTCCTAATTGTGCTCCTAAAAAATGTTGTTAAACCACCGTAAATGTTTTCACTCATCTTAAAATGAAGGAATCTTAATAGGAGTCATATGTCAATCTAATGTTCAGAATGTTCGATTTTTTCATGCGTTTCAATGCTTCATATTACCTGCAAACAGATATTCTCCCTGGCTAGGTGTCTCCTTAATAATGCATCGATGTGCCGCAGCCAACAACAGATTCTTTATGTTCAATTATTATCAAATATTCATATGTATTGTCATCAGCTGGCTTCTGAATTCCACAATATTCTGGAAAAAAACAAGACCGTCTTCAAATCTGGTGGTGCTTTTCCACATCTCCTCCGGACACGTCTCTTCTTTTCCAGCTGGCTGAGCCAAGAAGGAGATAAAATCATTCCTGTCTGTGTGTCGGACACGGAGCACATCTAAATCCCAGGAGAACGACGGGACAAAGATACGGAGCGCGGAGCTTGCCGAGGAGTAGAGACAACCATCGATTTCTTTCTGTTAATCTGCAGGCCAGGGCCAGTTCAGACTCCAGCCTCCAACTCTACCAGCTTCTCTGTAATATGGGAGGGATTTATGGAGGGCAGGACATAATGATTTAGCCTCACTCATTGCATTGTGTTTAATGACAAACCTTGTGTTATCGGTTAGCTAAAGACTGCCTCAACGTGTGCTTAATGCCTAACACAATATAGCCCCCGCTGACTTCTGAGCACTAAATGAACGCCACCGCAAAACATTAACAACTTCACCGCCGTTAGATTTTTCTTTGAACTTTCATACTTCTGTCAAAAAAAGAAATGAATAAATAACCAAAGATCAATTGAAAATATGATTGTGTCAGTGCACATCAACATTCCGTCCTTTCTCTCCCCGAAGAGTGCATGAGTAAACCTGACCTATGTGACACGCTGTACTGTAAGATTACATATGGGCTTTGGTGAGTCATTGGCAAATAACTCCATCCGAACAGTTATGTGACACCTTAAACTATACGGCTGTCAGGTCGAGGTCAGAATCAGTAAATTTCTTTACACGTGTTAATATGTCAAGCCCTTTATGCTAAGATATACAGCCCACGAGGGTCTACTAGGGGGAAAAGAAAAAATAAAACAGATAGAAAGAGGTGCTTGGAACAGGATCTCCCTTCCATCATTATTTTGTACTTTTATGTATAACAAAAACAGGCTACAAAGAAATACCTTTGCCAAGCAAGGTTACAAATGAGATAAAGAGGGGTTTCTTGACATTAATTGTTTCACAATGGAGGATTTTAATGGAATAGACCAGCAGGAGGAAAAGAATATAGACGAGTGTATTTAGATGAGCTTTATTAGTCTTGGTTAAGGTCCAAGGAAATCCACCGAGCTCTGCTGAGTTGTGGGTCTCATACAGACACTTGGCAGCGTCTCTTCACTTCTGCATTATTGCCACGAATCATCATTTCCCTCCCCAAGTAATTATCCTAGCAGTCTCAATTAAATTTCACATTTTAAATGCAAATGAGGGCTTTTTAAAATATGTTTCTTTTTTATTTTTCTGCCTTTATATTCCCAAAGGGACATCCCTGCTAAGAATTGATTGGAATTATACTTACTTTTTTTTACTTGCTTATTCATTCATTCATTCATTGGATTTTATTTGATTTCTAGGTCGGTCAAATGCTAACTCCACCCCCCCCAGTTTTAATTTCCCTGTGATATGCCTTCTGTGGAGGCTCCAGACATTTTTCAGCTGTTATTCCAAGTCTATTGGACCGTTCTCACAGGGAGGAGAACAGCCACCTCTAATTAAAAATTTGATCAAAATGCTGTTTCATGCTCTGATTGTTACACTTTTATTAAATACCTCAAGCTAATAAATAGATTGCAATAAATGCATTAACAATCCCCTATTGTGATCCCCGGAATCCTCAGCTTATCTAAAACAAAAATAAATAAATAAAGCAGAATGTCACAACGGTGCTTTGAGCAAGCCTGCTAGTGGTACACTGTGACTAAATACACATGAACCCCATAGGACTCTATCCACACAGCTTATCAATGGCTACCACCGCGTTTTCTGGATCATAATATACAGTAGACGCAGAAAAAGAAAAGTCTCAAGATCCAAGATTCCATGTTTTCTGTTTGACTTTTCATTTCTTTTAGACAATCATAATATTTTGGCTCTTCGCTTACCTAGCGCTTCTGATAATTCTGCCTCATTATAATAAACTGCAGTCTATGAAATATGCATGAAGCGTAAAGACTTATTTCCCTTCTGATTATATTATTCCAAATGCAGTGCCCTCCAAAATGTTTGCACCCTTGATAAAGACTAGCAAAGAAAAAGATGTATGAAATTAACACTGAAAAGTTAAATTATATTCTTATTTATGAAATGGCTCAAATATGTCATCTTATTTTCCCAAAAGAAGATTTTGAGTGCTTTTATTCTGAGCACACATACCCTTTGTAAGAATAACACTTTTGAGTCTTCTTCTATAGTACTGTATGAAATTGGTGTACATATTGGGGGATCTTTGGCTGTTCCTCCCCAGAGAATCCTTCAGATCCTTTGGTCTGCGCTTGCAGACTGCCCTCTTCAATTCAAAGCACAGAGTTTCAATCAGTTCAAGTGTGGAGACTGTGATGACCATTGCAAACAATTTTGTGGTAGCTTAACCATTTCATCGATTTTGAGGTATGCTTGGGATCAGTGTCTTGCAGAAACAGTGGACTTATACACCCAGTGAGCATACACTATATTAGGTATTTATTAGACATATTGCTCTTCTGTTGCGGTAGCCTATCCACTTAAGAGGTTCGACACGTTGTCAGGTCAGATATGCTCTTCTGCATACCACTGTTGTAATGTGTGATTATTTGCCTTACTGTCAACTTCCTGTCATCTTTGACCAGTCTGGCCTTCGTCCACTGATGTCTCTCATTAACATGTTTTTCCTTGCGGAACTGCTGCTCCACTCCCCGCAACATCTAGAGACTGCTGTGTGTGAAAATTACATTCTGACATTTGGTCTGAAAAACAACTGAACCTCTTGACCATGTCTGCATGCTTTGATGCATTTAGTTGCTGCCACACGATTGGCTGATTAGATATTTGCATTAACAAGCTGGTCCACCTAATAAAGTGCTCAGTGAGTGTATATATAGGCTGTCCGGTCGAGGTCAGCATCAGTAAATTTCACAGTGTTAATATGTCAAGCTCTTTATGCAAAGGCATGCAGTCTACAAGGGACTGCTAGAGATATATGAGTCCTGTATATAGCACTCATATGAAAACCAATGCTCTGGGAGTTGGATATTTCATTTATTTATTTTTTATTATTATTGCTACTGGTACACTTGCTCTTTGAATATTGCTTGTTATTAAACGTTATATTGGGATCTTTGTATCAAAAATAATGAAAGAATTTCACTGCAAAATCACCTGTTATTATGTGACTGTAGACCTCTTCACATCTCATGTTACGCAAGCCTTAGGCAAACAAAGTTGGATGAAAAAAATATACATTTTGCACAGCATCTTAGTGATTTGACTGACTCATCAGGTTTAATCAAATCATTAAATATAAATAAAATGCGCTAATAAGCATCATTGTTGTTGACTTGTATGAATGTATGTCGCAGACAGTATATTATATATATTTTTTAAATCTGGATAATTAAAGTCTGCATCTTGCGCTGCAATTCCGTCTCTCTCTCTCTCTGTCTCTCTCTCTCTCCCCCTCCATCCCTCTCTGTCTCCGGCTCTGCATGTGCTCATACAGAATACTTAAACACGGTTCGAGTGCATTTGATTGTAAGTCTGGGATTTCTATCATTCCCATCGTATTTGTGCAGTTAAATGTGATAATGTATTTTGTATGCTTGAGTGGAGGTGGAAATGTGCCTTTGACCTGCTCCCGCTGGATATGAGTGTAATGTGGGTCACTGTCGCAAGTGCTGCCACATTCCACCCAGGTGATCCATCTCTGTAATGTCACCGCTGCTGTAGAGCTTCCTGTAGGTCACACACAACTGCACTGTGGAGACTGTGGAGTCCAGCTCAGCCCCAGAGGAGCAATATTGGTTTGCAGCATACACATCTGCATCTGCACACTCTATGAGGATGGGCACTGGGCATCCATGCAGCTTATACTTGTATTGTCTATGTGTGTGTGCGTGTGTGTGTATGTGCGTGTGAGTGTGAGTGTGTGTTAGGTAGCTTTAGCGTTAGAAACTCTCTCTGAGTGTGTGAGTGTGTGTGTGTGCGTTAGGGTAGCTTTCGCGTTAGAAACTCTCGCTCAGTGTGTGTGTGTGTGTGTTAGGGTAGCTTTCGCGTTAGAAACTCTCTCTGAGTGTGAGTGTGTGTGTGCGTTAGGGTAGCTTTCACGTTAGAAACTCTCTCTGAGTGTGTGTAAGTGTGTGTGTGTTAGGGTAGCTTTAGTGTTAGAAACTCTCTCAGTGTGTGTGTGTGTGTGTTAGGGTAGCTTTAGCATTAGAAACTCTCTCAGTGTGTGTGTGTGTGTGCATTTAAAGACAGGAAAATGAAAGTCTTGCAGGACCAGGCATCTACAGACATGTATTTGTAAGATTTTCTTTGCAGTGTTGCTAACTTAACCCCCACCTCCTCAGCCTCCACGCATTTCTCTACCCCAGTGGCGCGTTGTTTACTGCTGGTCAATAATTGCAGAAGAAGAATGTGGTCGCTTTCTTGCAGTCAACTTTAGGGTCCTTATCAAGTAAAGTGGTTTTTGATTAGTGTTAATGGCCATCCTTAATAGCCATTAGCTGTTGCAAGACCAGTCATGCTTCAAGTGAAGCCTTCATGTTGGAACGTGCATGTGTTCACACTGTCTTTCTCACTGCAGGGAATAGGAATCAGGCAAAGTACACTTGCAAATTGTCTTTTTTAATTTTGTGCTTCTAATTCCACCACACATACGGTACTGTACATTTCCCTTTGCATTACGCTTTGGATAGAAGCGTGATATAAATGCAGATCATGTACCATTTCATTTTCACTTGGTGAAACCAATGTGTATACAAATACCCTTCAGTAAAAGCTGAGAATGTGCTTTAATCACATGCAAATAGTTTGATTATAAATCTGAAATTGTGGAGTACAGAGCAAAATCAAGAAAAACATGGCTTTGTCCCAAGCATTATGGAGCACACTGTATCTTATGGAATTACATACTACATGAAATCTCCTCATCAAAGCAGGGATGGGGAATCAATTAATTTGCACCACTGAGGAGATCTAGATCCTACATGACACTTGTGCTAACCAATGGCTCTGAATGGGGAATAGACTTCCTGTTCACCACAAGCCAATCAGCAATGATTGAGTAGATGGACATGGGTTATAGGGTTACAGGACATACTTCTTTGAAATGTGAATTGAGTCCTTTTCTCTTCATTTCTCTGAGCTCTCATTCCTGGAAAAGAAACAGGCCTCCCCTTCATGATAACTTTACGTGATAAGATGTATTTTGAAGTCGGCTGGAATTTGCCTTCGCACAAATAATTTATGGGCTTTGAGATTTCCAAGCAATTGTTTGTGTTTCAACTTCAGTGCATTCACAGAGAAGGGGGAGGGATAAACAGTGTTGTGGTTTGAGGGTGATTGTTACTGCAATTCCTCTCTTGACCGTTAGAAGTCCGAAATGAGCTATTGTACCTTTAAGGTGGACTGCTTACTTGAAAAAAAGGAATGCTTGCTTGTCTCTTATTAAAGCCTAGCTAGAATGCATATGTGTAATTGTAGGATCAAAGAAAAGACAATTTGAAGACAAATCCCGACAGATCTATTCAGGCAATGGTCACAAAGGACTACCTTTGTTTCTGTGAGGAAGATTGTGGTTCAAAACGCATCATAACAACTTGCAAAAAGTAAGGCCAGCGAGAGAAGAATTATATTATATTATTATATCAGGGCGAAGAAGATGTTTCTTCAAAGCTTAACTATTCAATACTTTCAAACATTATGAAATTATTAACGCCATTGTCATAAATAAAGTAAATGATGACAATGGCATAAGATGCTGGCTATAACCCCCGAAATATGGCCGTGCTACTAATTTCTGGAAATTCATTATTTCTGGAATAATTTGCACCTGCAAGTGGCTTGCGCATCTCATCACAAATACCATACACCACCACCCACTCCTACCTTCCCGACTGCATATTAAGATGAAGTTCATAATAATCTTATGAACCGGGAGTGACTTCACATGTTAGCGACCACTCTGTCAAATTAACGTCAGCCCCATTCATGTTGCAGTCCATTTTGCCCTTCAAATCACTGCAAATTTCTTCTTAGCACGGTCACATCACTTTTAATACTTCCAAATGAATGAACGTCCTGAGCTATTTATCAAAGGGTTTTCCAGAGTGCAGACGAGCCAGAAGAAAATATGTCCCAAGAAATGTCAGAGTGACATTAACTCTAATATATCACACCTACTCCAGGGGGAAGTCGCAGGGCTCTCTGTAAAACATGCATCCTCAGCATCTTAAACCAACCACTCATTTGCCTCACAAACGGAACTGCGCAGCATGTAACCATCACTATACTGCACATAAAACATTTTAATTTTATGTCAAAAGGTCGTGCATAGCTCTGGGTTTAATATCATTAATGATACTGACAGCAATGTGCATAATTAATTAATCAAAGTATGATTTTCACTGTGGTTTGTGAAGTTCACTTGGTTAAACTGTGAACTTGGATAAACAATATTGGGGACATTCCACAGACGTCTTTGTCAGGTACTAAATCAAAGCTTTGGCTTTAGTGCATATAATGCACCCTAGGTCCCCATTACAGTATTACTACGGTATATAGTAAATGTATTTAGTTGCAAAGTTCACTGAAATGTTAAATATTTTTTTATGTGTCAGTTCCATCATTCTGTATGCACATAAGACACACATACAGTTTGCCTACTATATCAACACAATCAATTATGTATTAAGCTCATTGCCATTTTTATATCAGTGGATCCCAACCATTCTCGATCAGCCTTCCTGATAATAATAAAAATTATATTTACCTAAAATTATCCATATATTTAAATAGGCTCGATATATAACACATGTTGAACTGAAGAAGGGCATATATGCATTTGGAGCCGGCTTTGCGGAACCTAAATGTGTTTCTTTATCTAAATGTTCTATTTATGATGCTATTTCACTTATCTAAGCCTGGATTTTAATTGGTCACATGTTTAAAAGGAGAATGTGGTATCAAATAAAGATAAAGTTAAAAAAAATGTACATTTTGATATATAGCTAGATAGTGCTACTAAATGATCTGCCCCTAATAAGTCCAGCAAGATCAAATCTCTGTGTAATTTAAATCAGAGAGAGAAAGAAATGAAATGGTAATTACTATTGATTGCCTCTGTGCATATGACCCCACAAGCTAGTTCTGCATTCTTAAATCAACCCAAATTATTGGATTTGCTAAATGCCTTTTCTGGGAGGCCGCAGTCAACCAACATGAAAATACCTCCACGAGCCAATGAAAGAAAAAGATCATAACAATCTGTAAACACACTTTCAAAGGCAAGGCATTTCCACATGGTCCATATCTGTTATATATAAAGAAACACGATTGGGACAGTCTGTATTTCAGATTTATGTGGTGACCCTTCTGAAGTGGAGGTCTTTCTATTATACACTGCACTTTCCACTAAGATTTGAATATCTGCACCTGAGAAAATTACAGTACTTCTCAGTTTTCACTACTGCAAGTAGTGAATACTGAAAACGCTGAAAGAAGCACACAATGGCATCGGCTTTTAATGCAAAAATATACATTTTAATAAAATAGGGGGAATTCTGATTTAGTCCCTTTTGAATAAAACTATTTATTTGATTCATTGTGGCATTTTTTCATTACATATTAATCACTAATACAGATACTGTTCACAAAATAATATCTGCACATCTTTTATGTATAACTCAAAAGAGTTTTGTCCTTCTAAACACACAGACTTGTACTAATTAGATTAGATCCACTGTCTCGTCCTAAAGCATAAAATATTGTTGAAACTTGTAATGGAATTACTTATAGACGTTAACACGTAGCACTGCTATGTAATTATGCTCATGTAATAGGCTGCCTGGATAATTAACTCCCATGAAATCTACAAATGATTAATATTTTCATGGTTATTACAACATAGCCCTAATAAATATTTCACTGTAGATATTGTACATGTATGATGTATGACAACATACACTCTCACTAACAACATGTTTTTGCCAGCAGAACTGCTGCTCGCTGAATTTTTATTTTTTATTTTTTTTACCATTTTCTGCAAACTCTAGAGACTGTATTGTGTGAAAATCACAGGAGATCAGCAGTTTCCAACATATTCAAACGACCCTGTCTGGCAACAACAATCATTCCATGGTCAAAGTCACTTAGATGACATTTCTTCCCCATTCTGACAATTGGTCTGAAAAACAGTGGAACCTTTTGACCATGTCTGCATGCTTTTATGCATTTAGTTGCTGCTGCATGATTGGCTGATTAAATATTTGCATTAATAAGCTGGTGTACAGGTCTATCTAATTAAGTGCACACTGAGTGTATATGCTTTACATATCAGTCCTGATGTTCACTGTGTATGTGTGTGTGTGTGTGTGTGTGTGTGTGTGTGTGTGTGTGTGTGTGTGTGCATGTGGGCATATGTGTAGATGCAACGGCACATTCTGCTTTACTATACCAGAGGTTTTGGAATAAACACTACATTGAATGCATTTTCGTCTTACTGTCAAGAAATCACACGACCACACAGGTACAAGCAAACAATACACATGCATGACGGTATTGAAGTCTGTAAGCACTCTATTCAGCCTGCTGCAGGCCTCACCAAGCTGACAGACCAGAATAATTGGCATATGCAGACCTGTGTATGTGTATTGCTATTTACTCTGTGAAGTGACCTTGGGTATAATCATTTTCACCCAGATCGCAAATTGTTGTTAGAATCGTTTCACGAAATTTGGTCACAATTAGCAAATAAATCTGATACTGTTTTAGGGTTATCTCAAATCAGCCTTCCACTGGCAACTGCCGCTCGTGGTGCTTGTGCGAAGAAGAGCAATTAAATGGCTTTTGGCCCAATCGATCACCTTTAATGGGTGTTGTTCTTTTTCACCCATCGTTGTTAAATGTATCGCGCGTCAGTAATTCAGCCGTGCGAGCAGTGATACGGCGCATAATAAACGTCTAAAGATTATCTGATGCTTTTGCTCCATGGTCTTTATTTAGGCTGCTATGACTCCACATCACGTTCACATTGTTTGCCTTAATATCTATTATCTATTATATTTATACATGCCTTATGAATATGGCGTGGATGCGGATTCGCATGTTGTCCGTAGACGAAAGTTGAGTGCTTACATGTCCGTTCACTCGTGGCCACTGAAGCACAGCAAGGAACGTTGGCCGAGCCGCAGATTTGTCTCGCATGTTCCCTGACGCACTTGTGAAACGTAAGTGTGATCTCTTGGTCAAACGCTCTTTAAAAAAGTAAAAGAATTATAGCGTAATTTAGCTGATAAGCCAACAGATTTTAGTTCGCATACAAATAATCGAAAAAGCTCTACACATTTACTTTGATGATTCCCAACCCAAGAGTACATTTAAACCAGCATCAGACACCCATGGTAAGTATGTCCGGATCAAACCTTGTTGCCTATTTCAAGGCCTTAAGCATAGAATATCCAGTACTGGATGATGGATGTGTGCAAAACAGTGTTTTGCTTCCACCTGCTGGTTAGAAATACCTCATACATTTGAAGTGCGTTTAAACAAAAAATACAATAATAATTGCTCTACCATTTACGTAATTCATAAAATACATCGTTTTCCGTGGCACTATCCTTATACAATGCATACGTATGTGCCCGAGCCATATATGCTATGGGAGGTTGAATCTTGTTTCAATTAAGCCCATAGTGTGGTTGAAGGTACAGGTCTGTATCACAAGTGCAGTATTTCTGAAACAGCATCGCCTCTCTCTTATAATTGTCCACAAACTGGTTCTTTTTCGCTTCCTACAGAAACAGGGTATAGGCTACACTTACTTACTTTCACTTAACCAAGAAATTGAGTTACAATTTCACGATCATTGACAATGATATTATAGTGAATCAATGTGAGTGATGGAAGGGTTTTTGTGCCCATTTGCAGGTTGTTGAGGTGGCCATATTGATAGAAACAGTTGCATGTGTTCTCACTCGCAATTTGAGAAAATGATCAGCCAACAACAATAACAGCATATAAATCAATATATCCTATTCATGTCTGGTCAATATCCATGTAGGAGGTAAACCTGTCTTGTCTCAAAGCATTGACAACCAAACATAAGCACTGTCTGAAAGAAATATGTTGGTGGGTGGTTTGGTTCATCTCAATTTTCTTTGTGCCAAATAAAAAAACAGTAATAGTGAGTATCATTAGACTTACTTAACACATAGATAATTTGGAAATACAATTAGGAAGTCCTGAGCACCCAAGCTGAAATGCTCTGTTGTATGCCTAATAGAAAATTATGACTCAAACATACACACTATGGCCATCAAGATGTTGTGCATGTAATAACCTAAAATGGTCCTGTCTTTGTGTGCATTGAAGTAGTCTGTATTAGAAGAGCTGTGTTTTGTAATTAGGACACATATCTTTCGTCACGAGAGACAAGCCTTTACTTTCTTCTGTCGTCTGGTGGTCCTAAGATTGAAACAGATCTCTCCCGATTTGTGATATGTTGAAATACACATGATCTGGTAAATAAATTAGGAGAAAAAAATTTGACTGTTGAAATAAAGATATTTAATAACATTCTTAAATAAATCACTATTTTCCATAACAAAAACATGTTAATCTGCACAAAAACACGTGTGCTGAATCTTTGACAACCTTCAAGCTCCAAGCAAGACTCCCATGTACAGAGCATTATTCACTTCTATTTGTTAAATTATGTAAAATGTCCTAACAGCATATCTAAATGCTATTTTAATTTATATAATCCCATTAAATTTTCTTTGTGTTGCTGGAATGTAACTTCTGGTGCTTTGTTTCTTTCTTGCTATTGTACATTATTGCAGCATGTGCACATGTATGTGTATGTACACCACTTGACTGGAGGCATAACGGTTCACATTAATTTAACCATATGGATTTGAGCATTTGGGGGAATACATAGGGTTCACTTTATATGTTGTCTTCAGATTTTCAAACCGTTCAGCTTCTGGGTTTGGTGAGTTAAGTAAATAATGTAATCTTGTTTTGTTTATTATGTTTGTTCATGAAACTTGACCTGCAGATTGAACTGAACCATGACCCAACATCTATGGCTTGATCTGAACCATGGACTTGTGAACCATTACACCGAGTTACAGACTGAACCGTGGACTTGTGAACCGGTACACCCACCCAGTTACACACTGAACCGTGGACTTGAACCATGATCCAACATCTATGGTTTGATCTCAACCGTGGACTTGTGAACCATTATGCCCAATAGCACATTTTTACTAACGTACATTTGGGACACATTAAATGAAAAGGAAAACTACACTTAAAAGACCTAATCCTTTTTAAGGAAAACATTTTATTGTCTCATCTAATTTCAGTGACTGATCTTTAAGACCGAGTTCGCCTTTCAAACTAATGTCAATATAAGCATATCTCTGGGGAAAACATACATATATATTTAGGTTCATGTTATGTTTACATTATAAAACTCAAAACATCTACTCGACGAGATTGTATTGCAGTAGTCTCGGACGCACACGTTGAACACCGGATCTAGTCGTCTACTCTACGGAGAAAAGTGCGGTTTGGAGAAAAGTGCGGTTACACGGTGGTGAGTGATTGAAACACAGCGGGCTGTCCTCTGCACTGAAACATCTCAGCAGCACTGCAGCGGTACTACAGGTGTTTTATCTAACAAGGGTGAGATGACTTGACGCCGCGACACAAAGTGGTGGAACACAAAAAGGACAAAGCTGTTGCTAGAACTCTTGCAGACAACCCATCTACGCTGCGTACACCCCGCGGGCCTGTTATCTCAGATTGCGGAGGCGTCGGACTCCTTTGGCCTGTTGCGCACCACGTGCTCCAGCTGACCCGAGTCGGACACGTCGTAGCTGGTCTTGTACTTGGCCAGGATCTTCATCAGTGGGCGTAGCTTCAGCCACCACTGTTCCTTGGGAATTCTGTGGCTGCGGAGAAGACAGAAACATATTCGTTTCTCTCCGGTTGGAGTTATTCAGAGAGTCATATGCAGCAGCTGCTGTGGTCCTGATACAGTATGGCACATTTTGTATAATTAAAAAAATCATAAGAAATGATAATAAAAGATATGCACTCAGTGAGCACTTTATTAGGTATTTTTTAGAGTTACTGGTCTTCAGTTGCTGTAGCCTACACACTTTGAGGTTTGACACATTGTGTGTTCATAGATGCTCTTCTGAATACCACTGTTGTAATGCTTGGTTATTTGCATTAGTGTCACCTTCCTGTCAGCTTTTTCTCATTACCAACGCGTTTCTGCCCATACTGCTACTCTGCTACTCACTGGAATTTGTTTTGGTTTTTCGCTCCATTCGCTGCAAACTCTGAGACTGTGCAAAATCACAGGAGATCAGCAGTTTCTGAGATTCTCAAATCACCCTGTCTGCCACCAACAATCATTCCACAGCCAAAGTCTTCCCCATTCTGACATTTGGTCTGAACAATAGCTGAACCTCTTGACCACGTTAGCATGCTTATAAATGATAAATTGCTAATAAATACCTTACTAGTGAATGCATGGTTTTAGTTAGATGTAATAACGCACGTACACATACACACAGTGTTAAATGTAGATGTGAATGTAAATTGTCCGAACATTTCTTAGTCTGTGTGTGTGTGTGCATGTGCACGTCAGGGTGTGTGAATGTGCATCTGTGTGTGCATGTGAGTATGTGTGTATGTGTTCATGTATGTATCTCTGTATGTGTGCGTATGCATGTGTGCTTGTAAGTGTGCGTGTATGTGTTCATGTATGTGTGTATATCTGTATGTTTGTGTACAGTACATTTGCATATGCCTGTATGTCTGTAAATGTGCGTATGTGTGTATCTCTGTATGTGTGTGTGAGTGTGTGTGTATGTGTATACGTATGTGTGTATCTCTATGTGTGTGTGAGTGTGTGAGTGTGTGTGTATGTGTATACGTATGTGTGTATCTCTGTATGTGAGCGTGAGAGTGTGTGTATGTGTATACGTATGTGCGTATCTCTGTATGTGTGTGTGTATGTGTATACATATGTGTGTATCTCTGTATGTGTGTGTGAGTGTGTATCTGCACGGGCAGAGCCTCATACACAAAGTCAGTCTCGTCCTTCAGCTGCATCACGGGCTGAAAGATGAGGGCGCGCCGGCGCATTCCCAGCAGGCAGCAGGAGTCCTCAGTGTTAGCAAACACTCTCCCTGCAGGGGAACACCCTGCCGTTAGCACACTGACACCACCACCTCGCAACCCCCAGCCGGCACTAACTATCCAATCAGGGGTGACACAGGAGCTTCTCAGTGTATGCTAAACTGATGTTACCATGAGTAAACGACAACTACTTTCTAAATGGATTTATGTGGAGGTTAATGGAATTGTTTCACACGAACTACTTAGTGTATGAGCGCTCCCATGTCTATGTTACTTGTTTATGGCAGAAAATGGGTTGTACCATTTCAGTGCATGAATTCGTTTGATACACACTAATACCTTCACATTATCTAAGTTGCCTCTGTGTGTATTTGTGAAAGGGAACTAAGGTTACAAAGCAATGGCTTTGAAAGACTTAGGCTATATAAATTTAAAAAGAGGATTTACCTTCATCTTAATGTCATCCATGCAGACAGGCAAAAAGGCAAAAACAGGAATGCAGATTTAACTACAGAACCAAAGCTACAAGCTGTATTATTTAAGCATAAACCAGTTAAAGTTAGTTTGTATTAACAATATCAACAAGCAGAAAAACTAGGGCAACATGACTTCAATTCAATGGAAGTTAGTTAGGAAGCATTTTCATAATGAAGGAAGTATTTCATGCTGCAAAATGGTTACTCATTATTAAGTGAGATGTGTCTCGCAATGAGAGAACATCTTTTTTTTCAGAACTCTATACAGTGACAGTGTTAGACATGATTTTTTTGGGAAACAGAAAACTACAAATACATACACAATTGAACAATACACAAGCAAAAGAAAATCAAGAGCGCTTGGAAGTTCCATGCAGCTAATGAAAGATTAGTGATGTTTTAGAAGATATGTCAATGTTCATTCAGATATACATAAAACAAGGCTGCAACTCTTATACAGCCTTGGTTGGGTGGGGTGTGGTAGGAGCATGTCCTGATATGATGAAACCATTCACATCGGAGCAGAATACATTGGTATAATAGTCCACCCCTCATGTACAGACTCATGTTGGCTACTTTATGTGTATGAGCAGGTACTTGTTTACTGACTCACTGGCATGTTTGCTCAGGTGGGTCTAAGGAAAAGAGGGGGAGAGGCAGACAGAGTGCCCAAGGATGTTGACAGGGAAGAAGGAGCAAGTGACATGGAGGTGAGAGAGAACCACTTTTGAAAGTTAAAGGGATAGTCACACAAGATTTCATGATGGTCTCTCACTATGACTGAGTAACCAAGACCAAAAGAAACCAGGGTTTATGCTTTAAATGGCAGCAAAATCTGCCAAGCTTCCTAAAAAGTCATTTTTTAATTTCATGGTCAAACAATCTAAATTTGGTGTGACACCATATCGGTAAGTCTAATTTTAAAAGGGGACACAGCCAAGGTCATTAGATATTACCTTTGTTATTTTGACAACTCAACATGTTATCTTATATATATGAAAATACACTATTCACTGAACCATGGGCTCAAAATCTAGCCTTGTCTTCACATCACAGTACATTGATTTCTCAAGTTAATGTGGTTGGCAGGCTACTTTATATCAGGGTAGGTAGGATAGAGCAAGGCCATACTTATCAATGGGCTGCCACCATTCCTGTTGATCTTACACTCACTGTCCTTATATTGAACCAGTAGTTACTACAGTATCGGCTACCATTATATACTTATCCGCTGAATGCTTTTCAATAGAAGGTTTTTGGCAATTACAATTATATTTAAATATTTTATTAAAATCCACCCCAAGGTTGAATACATGGTTACAGCCTTGACTTACATACATTTAAAAATAAACTTTAGTAGTAGTTAGTAATCAGTGCTGAGGCATAGTTATGGTGCCAATGTGCAAGGTATGGTCAACATTATAGTGTGATTCTCTAACATCCTTTACCTTGTCTATATGTCTCCTTAAGCTTCTTAGAGATCCACTGCATGGCTTTAGCCGATATCTTCGTCCCAAAATTTCGGTCAAATGGGGATGGTGCACCTCCCTGTTCATGTCACAGATTTTTATTTTCTTAAAAACAGCATAAATACTTGTGTCCACCATTTTATTTTGATCAATCAGTTTCAAAATCAACCCTTTAGACCAAGTGTCGTGACTCTCACTGCAGCAGATTCCCTGTGTTTACAGTACCTGCTGCATGTGCCCAAGCACATTCTTCCTGCAGTCGAACACACCCTTCCCTTCCTCTGTGTACAGCTGATAGATGAAATCGGTTGTGTAGTTTTCATTGCTGTTCTCATTCCTAAAATTTGAAACACAATGTTGATGTATATTGATTACAAACAAGATTTCTTTGAAGCTTTATGTTCGTGTCATGTCATGTTTGTGTCAAATGCATGAGGGCTAAAATTAAAATGTGTCAAGGAAATGTGATGTGAAATATGCAGGCCAGAATGGATGGATCTTGGTACATTAAATATTATATTTAAGTAAAATTATATATTATATTTTTCTTATCCTAGGAAATAGAGCCTATGTCAGCCATCTTATACATTGTATTATATATTTGTGTTCATAATGTAACACAGTTGGATGGAGCTAAAAAGGATCAGCATTTGACTTTTGCACCTTCCTGTCATGGTGATTATTTCATGGAAGACTACAATATACAGTATTTTCATGAAAATGTATATGTGCATTATGGTATAAGGGTAAGGGAGTCTTTCATGGCTGTAAAATTGAAAGAGTTTGTCATACCTGAGGACTAAACCCCTCTGGATGCTCGTTTTCATCTTCTCTGTCAAGTGCTCCACGTTGGCCTGAAATTTCCCAAGCAGATCACCATCATGGTTTAGTACCATGACACTCCAACTCTTCACACTGACTCTAAATATCTCCAGTGAAATGATATCAGCGTAGCATCAGGTTTACAATAAAAACATTTTTGAGCAGACCATCAATATTCCCCTGCTGGAGCGGTTTTTAAGCCCTTGAATACGCTCCAACCATGCACCTGCGGGTGGCGCCATTGATCCTTTTGTGTGACATTGAGATCTTTCCCTCTCATGTATAGAAACTGTATTCATAATCAATGTTTTATTTATTTAATTTGAGCCATACTAGTATCAAAAATTAACCTTAATTTAGAAAAGTGTATTCAGCAAGAAATACATTTCTTCAATTGGGTAATTGGATAATAGGTACAAATTACTAAATTAAACAGAATAAATAATATTCAAATGCTAATACTACAGTTTTCTTACTTTGTTTCCACTTAATAATTAAAGCAGAGGAGATTTCACAGCATTGTCATTATTTGTTTCAATTTATTTCTAAATAAATACAGCAGGACCAGGCCGATAATTTTAATATTCAGAGAATAATTCCTCTGTGGCAGCCAATAATTTTCTGTGTGTACCTTTCTAAGAGTCACCTGCTTAAGCACAAGGGGGCAGCGTGGATGGGGTTCAGTCGTCGACGTCACAAATTATTGTTGCATTCATATTACTAAGATAATAAACACTGTGATGTACTAGAAATGCAAGATGGCGCTGCCCGATTGTTATAACGACTCAGCCTCTTATTTGCCCAGCAGAGAATTAAAAAAGCATATTCCCAGACAATAAAAAGCATATAACATCATGTCATGACATCTCTATGCCATTTCTCTATACTCTATTCTCTATTCAATTTAAGAACTAAAATATACAATTCAGAAGTTGCATGGATAAACCCTTTCTTTTCTTAGCACACTTTTATTGCATGTCCGACAAACATATTTCCAGTTTTGGTCGAAATATAATTTGAGGGTATGTAGATCCATATTGGATGATCCGTGTATGAACTGCATCCCTTTTTATATACCTGATATGAATGTAAATACCCTCAAATTAAAGCTGACAGTCTGCACTTTAACCTCATAATCATTGTTTCATTTCAAATGCAATGTGCTTGAGCATGGGGCCGAAAGAACAGAAATTGGACCACTGTCCAAATACTTATTGACCTCACTGCATTTGGCCCAGGCCTGTTCTGAGTGCATTTCAAAACCAAAAGGACTAGCACACTGAAAGTATGGGGTTGTTTTACAGAGTGTGATGAGGAACAGGCTCACTGCTTGTGATGGATGTTTATGTTTAGCTATGTTCTTCACTTGTCAGGAAGAGCCAAGAACTATGCATATGAATACATGTCTTTCCATTTCAAGTCAGCCAAGCTGGTGAGGTTATTAGATTAAGAAATGCATACTGTAAAATAAGAATGTAAATCAATATAAAATATGTAAATCTGGCAGATCTACAGTTAAAGAGTGACCATGCTGACATTAAGCACCATAAACTACACAGAGTTGAATGGTACCATATGGTGCAACTATTTAGAAAATTAAGCCTGCTGGTTATCTAATAACTATGAGCCATCAGTTTGTATACTTTGACTATTCTCTAAGCACTATAAATTTACCGTAATGGCTTAAATGCAAGATAAACTACAGTATCATATGTGTAACTAATTAAAAATGAAGGCTAAAACTAATATATTGTGTTCTGAAAAACACCTTTTATTAGGGGTCTTACAATACCGTCTCTACTGCAGTAAGTTATGTGACACTATCCCCCATGTGCTGTCCATAACACAAATGCTTTCCAGCATACATGAAACACTTTAACTTCAGTGTGAAAACTGAGGACTTTGGCCTTACAGAACTCTTGGGAAATGGATGAGGAATGAAAGGTTGGAAATCCATGCTACACACAACCAATTTCTAAGCCAAGTGCACTAGCTCTGCCAAGCGTCACACTTGCCTGCAGGTCTCGGATGTCGAACGGTTCCTCATAGATGTAGGCTGCGTCAGCCCCAGAGGCCAGCCCTCCGACGCTGGCCAGATATCCGCAGTACCCCCCCATGGTCTCAATGATGAAGACGCGCCGCTTGGTTCCGCTAGCTGACTGCTTGATGCGGTCGCACGTCTGATGCACAAACACTCAAAGTCGTTATACAGAAGGTATCTAAAATGTCTCAATTATATTTGTCAACAAACGGCAAAGTCTTTTATGTATCCTTTATATTTTTGAGATAGAGTACAAATTCATAATTCACATAGAAAATAGGAAAATATTACTGATCTAAAGTCCAAAGGGCATATATACATGGCGATATACTGTCTATATTGTCTACATTATCAGTGCAATTCTATTTTTCCATAACATAAAGATGACTAACATTACATTGAATATATTACTTTCAGAGACCATCATGAGCATGGTTCACATCAGACAGAAAATCTATACAAAATTCCAAACACTTAAACCTTGTTTTTACCACTTAAACTGGGGTCCTGTGAGACAAGTAAATACATTAAAGCGAAAGGCACAAACATGCAAAGATTAAAAGATTTGTACAAGTAACAAATTCAGCAATTTTATATATTAATACCGGTCTCTCAGATGAGACATATTCTGAGACAGGGTTAAATAACTTTCTAGTATAAGCTTGAGTTGCAGCCACACTGACTTCTGCACAAAACATTTCAGAGCGAAGCACGTGGAGACATCTCCCTTACCTCCACAATGGCATTGAGAGCAGTGTCGGCTCCGATACTCAGATCAGTGCCCGGCACATTGTTACTAATTGTAGCAGGCAGCATACAGAGCGGGATGCAAAACTCCTCAAAGCTGGGCCGTGCCTCACAAAGCTGGAGCAGACACTCAAATGCCTGAAGCAGGCAGCAACAAACGCGTTAGACCACCAGGGGGAGCCCCCGGGTAACAGAGAGAGAGAGAGAGACGCTCTGCTAATGCGCGTGTATCCTGCCCGTGGCTCTTTCCCGTGTGATAGCGGCATTGGCTTCCCATTGGCAGAGTGGAGGAAGGGGGACGCGACGAGGTAGCGACACTGACGCAGGAGACAGGAAACGGCGTAATGGCGCAGCGTGGTGACGGTACACCGGAAAAGACGGGCTCGCCGTGATCTGCGGCCGCGGTGAAGACGCGAGACGATGCTAGGACAATCACTGCCCACACACAAAGACAGTCCTGGGGATTATGGTGATGGCCAAGCCTAGGTTCTAACAATGCTCTTTCTGTACCCAATAACATAGACTGTGTGTGTGTTGGCGTGGCGTGTATGTCTGCAATGTGTGCGCTAATTGGCTATAGCTGAGGTGATAATTTAATTGAACAGGGCTCAATCCAGTGTAAAGGTTTTTATTTACTCAATTACTTGGTTTAACATGAAGCATGTATGTATTTTCTCTATATAAAAAGCAATTATTAGGGGTGTAAAAAATGCATTGATCTTAAGTTCTAATAAGATTCTAATGCATTGATTTGGAATGTTAAAATCTTATCATAATAACAATCTCAATCATACTTTGGCTAGAATACATTTCACAAGCTTTGTGTACAAAAAATGGGTGCTGGAAAAAAGTGACTGCTATTTTTGAAGCGGTACTTCAAAATGTTACTGCAGACTATGCTTGCTGAAAACTTTTTCATGTCAATATGCCACTAAAGTCAGTTTCTCCAGTCACATTTGTGTATTGAATGTATAATAATATTTCATGTAATAATATGTATTATTAAGATTTTAAATGGATTGAATTGTATCAAAACAATTTAATTGAATCAAATCATTGTGAAATTAGATGCCCTTCGTGATGCACTGAATTGTTTCCAAAAGAACAGTAATTAAACTGAATCATACCAAGGTTAGAGATTTACACCCCTAGTAATAAATGTACATACAAAACATGTTAGTTAATGTTAATTTCTAAATAGAGAACTAGTAAAAGCGGTTTTGACTAGAGAATGTAAGCAAGCTGAGTAAAATGTAAAATCTAAACTTGGACCACGCATCCTCAGTTCATAGATAAGCACAGCAAGGTGAGGGCTGAACACACTTGCGGAGCATAGCATGCCACATGGTACTGCAGCATGCCCCAGTCATTACTTACCTGGACAGTAACAACTCGCTTTCGCTTATACCAGCCGCATCAGCCAAGGGGCAGCAGTGACCAGTATACGCAATCAGTGACCACTTTATTATGTACACCTGTACACTGACTCGTTAATATTTCATCTGCCAATCATGTGGCAACAACTCAATCTCTATCTATTGTGTTTTTGTTATTTAGATAACATTTTATCCAAAGCGACTTACAGTTGACTCGACTAAGCCGGGGATAATCCCCCCTGGAGCAATGTGGGGTTAAGGGCCTCGGTCAAGGGCCCAACAGCTGCGCAGATCTCATTGTGGCTACATCGGGGCTTGAACCACCAACCTTCCAGGCCCCAGTCATGTACCATAGCCACTAGGCTACATAGGCAAGTTGATCAGTTGTGGTTCAGTTCAGATCTATGTAACTTTGATTATGGAATAACGGGTGCTAGTTGGGGTGGTTTGAGTATCTCAGAAACTGCTGATCCCCTGGGATCTTCATGCACTGCAGCCTCCAGAATTTACAGAGAAACAAAAGACATGAAGTGACTGGCAGTTCTGTTGACAAAAACACCTCATTCATGAGAGATGATAAAGGCTAGACTGATTCAAGGTCACGGGAAGGCGACACCAATTAAAATAACCAAGCGTTACAACAGTGGTAAGCAGAAGAACATCTCTGAACATGCAACATGCAAACATTGATGAGGATGGGCTACAGCAGCAGAAGAACCAATAAATCCAAAAAATAAATGTCCTAATATCCTAAAAAATACCTAATAAAGTGGTCACTGAGTGTATACATAGTGTAAATATATAATATAGTAGAATGAATGTGATTCCTGAAACAGAGAAGGTGGTATTCTGGCCACTTCTCATTGGCTGATGTTGGTAAATGTCTGCCGGTGCTCTTTTCGATTGGCTGATGCGGGTAAATGAAAGCCTGAGCTGTGATCCGTGGTCCCCGCATTCTAAAATGCGTCCTCCCGCCTACACTTACATTAGTGATAGCATTGAGGGCTGTGTCTGCACCGATGCTGAAATCTGAACCCGGTACATTGTTGGAGACAGTGGCCGGTACCATGACCATGGGGACACAGAACTCGTCATATTTCCCACGGGCTGTTAACAAGTCCATCAGTCCCAGGTAGGCCTGCAGAGCAGAGCCAGGTCTTTAGTACTGAAGCTATGAAGCTAATGGGAGGAACATGACAGGGGCCAAAGGGAGAGCCAGGTCGATCACAACGGACAGTGTGACACAGACAGGTAACACTACACATTCACAGAGAGCACAGATTCAAGACAATGAGATGGACCTCTATACAGATCATATAATAGAATATATATACACACTACCATTTTTTTCTGTTTTTTTCCAAATAAATATTTTCTTTTCTTTGTAGTCTAACTAACAATTAGTATGTGGTCAAGCGCAGACTCAGACTTTTATCAAAGGGTATTTTTATACATTCTGGTTTCACCATGTAGTAATTATTGCACTTCTAATATGTAGCCCCCCATTCCAATGTTTGAGGCAGATTAACATAATGTCAAATAAAACAGTCATGTTTTGTATTTGGTTGCATATCCTTTACATGCCATGACTTCCTGATGGCTGTGGCCCATCAACATCATCTCAATGGGGGGTGGGACTAGTTATAGTTTGGAACACATTTGTTGGCTAAATGGTTTTAAGTCATTAAGGGTCCAAGGTATCAAACAAACCACTGTGCTACGCTCAAATATTCAGTAGATACTACAAGCTCTGAGTCTGCGCATTGACCACGTATGAATTGTTTGAAACAATTCTAACGGTAGTGTATATAATATAACATAATGTACAGACTAATATTTTCCTTTATCGAATTCCATATTCTCAAGTAAACTATACAGTTGTGATGGGCCAACTACAGCACTTGTGTTCCACCAGCTCTTGATTCTTACCAAACCATAACCCTTGTAAAATAATAATAATCAAAAATTCCTGTTATGGCATGACTGGTTGATAAAATGTGACAAAATTGCCTGTTCCACCATATTTAATTGCTATATTTCTGCAGCCTGATTAATTATCTTGTTCTGGCTACATGTTCACATTTTATATTAAGTGCACTAGACATCAGAGATGATTTTGCACTGATGCAATGAGTTGTGAAATGGGTTTATGGATCAAAGGAGCTGAAATGATGTTCATGTGTTGGTACGGTATGCATGTAAGTATAGGATAACACAACAAAGGTGCAGACTGGAAAAGGGTTAGTCACGTTCAACATTACAGTTCTTCACACAGCAAACATGGTAAACAGTGTTTTTTTCATACATTGGTAGAATTAGGCATTTAGCTCTATTCACAAAGTCAATCCTGGTCAAACTTAGTCAAGAAAGTTGAAGATTGAACATTTTGTCTACATATAGAATAGATAACTATTATAATACTATGGTAGTATTCTAAATCTAGGATGTTTCTGCTTTATATACACTGTCACTTTCATAACTCCTGCATACAGGATTCCATGAAATATTGGCATGTTCTTGCCAAGTTGCCTAAAAGTGCAATAAAAACTTGAACAATGTCATAAATACGTACATATTTAATGTGTTATTTCACACATTAAGGCATGTATTCACTAAAAAGTACTAGAACAAGTTTTAGTTCAGTAAGAAGCTTCCTATTCATAGCTGACCTTGGGCCTACATCACAAAGCAGACTAAGTAGGGTAGCCAACTAACTTTGTGTTCAGTCTAGAGTTTCTGGTATCATGAAAATCGCATTCTTTTCATTGTACTAAGTCACCATGGTGACTTATACCACAGGGCAAAACTGCTCCAGGGCAGTTTTTGTCTGGCCAATGTTCAACAACACATAAAGAAACTGACCCCGGACCAGTCAGCTCACTGGAAAAATTCTGGAGGTTCCCATTGGAAGCATGATAGATTCTGTAATAATTTAGGCTGCATTAAAATACAAAGCGGAACTTGCATTTCGTGTTCATTTGATGTGACAAAAATCATGATCATTCAAATTCAAAAGCTCAGTTTGCATTTTCATTTTCAAATTACTGCAGACCTATATACTTTATCTGACAATTCAAACATTTAAATGGGATGTCCATTTTACCTGTTATCCGTGATTGCCATGTTTATGATTTGTTGACCTGGCTATCCTGGATTTCGCTCGACTAAGTTGAGATACTTCCATGATATAGACCCCTGGTCACAATTATTGAAGACTATAATAATAATAATAATAATAATAATAATAATAATAATACAAGCAATCTTTGAAAGTTCATTATCTGTACTGCATAGAATCAATAAAATAATTGCTACATACCTCAAATCCTCCAATAATGAGTAATGCATTAATGTTGTGCTTTCGCATTTGCTCAGCTATTTTCTCAATGTGCTTTGCAGGAAGTGTTCTGAAATTTAAGAATGAAAATAAATAAATAAATAAATAAATCAGCTACTCAATGCAGAAACAGAAACGTAATTATTGGATTTGAATAGCTAACTTTGACTTTGCAAACCTACACGCAAATCCCCTCAGTCAGTTCATATTACAGTAACATGCAATTTCCATGAACATTCTACTATTTAAAGACATTCCTGTACCGTTTTGTTCCTAACAGTGATCCACCTTGGCCAGTCCAGCCACCAACATCTCCCCATTTGATCTCCTTTATCTAGGGAATGAAAAAACACAAGTGCAGTTACGGACATTTTGTTTTATTTTTACAAATGTAATTCTGCTTTAATTGTCCCTTTGGGCTATGGTGTTCAACAAAATGGCAACCTATGCTGAGCAGTGAACTCACCTGCACTCTTTGGTGAGCTGTGTGAGGAGCCCACATACATATTCATTTCTGATATTCTAACTGCATGTAGCATGGTCAACTACTGTACAATAATAACACGCCTGACATAATAGCTACAGAGGGAAAGGATATATTATTAAAGTGCTTCTGATGAGCAGTTTGTATTGACTTTTTCACGGATGGCAGTGTCGCCTATTTTTATGCTGCTGTGCGTCAGAGACACAGCACATTGACATGTGATACGATTAGACCGGTAAAACTGTTGGGTTTTTCATTTCAACACTGCACACTGTAAAATGTACAGTGATGATTCTACTCAAGAGTACAGTCCAATAGGGAGTGTATGTACTCTGTAAGAGCTGATTTAACACTGAAGATGTTACTTTAGAGTGTGCTGAAAGATCATGGCTTGCAGGCACAGGGAATCACCACAATGACCATGTGCTAAAGTAAACCACCACAATGGGCTAAAGTGCATAGCAGAGCTCAGTGTCATGTTGCTCCCTGTGACGCTGTTTCAGTGACTCCCAGACATTTTATGTAACGTAACCTATCCCAGCTTACCTCTGACAAAGACTTGGATTGGCATTGAACATTTGGGAAAGGCTTGTAACACTAAACTCATGAAAGAAGTACCCACCCATTTCTGAGGTGTTCTGAGATCCTACTGCCTTGAATATGGTTCAGCTATTACAGGGTGTGTTTCAGAATTTCTTTTCAATTATATTTCTATTTAAAATGAAATAATAACATATGTTCTGTCCTCTAACCAATAACTGAAATATAGCTAAATGTATTTATGAATCTACAGTATGCCCCTTCATTCACTAAGTTAAGTATCCTGCCTGCCTTTACAGCAGCAGATTCATGGATAAAACCCCCACCTCTTTCATTATCTCTGTCCCAGTTTATTCAGCAGCCTCCCACGGGACCACGTGTGTCAGGCCTGCCGGCGCCTGTCTCGGCAGTGCTATTGGAGAGTATAATTGGCTTACTGTTAATCCGCGTGCCCTTAACTCTTTTGCGAATGCCTCACTGCGAGACCCTCCTGACTGCCACAACGCCGTTTCGCCGTCATCTCGCATCGAAGCGACAGCGCATTGTCACCGCCAACACTCGTTTCAGGTCCAGTTAGAGATTTGAAACAAGGATATTTGATTCAGCGCAATCAGGTCGTCTTTCTACACATGGAAACGTTCATTTCCTTCCGATTTTAAACAAAATTGTCCGTTTAACAATGCTGGGGTGCGTAGCTGTAGTTCCATCTACGTTACTCTGCCTACCCTGTAGTAGTCCTGGCCGGAGTGGGACTTTTGTTCTCTTTGGAAAACATACCTGGCCATTGTAGAAGCCTTCAAAGCCGTCGTTGACGGCGAACATCGTGTGGCCCTCAGAGATGCCCACCCTGACGGCGGAGCGCACCGCCGCATTCATGCCCGCTGCAGGGGCGCCCACGTTCAGCACCGCCACGTTGAAGGAGCTCTGCAGGCACACGGAGGAACGCACTGTCACTGTCACTAACACACTGCCACACTGTCTCACTGCAACTTTACTACATTTTTTACATTTACATTTCAGTCATTAGGCAGATGCTTTTAATCCAAAGAGATTTACAAGTGCATAGTTTCTTCCACAGATTAAAAGCATCAAATCCATAACTAGTAAAATACACATGAAGGGCTGATACACATACACAATACACTCTCCTTGCGTCATAACATTGAGATGTTACAATGTCACTTTACCACACTCTCCTTATAATACACTATCACTCTGCCACAATAGCATATTTTTACTTTTTCACAATATTACACGAGAATATGGAATTGTTGATGTTGTTCTCGAGTCATGTGGAGAGGACCTGAATCTCTTGCTGATGACTCATAGCCTGGGTGTGTTATTTGAGTAGCTGGGTGTAAATAACATAGAGGTAGCCCAAGCAACCCTGGCCAATGTAAACCCTCAACCCCTGGTGAGATGAGGCCAACTGTGTCATAGTCTTCTCATGCCAGAGCCCAGAACTGAGGTTCAAACCTGTATCTAAAAGTCCCAGACTGCACTTTTTACCGCACATTTACTGTCTGTGGAACCTCCAGCCGATTGCTGGGCTGTGTCCAGATGGCACAGAAGGCTTTATCATGTGAGTGTATTCCTCCAGCATGCAATGTACTGTATCCCTCTCTGCAGTTTGAGTGACAGCACTTGCTCTGGTGCATGCTCTGAACAGCTTTCAGTAAATTAATTATTGTATGTTTGCTGTTTGGGTTTTATTTTTGCTGATTTAATCCATTAAAGAGTCCAGGAGCTCCTGACGAGGCATGATGTGTGATTATGTGTGTATCAATGGGTGAATGAGAGGCAATAATTGTCAAGTGCTTTGGATAAAAAAGCTATATAAATACAGTCCATCTACCATTCATCAGTCGAGTGTATCCCTCTCTACAGTGTGAGTGACAGCACTTGTGCTGCATGCTCCAAACAGCTTTCAGTAAATTAATTCTTGTATTTTTGCTGTTTGGTTCATTATTTAATTCATCAGAGAGTCCAGGAGTAAGGTAGCAGCACACTGTGGTGGGAGCATGAGGTGGAAATAGGTTGAAGGGCAGGTGTGAGGGCTTATGGGTAAGGGTTTGTCTTTGTGAAACCCTAAGGCCAGTAAGGGGGGCTGGAGAAGAAGCATGGTTGAGCAGACAAGGGATGGAAAAACACAGTTCAGTAAGTGTAGAAGCCATTTGACTAATTATTTCTAGTAGGTTATTGTAGTTGTATAGTTTGATTATCTTTGGGCACTAGGGGGCACACCTTAAGCACTATAGGAGAGGCTGTAATTGGTTAACCAAATGCACCTGGCGGAGACACACTTTAATCAGGCAATATAGGTAGTGCTGGAGAAGGGGGGAGGGATGCATGTGGCTGGGAGAACATATGGTTTTTACCAGCAGCAGACAAAGCCAGCAGCAGCAGAATACAAGACATGTATGTTTGTTCATATGGATTATTTTGGAGTAAACAACCAAAAAAGGCAAACTGGTTTGGAACTGACTTTATTGCTGCGTACAACCTGTTTTCGAACATGTGCATCAAATAGCATAAAAGGAAGTAAGTTAGTCAAACAGAGTGCCACTACAGTAAGGAACCAATCAAATTTATATTTGCAGAAACAAGATAACAAAAAAAAGGAAGAACAAACAAGTGTTAGATTTGGGTTTTAACTTTTCTTTTGTTTCCTTTTTTTATCTCTTTTTAAAGCGATGAGTTAAAGTGGTGAACTGAAATGGGAAATCGACTTCAAATGGACAATTTCAATATTAGATAGTCATGATTTTAGTGTGTAATATGCTGAAACCATGAAAATAGGCTTGAAATTAAATTCATAAATATAACTCAGTATTTGCAGTATTATATACAGGCACATGAAGATGTATTTAGTAAATACGTATGCAGTCAGTGCACTGCTAAAGCCTCCAATAGTAAGTAAACTAAGCCGTAAATGGGCACACAGTCGATATTGTGCTCTAAATGCAGCTGTAACTTACGTGGGGAAGCTCAGACTCTGTCTTCCGATGGGCCAAGAGTTTGTACGTTCTCAGATTGTTTTCAAAACTCCTATGGGAACAGAGAATACAGAGATGGTTTCATAAAACAGCCATAATTAAGTTTGTTTAAAAGCACACTTCTTATGCTACTGCATTCTGCTACTTCCTTTAAATATGTGTCATATATCTGTGTCATATTTATGGGAACCCAATTGTTTTTGTTCTGCTTTTTATTAGGGATCCAAGTACGAAGTGCCGGAACCCGATTGTTTTTTGTTCTATTTTTTATTTGCTAAAACTGAATGGGCAGCAAAAACTTGAAAGTGTTGAGCTACGAAACTTGGAAGGTAGGTTCAGTTACTTCATGACTCACAACAATGCCTATCGGCCTCATGGTGGCGCTGTAATGCAACCATTCACGTTTTAGCCCATAACACCTGAACCGTTTGGCCTGGAATCTAAATTATTTTGTCCTGCAGATTCCTTGGCTGAGGCCAAACAAAACAAAATATATTCTCAATTTAAACTGCATCTGCCAAAATATTCCGCCATTTCGATTTTTTTAAAACACATTTTTTGCATCTTCTGTAAATTTAGTTTAATCTTCACCAGATTTGACACACAGTATGCTCAGAGTAACCCCAATAGATGTATGTGGGCGTGCCTTATCTCATGAATACTAATAATGTTCGAATTTGGATTCACGCAAAACTGGCAGATGTCTTTGCCATAATAAACCAAGGCTGCCTTGGTTCTACTGGGTCAAAAGGTGGCGCTATTATACAGAAAAATGTATCAATCACATTTGGATGCTATGTCATGACCAAAAGTCCATACTGCATACAGTATAGTCAGCAAGAAACCTGTTTCTGACACAATCTTGGTCCCTACGGATTGCTGCTTAGAAGAAAATCCAAGAACCCTCTGTAGCAATCAAGTGGCTAGCAGCCTGTTTTGGAAAGTATGACTATGTTAAGCCATCTTGAAGGAAAAATGATTAAAAAAAATGATGATAATACATTCACCCTGTTTCTATTGCTGGTGTCCCTCCTCCACTGTCTGTAGGTGAAAGGAAATCGCTCCACTGTGACTGAGCTTGCAAGCCAGTCTACTCACTGACGTCAGCAGCTAATGTGATTCTGTTATGCTATTTTCTGCCTGACTAGTTCCTTACTTTCCAGAATGGATACTGTTTCCAGTAGGCCTTACCTGCCACGAAGCTTAACCGCTTCCTCAAACTTCTTTTCATCCATGGCCTTCTGCACCTCTTGAGTCTGGCGGAAGAACATTTCCTCAGTTAAAGATGGCCATCCAGTGGCCATCCAGACTACAGATCTTCAGCAACTCTATATTCCCAAATAAGATTTTTGTGTCAGCTACACTTACTGTCTGCTTTTACGCAGTTATCCTTTATTATGTGCCAATATTTGTATAGAAATTCCTGATATTGAGCTTCCTCTGAGAAGAACTACCAAATTATACACAAAATGGGAACATTTGTGACAGATGTTGAAATCATTGCCTGCAAATGCAGAAAATCCTTTCTAGAAATGGAAAATCACTAGTTACACCAATCCTATTTCAAGTGCATTTACCTACCTGGATAAATGGGTTGCAGTATTTTTACTAAGCACACTGCAATTTCCACATAATGTAGAACACCACAAAAAAAACACTCAGAAAATGGACCTCTAATATACAAGATTACAAAGACAACCCCATCAGCCAATTAAAAGGCAAAACTCCACTAACACATAGTGCTCACAGTATGCAGATCCATTATTTTTGCCATCCATTATCAGCTTTGCAGAACCTGGCCAAAGGCCAGAACTCACCATCTGTACACACTCCATGAGCGGCAGGCGGACTGACTGGTTTCCGGACAGAGACACCACACAGGCCGGGGTATTCGCTGTGGTTTCCAGTAGGGCAAGCACAGCTTCCACACCCATCCTACTCGCCTAGGAGGAGCCAGAGGTATGGAAAGTCATTTTTACACTCCATAGGAAAGAAGCTTGGAGGTCTTCAATACTCCACAGTGTATGGGAGATAGCTTAAATCCTGGTAAAATGAGCTTTGATCCTAAATAAAGCTGAGGTCAAAACAAGTCAAATTTTGCCAAGTTGCCTCAACTCACCAGAATTCTGTCAAAAGCAGAGGGGGTCCCACCTCTTTGGACATGTCCTAGGATTGTCACTCGGGTGTCAAATCCCAGGCACTGGACAACCAGCTGTGAAAGAGGGACAGGGGTTTGATGATGTAACCTTTACTGTTCTAAGTGGTGTTACAGCACTCAGATAAAGCATTTTCCTTAACTCTCATAGCTATACCTATTTTTCACCTTGGAGAACGACTGTATTCATGATTAACCAAATTCAAGAAATACCTAGTGGGTTTTCAAACTTAGATTGTAACACTAGACATTCAAGATGGAATCACAGGGCTGTACATAGGGTAGCAAAGGTTAAACTTTAAATCTAATACAAATACTAATATAAATACTAAAAACAGCAATATTGAAGGAATTGCAGTATGTCACAGTATGTCACAATGTTTTACAAGTTTTACAAGGCACCGTTGACACTACAACCACAAAGCTGAAATGAGAAAGAAGATGCATGCATTTAGAAAGTTCAGGCAAAGGGAAACAGTTCAAGACATGCAGAACTTTAAAGTTTTTTTTTAGACATGCAAGTACACTGACTTACACACTATATTTAAATTTTCTTGCCAATATAACAATTTTTGGTCGGTAAGAAATTTTAACCAAATTCCTTTTGCAATGTAACAGAGACAAAGAGAGGCACAAGCAGAGAAAAGTGAGTCACCAGTAAAGCTCTGGTAGGACCTGTGTAAGTGCAAGAATCCTGACATATATGTACTAAAACATCATCAAATTAAACGGAAACAGCCACAGGTGGCTTTCCTTGAACGGTTCAAATGCCACATATCTTTTGAAGTTAATTACTGCAAAAACACATTTACGGTGGGAGAAATCTTCACATCTTCCGATTAATTATTCAGAACTCTGTGTTCTCATAGCCGAACATCAGGGTTTGGGTGATGAAAAGGCTTCGAACACTGCTGAGACAGCAGTGGTAGAAGCCTCCTTACCAGAGACTGTGCTGAAGCATTCCAAAGATCAGAATGAAGCAGAGAATTGCACACCACACAGTGGGCAGGGCCAGAGCTGTGATATCAGGCCTGAAGTACAGTACTTACATCCTTAATTTTCTCTGTGGTAATGGGCTTGTTGTTATTATCAATTGCCCCTTCTGCTACGATAATGATATTCAGCCTTTTGTTGTCTGCACGATTCTAAGGGGGTAGAGACATGACAAAAAAAATTGAAAGTTTTGCAATGCTTTTCAAAAGCTTGGCACCGCCCAGACCGAAACAGGTTGATGCTTCTGGGAGTTATAGCCTGTGTCCAAATGGGGCCACTTCAGTGTCTAATTTCATCTAGTATATGTAGCGGGTTCACAATTGTCAGACTGGCTCACTCCACCAAGGTCGTGTGACTGTTCGACACCTGTGGGCCAAGCTTTTGGTTTTTGCAGATGGCTTGTTCTGATACTCACGTCCTTGACATAACTGGAAGTAATAGCTTTTCCATGTCTGTCAAGAGATCCTTCGGCAACTATAATAATGTTCAACCTGGAACCTCGGGATCGAGTCTGGTCAATGAAAGAAATACTGCCAGAATGAGTGTCATTCAGAGCCATTCAGAATAGTCCTATCTGATATATACAGTATGAAACAAACACAGGACACAAAAGAGAACTGTGAAAAGTGAATGTGCTGGATACCTTGCACTAGTCAACAACAATGAGAAACTAATAATAATGTTATACATAGTACAATATATGATTTACATTGTGGTTAAATTGTGGTTAGTTAATGTCCAATACATTCCATTACAATGCATAAAGTATAATGTCTATACTATATTTAAGCAATAACTCACGACAGGCAGTGAAACAAATCTCATCGCAGGCATAGAAATCTCATCGCAGCTAAGGTGCATTGTTCGCAACACCCGTAGATGTGATAGAATTACAATATACCACGTCCTGGAGTGAGTATATATATTAAAGACACAATCCAGTTAAAACTGTTTTTTATGAACAATTTCATTACGAGAATAATTTACAAGGACATAGTTCCTGCTGCTAGCAGATAGTGCCAGGCGGTTGCTAGGCAAAGTTAGTAAACCCAAACCTTGTTCTGCCAGACTCGCTAGCTAGTTAGCTTGCAAGCCACCATGAGTTAGCAAAGAAGAGGTTATGCCTTTTTGATAGAAGAAGTAAGGGAATGATATTCTCAGGTGATTGAGTTGGATCATTTGTCCACTCTGTAACTGCATAAGGACAGCACTTCAGTCCTGTTCCATTTATTTAGCCAAAATGCATCCGCTTAAATATAATGACTTGATGTAATTTGCAGACATTATTATTTGTTAACCCCATAAGTCAACAAAGGGGTATTTTTTTTGCTTTAATTTCCTTTTTCACAGAGTAAGGGTTACCTTTCAGAAGACACCAGGATTATGCCAGTAGTCACCATTATATTTTAGGTATGTCATTTTCCAGCTTGTGTCAAGAAGAGGTGTGATATTTAAAGGGTTAAAATACTAAAAATATTGCATACAATAGTTCCCTATTCAGAACAATGGCAGGTGCAGGTTTACTTTCCACTTCTCAAGGTTCCGCCTACATGCCTATGACGCAATGCTGATGGGATCTATGGAGAGTCTGGGTGAGACAGCTTGCTCTGACTGCTCCTTTTACCTCAGAGAGCTTCTGACACATCTGGTCCTCCCAGCCATCCTCAGGGGGCATTTCTGGTATCAAAACCCAGTCAGCTCCACAGGCCAGAGCACTCACAAGGGCCAGGTACCTACAATGCGCGTACACACACACATACACACACATGCACACATACACATACACACACATACACACACATGAACACATACACATACACACACACACATACACACACATGCACGCATACACATACACACACACACACACACATGCACGCATACACATACACACATACACACAGACAAACACATACACGCACACGCACACAAACACACACACATGCAGGCACACACACAAAAACACAATAGTCATTACAGGCCAGAGTGCTAGTGAGGACCAGGTACCAACAATGCACAGACATGCATTGTAGTGCAATGCAGGCTAAATCATTCAGGGAGACCAGGCACAGAAACACGTATACTATGCTCACGTAAACTTCAGAATGCTCACCAGGCCTGACATACGTACGGCAAACATGCATTTACTTAAACACAGACATATGCCCAGTCCCAGGCCAAGAACAGGTAGGCTATTTACAACACCTACTCAAACTGTACTTCTGGTACTGAAGTCAGTCAAATTCCACAGCCAGAGACCTATGGTACAACACACATACAATCAAACATATACATACGTATCCAGGCGTCAGAGACACTCCACACATCACATCCGCAGGCTCATGCAACAGAGATACAAAAACCACAATAACCTCCCTTCCTTCCTTACCCGCAGTGCCGGCCCATGACCTCCAATACAAAAGTCCTCTGGTGGCTGAAGGAAAGGGGCATAGAGATGAAATGTGAGAATACATTTCTCTTTTAATCTTTGAAAATGCCAATCTATAATTTAACGAGGGTATCCATAATCTAATAGAGAAATTAGGTGCAGCGTGTATTTGGCTTGTTGATGGAACTGTTGAAGCAATCATAAAGCAATTACATGGAGAATCCACGTAAATATGGGGAACCTTCCTGCCCACAGCCGTTGTATTTTTTTGTTTTTACCTCTGCGCAGTGGTCATGATTGCATCCACAACTTCGATAATTCTGTGCAGAGCGGAATCAGTCCCGATTGTCATGTCGGTGCCACAGAAGTCATTGTCGATGGAGCCCACCATTCCGACGATGTGCAGGGCGTAGTACTTCTCTGCAGCCTCTGCATCGATGTCACCTGTGTCACAGGTCAAAACAAGCACTGTGCATAGGGTTTCCACAGTCACTGTGGTGCATAGGGTTTCCACACAAACACAGTCACTGCTGTGCATAGAGTTTCCACACAAACACAGTCACTGTGGTGCATAGGGTTTCCACACAAACACAGTCACTGCTGTGCATAGAGTTTCCACAGAAACACAGTCACTATGGTGCATAGGGTTTCCACAAAACACAGTCACTACGGTGCATAGAGTTTCCACACAAACACAGTCACTGCTGTGCATAGGGTTTCCACACAAACACAGTCACTACGGTGCATAGAGTTTCCACACAAACACAGTCACTGCTGTGCATAGGGTTTCCACACAAACACGGTCACTGTTGTGCATAGGGTGTCCACACAAACACAGTCACTGCTGTGCATAGGGCTTCCACACAAACACAGTCACTGTGGTGCATAGGGTGTCCACACAAACACAGTCACTGCTGTGCATAGGGTTTCCACACAAACACAGTCAAACACAGTTATCGCAAACGCTTGATTGCAGTTGTTGCTGCTAAGGGTGGCCCAACCAGTTATTAGGTTTAGAGGGCAATCACTTTTTCACACAGGGCCATGTAGGTTTGGATTTTTTTTCTCCCTTAATAATAAAAACCTTCATTTAAAAACTGCATTTTGTGTTTACTTGTGTTGTCTTTGACTAATATTTTAATTTGTTTGATGATCTGAAACATTTAAGTGTGACAAACATGCAAAAAAATAAGAAATCAGGACAGGGGCAAACACTTTTTCACACCACTGTAGTTATATATAGATATTGTGTTTTGTATTAGCTATTGTATTGTTGTTCTCGGGGTATTCTAGCTGCCATGCTAGTTTGTAAGTTGATGTATCCTTCAAGGGTTCTGATTGTATCTGTATGGTCACGCTAGGAACCGTACTGTCCGCTCCGGTCCTCTTCACACTTGTTCCTGTGTTTGATCTGCACTTCATTGTACGTTGCTCTGGATAAGAGCATTGGCTAAATGCCTTTTAATGTAATGTAATGTATTTAGTTCTTGTTTTTATTTTTATTTCAGCTTGTGATAATAACCTTGTTGGAAAGGTTAATTAATTGATGATGATGAGTCATGAAATATATAAAAACCCACAAGTGCACAAGTCGTGTATTTGCTGCTTTGGGGTTGTCTAATCACTACTTGTGCAAGTCAACACCGATGAACAGGCACATGTACAACGGGCATTCATCACCTGACACACTTGGGATAGGCACAAAGTGCATGTTTCATGAATCCCATCTTGTTTTTTCAAAGGAAACCTTCTTAAGCACAAAAGTAAGAATAATTTAAGAAAGGTTTTGTCGATCAGGCCCACTGAGTCTAATCTCTGCTCTCATTATGTACAGTAATGAAAGATTGAGGTCAGGTTTACCCTGCTGAACCAGCTCCTCCAGGAGACCACTCCACTCCTCCCTGAAGAGGTTGGCCCCCGTCAGGCTCCCGTCTCCTCCGATCACGCACAGGTTGGTGACGCCCCGCTGAACCAGGTTGCGGGCGGCCTTCAGACGGCCCTCGTGGGTCCGGAACTCCTTGCAGCGTGCACTGCCTATGACCGTCCCTCCCTGCAGCCAGACAATGCATGCTGAACCGTACCTTTCCTTTATGAGATTAACGATACTATCTAAAAACACACGTGGGTCGCCAGTCCATCGCAGGGCACACACACCATTCACTCACACACTCATACCTATGGGCAATTTAAACTCTCCAATCAGCCTGACCTGCATGTCTTTGGACTGTGGGAGGAAACCGGAATACCCGGAGGAAACCCACGCAAACACGGGGAGAACATGCAAGCTCCACACAGAGAGGCCCCGGCCGACAGGGATCCAAACCCAGGACCTCATTGCTGTAAGGCGGCAGTGCTACCCACTGCACCATCCGTGCCGCCCGCTTTGTACTTTAAAAGTGAAATTAAAAGTAGTCCAACAAATTACTGTAAATGCAATACTCTCCACAGGCAATTAATAATTTGTAGCCGTTGTAGTTCTTGAAATGATTAGGTTTACTAGGTCATAAAAAATCCTGGCCTTTCTACTGTTAAGGCATCATGCTGTGGATGAAACCCACATTCTTGGATCCAATCCAGACTGTGCCAGGGCTACGACTGTAGCTCCATAGGGTGACTAAAGTTTGGCAATTGCATCGCCCAGGGTATGAGAGGGTTCATGGGGGTCCATGTTTCATCACTATTTGGTGACCCCCACTGGTTGACTGGGCAAAAAAAATGGCAAAGCCACATATCAGCTGTCTTCCCCCTTGGCTGTGAATAGCTATGTGAAAAAAAGCAAGCTGATGACTCCAACTGTTTCTGAGGAGAACCACGGTTGTCTAGTCATTTCTCAAATCAGTATTGGGAATCCCACATTAACACCATAACAAATGGTCAACTGGATATTCCAATTTGGATGGGAGGTGTTCAGCACCTGTTGGGTACCACATTTATAAAAGAAACAATTTTCACCTAAACAAAAACAATCTGTGATGTTATATGCAATGCAATAACAAAGTGCTCTACATTCATCATGCTATTCATCACAGTATGCATAAAGTAAAAAAAGGGATTCATAGAATCCCCTGAAAGTACTGAAATGCAAACATTTCCATCTTCTACAGATGATTACAGGCAATATAACCATACATATTATGTGGAAAAGGTCTTACAGTACAGTACTTACCACTTGTAGCATGCTTGAGACACTCTCCCATGTGGCTTCCTCGATGTTATCCCCTCCATCTACCATTCCTTGGTAGCCCTGTCAATGTAAATACATGAACACTATTGTGTTGACTTGCTGTCTCACACAGTGCAGAGGGCTTTTGGAATCCATTTATCTTGTTACAGAAAGCACTGAGCTGACATCAGAGGAAAATGCATAGCCTTTGTCCTATACTGTATTAAGTCTTACATAAGAATACAGGGGAAAACCACTACAGTGCAATCACAGCGATCATGTCTAGTGGCTCACTGGCTGCTTTCAGCAGAGAAAGTAGTTCAATGTAGTTCCGTCATTGAATGGCAGGACAACTGGCAAGTTGTAAAAGAGCATTGATACATTTATAAAATCGGGTAGAGGTTCTACTGAACAGGCAGCCTTCCTGCTAAGCTAAAGGCCCTAAATGACAAACATGCAGCAGGCACTGGAATAATGTATATCTGCTTTTGGCCACAAACTCACCTCATGAATGAAGTAGACTTTGGCTCCCACATAGATTCCCATGCGAACTACAGCACGGACAGCGGCATTCATACCTGTGTATTCACACACAAAGAAATAGCTATATTATATTCTTTATATCTTAATTTAAGTTTCCCTCCTGTATTAGTTAGTAGCTAAATCACTGCAATCACATCTCCTTGCTGTAAGATCCAGCTATGCCAGCTTGACTAGCTTCAAAATTGAGCTGGCCAAGTTTGTCTTAAAGCTGGTCCAGCTGGGTATGAGCTGGCTAGTGCTGGTAGCGTGTCTGAGCTGTTAGCTGTTTCAAAACATACATAGCTTGAGCTAGTCAAACCATGTCAAGCAGGGAGCTTGTCTTAATTGGTCAACCAGTAAAACCGTGTTGTGCTAGGAGCTGGTCTGAACTGGTAAACCAGCTACCAGTTGTTGCAAACCGAGCTTGAGCTGCTTTTTTCAGCAGGGGTCTTTCAAAAGTACAGCAATAGCTCTTTCACACCAGTCAAGATGTCACTCAGAAGCATACTAATGCTTGACTGACATTTCAGAAACTAAAGTTACGGGGAAGCCAGGTGTAGCTTAATGGGGATTAATATTTTGCACTGGTTAGCATTGTCAGGCAGGTTTGTAACATCGTACTGCAGACTCACGTCTCTTTCAAAAATACAGTACTATCTGCATTCATACAAGTCAGGCAGTCAAAAGTATGCCAAAATGTTTGACTGACATATTTGAGAGCAAACACTATATGCAGCAAAGTTAAGGGGAAGCTAACTTTAGATAAATGTTAGTGGTGATGGTATGAAGCTACGTTAGCCAATGGTCACTTCACTAGGTCTGCTCTAGCCTGCCGGGAAGGAAGCATTGTGCAATTCTGAAGCATGAATACTCACAAACACATAATTTCCTTGTCACTTTTATTTTTATCAGGCAACATCCGGTAGTAGGATTTAGGCATGAGCTCCCTACCCAGGAGAGGAAATACGCCAGTAGAATTGTAGGGGAAAAGATTTGGACTCTGTCGTTTCCTAGACACGACATTTGGGGGCTCGTCCGGGATACGAAAGAGAAAGAGAAGCTCCCGGCGACTGGAGACCAGGGCGGAGAGTACTTTTTGATAGGCTGCAGCTGCAGCTTATCAGGGAATGAAAGTATTCAAGGACTCTGATCTCCTCTCCCGGACGCCGGAGGCAACATTCTCTCGTATAACTAACCCGGCAACTAAATTAAGGGGAAAAACGTAGCAAACTTTTCAGGAAATGTGCGCGCGGCGAACTGTGAGTAAACGGTGTGGGAATTTATTAATTGTGTTGGAAAATGTTTTTTTAGCAGAACTTGTATTAAGTCTAAAAAGTATATTGATACTGCGGACTGAAGTTATATTGTTGCTGCTAACGATTTTAAGTTATGTGATAAGAGGTGCCAGAGACTTGGAAGGAAAGAAACCCAAAAAGGGGATCCTGCAAGCTATATCTAGGTAGTTACCTCAAGGTGTGATGTAAGAGAAAAATTGCTGTGATGTAAGAGAAAATACTGTTACGCTGTGCTGATGCTTCGAAGGCTTGTGCAAATATAATGTTGTATTGAGGCAACAAAGGTAAAAATAACGCTGTGCTGAGGCTTAGAATGCTTGTGCGTATGCGGATATAACGTTGTATTGAGACAACGGAGGTAAAAATCGTTATTTATGTATGTGTAAGATAAGAAACGCAAAGAGTGAATAAAAGTATTAACGGGAGAAAATACAGGCTCTGGCGGAAAAATAAAGATAAAATATATAATAATATAGATAATAATAGGGAAAATAAAGGTTAAAGACATAATAATATAGATAATAATAGGCGGAAAAAATATAAATAAATAGATAATAATATAAAAGTATTATGGGCAGTATATGAAAATGAAAAAGGGAAAGAAAACGGCGATTGAGATAATAGCGGGGGTGTATCTTAAATGTATACAGGAGATAGAACTATCGCCGATAAGTGGAAACAAAAAAAGAACTAAGAAAATGATGGCAAAATGGCCGTTTGATAAGAAAAATATGCGGAGGAGAAGGAGAGCGTAATGGCGGCGGGTAGAAACTGAAGCGAAGAGGCGACTCCGCCTCCGTATGACGTGCGTGTGGCCTTGGGAAGGAGGAGTGTGGAGAAGGGGGGTCAAAACAGGTGCAGAGGGACTTAGCTGGGTGATACAGAACTATAATTTTTTTAAATAAAACAAGAACAACACAGAAACCCATACGGTTTCGCGATAAGGAGGAACTCCCCAAAATAGTAGGGCCATTATTAATTAGGGCTGCTGTACCTCGATACATTCCCTGGTCCACTCAGGGCATGCAACATGTAATAACAAATCTCCCTGAGTTACAGAGTGGAGTGAGCCACTGGTTCAGGGTGCTGGAGAAGGAGATGAGCGGCCGAATCTTGGCTGTCGGGGGCCTGAAGGCTCTCCTGGGGAAGGTTGTGGGGATGGAAACAATGCTGGACATATTCGAGCAGGCTGGCGTTGTCAGAGCCCAGATGCAAACCTACAGCAGTGGACAGTGGGCCATTTGACAATGTACGTGCTGCGCAGGTGGAGGCTGATAACCGAAAGGGACGCACAAACAGATCCCATAATGCCGTAAAGCCATACGGGAGGGGATGTCACCAGGAGTGGGGTGCCGCCTCTATGAGGTGGTGGGACTGAACACCATGACACACAGGGAGTTTGTGGATCATGTGGCGCACGCTGTAGAGACAGCGAGAAGAGGAAAAAAGCTGGAAGATCAAGCTAAAGACATTCAAAGAAAACTACTGTGCAGCTGAAGGAGCTGGAAGCCAAAGAACAAAAGCACCCCCCAAACCTGAACCATGGAGCAGCCCAATGGCGCCCCACCAGCGGTGGTCTACAACTTCTCCGGCATCCCTCACCCAGTGGCCATGCAAGGTAATATACAAGGGGGGGAACTACAAATGGGTGGGAACCAAATGAAGGGAGGGCCAGGGAATGGTGGGCAAGCCAATCAGGGGAAAGGGCAGCAGAATCAGCGCAATTTTGATGATGCTGGTAGGGGTAGTATTTACTGGTATTTAGCTGGTATTTATCTGATTCTAATTGGAGTAGATAATCAAAGTAAAAATAAAAGTAAACTTGGTGAACTTAGACAGAGTAGTAACACATAGAGCCAGACGCCTTCCTAAAGGTTCTTTGTCTCTTTTTATTTTCTTGCTCGTGTGAGCTTGTGGGTGAGGGACGTTGTCCCCGGTATTTGTATTTTGGTTTGTGTTTTTTCCTGAGCTGCGTCTCATGGTTCTTTATTTCCATGCCTAGTGTTTTTTCTGGGTTGTATGTTGTTATTTTGGTTTTGTTTTTTTTAGGGTCGCTTTATTCCAGCTTACAGCTGGGAGTGCCAGAAGCACCAACAGTGCCCCAGCGGACCCAGTACGAGAATTGCAAGCCGGCTCACCAGTGGAAGGACGTGCAGACCACATCCACTGGTTGGAAGATCAAGCCAGCTCACCAGTGGAGGGACGTGCAGACCACATCCACTGGTTGGATCCAGGAGCCCACCTGTTACATGGACTATGGCAATTCCTCGTGCTACGAATCAACATGTTAGCAAAATTAAAAGAAGTGTGTGATAATTTTAATAGTTGAGTCACTTAGGATAATACATACAGCTGTGATACGGCTATGGCCAGTCAAATTACGCGGGATGCACTTGTGCAGAGAGTGTTGGAGGAACCATGGAAACACTGTTATATTGAGGAGTCTGAAGCAATTGGATGCTGCTATAGCAGCAGGGGATGTGCAGGAACCCAACTTAGTATGGTGCATTGGCCAAGGGAGATATTCGGGGCCATAGGTTTTGACCCCGAAAGGGGGGAATGTAGGGGAAAATTCACAGAACGAAAGATCTCTCTCCTAAAAGCATGATAACCAATCACAAGTCAAAATAAGACTCCGCCTTAGTGAGCAGGCTGGTTCCTCCAAAACTCTCGACGATGTGTGCTAAAAGTTTATCAATATATCTGTATTAAAGTATGATATGTACCCTGTATAGTTTCAAACTGATTAACTGCTAAATTGTGCTAGGATTACACAGTGAGCCCAGCCAGCTGGCAGGGGGGGGGCCGTCTTGAACTGTGTAGACCAAACTGTCAAGGACACGGGCAGAGCAAGATATGACTATACAGCTGATTTCTCCGGGACTCTCGATGTTTTATGCCAGGAGTGTATCTATTTGACCTAGAACATTAATTATAGCTGAGCTTATGAAAACGCAAGAAACCACAGTGAAAACTGTTGAAATGAGAGCAAAGAATGCTACGTACATTTATTCCCTTAGAAGAGAATAATTAATCAAATGTTTAGTATGTCTGTATATTAGAAAAGTATATTAGAAGTGAATATTAATGAAATGTTTAGTTTGTCTGTATATTTTCAATGATTACTGCTGCTTAGTTTGTCTTATAAAAGCGAAAGATACAGAGTGATGTGTATGGATGACGTGTTAGAGGGAGGGCATCCAGAACTTTATGAGGTCTGGTAGTTTGCCAAGAGCAGGTGCGGGGTGAAGTGAGGACACGTAGTTGGCAGAATGCCCTGAACTTTGTACAGAGTTGGCAGAGCATAAGGACCGTTGGCAATTTGCCACAATGACGTTGTGGGAGGAGCGTTGGGAGGAGTTACGATAAGAAAAGTGTGGGTGATTTGCCAGAATGAGGTTTTAGGAGGAGTTGTAGGTAGAGTAACTGTGGGTAAAATGGGTGTACAAATGCCAGTCGGGGTTCAGTTCTGGAGAGCTGATCCGGCTTTATGCACGTGTGCTAATAAAGTCTGATTTTCCTGAAGATCTTGCTGCCTGGTGTCATCTTTTCCCTTGCGGAGATGTTTTTCGACAAATTGAAGATTTGGACTCTGTCGTTTCCTAGACACGACAGAATCTCCCGAAAATAAGCATTAGTACTATGCATGGGGGCCCAGATATCACAGCCAGCCAGCTAACAAACAACTGAACAGATGTGTAATCCATACACCTCTCCTATTGCTCTCCTCCTCATTCTTCTGACACATGCTTTTCAGATACAGTACAGAAACAAGGGGCCATGCCTAGAAATGTCCCAAACAGTCTACAATTACAAATCCAGTTAGACAAGCAAGGCATCGGGCTGAAATGAACACAGACACAGGTTGTCAGTGTAACATAGTAATGAATGAGCATATTTGATTTATTATATTTTCAAAGAGTAGCATTCCATCCTACCACAATGCTGATAAATCTAAGAAATTTGCTGTCATGGAAATTAATTTAAAATTGTATGCAAATAGTAAATATCTGAAGATTTTGGCACTTCCCATCTTGAATACAAGATGTGAAGAACACTGATCTAAGTTTGACAAAGTCATATGAGCAAAACAACGATACTGCCGGTAACATAGCATGTGTTAGCTTGACTGTTAGCCAAAATGAATCAAAATCTTCACAGCACATAATGGAATTATTTCTGTTTGAATGTAAACTGAAAATTGTAAACAAAACGGTCCTAACATATATGGATGGAAGAAATAGCGTGCACATGCACAATCATAAAAAGGCAACCATCCTACCATCACCAGCACAGATTTGGAGCAACTGTCATATCAACAGTTATCTCACACCTTACTGGCTCAGAGAAGATGTGATCCTGAATGTTCTAAAGCAATTACAGAGAGGGTATACAATATGATTGCCAAAGATATGCTAGGGATATGCTAGGGATATGCTAGTAAACATCACATACAGGGGAGTGCTCTTGATACGTTCTAATTTTCTTTCTCTAGAACAAGTGCCTCCTATTCTTACCATACTGTGAACTTCCCAGTTACAGTGTCCAGCCTACTTAATCAACAGTGGAACAGCTAAAGAGCATGTCTAACAGGATAACTAAAAAAACAGAACATAACTGATTATCTAAAATGAATACATAACACTTAACATAAAAGTTTTTTGTTATAAAAATAGAAATTGTTTAATTATCATTGCCCTCTTTAACTTAACAACAATATGCAATAACTGTGTCATTTCACTCAGGAAGGTTTTTGCCCACAAGAATGTGATTCAACATCATTCAACATTATTTAAAACATTGAAATACAGAGCATGATTTTAAAATGTCCCTGTTTGTTCAACATGCTATTAATTACACAGCAGAATTTACACAAATTATACAAAAAGGGCCTATGCAAATCTAAAATGACAGTGTTCCAGACAGCAGCTGAATTAGAAGCTTAAGTAGTAAGTTCAAAGCATGTTCCATGTTGATGTGAGTACAATTCTGTATTTCTTTGTTGTGTAAACAAAGAGTTGGAATAGGCACAGTAATCATTGCAAAAGCTGATTGAGAATGATTATTTTCTAATCTCTAGTTCTAGCCCTTACCACAGCCAAATGTTTGGTTTCAGATCCCATTATTTATTCTTCTTCTGAGTATGTGTGCGTGCATGCTTGCGTGCATGCGTGCAAGCGTGTGGTTAAGCCAGCCATCTTCGGCCACAGGGCTATTCATTTCCATGTTTAGTCAAATGCTAAAGAAAGCTCCACCCACTTGCCGCTTGGCTGCTATTCACTGGCTTTTCAGGAAACAGGAGAAACTGTCAGGCCATGCCTGGACTGTTAATGAAAAAGTCTGAAATGCTTTGAAGACCACCACAGCATGTAATATGAGGTGAACAAACTTACAAACTTAATCTGTCGGCAGTCACTGCCGGAGGAAAAAAAGTCTTAATGCAGTTATAAGTCTCAGCTGCTTCTTATGCGTTTTCCAGTTTACAGAAAAGGAAACCAAGACTGCTGATTAGACATTTAACACAGTGAGCCTACACGCAGACGTAGGAAAAGCTGTGGTGTAACCGAGAAACCTAAAATAAATAGCCTCACTGTCACCACCCAGACAGGCCTTCTCAGCCTAGCCTGTGAAGAGAAAACCTTTCCAAAAACATAAATTATGGGCATTTGAATAGATAAAAGCTCCCTCTGGTCCAATTTCAGATTACTACTTTCGTAGAATCTAGATACAGACCATTATATGCATGGCCTGTTTGGTTTAATTAGTAAAGCATCAATCAACAGCATCATTTAGATATCAGGTTTTAGTATGAGCCCTCACTGTTCAAAGAAAGAGTTCATGTTGTTGCATTGCCACAAGGCCTTCCCATGTAAGATATACCTAAATAGCCTACTGTGTAGTACGCTGTCCTGTTACTTGTTTGCAAGCATTTCTGAATCCCACACAGGTGGTAAAAATGGAATGAAACCTGAATGAGAACTATTAAAGTCCAATAAATTGACACACTTTAGACACTTCAGACTAATTTACAGACACTGTTCCTTAGTTTGAGCCTTCTGGGTGACGTCAAAATAAGGCATGATTTCTTGGTGTAGTGGCAGCTTGGAGCCACAGCAAGGAACCAAATTCTGAGTGTGTATGTTCTGACTGTGGCCAGGGGTCCCTAAAGGCAAAACACAGTTGGGTCATTGGCATTGCCAAGGGAGGGTGGGGTACAGCTGAAAGGACTGCCCTCATCTCTCTGGGCTCTCACAGCAGCTCCAGCAAATTTGGTACCGTCAGTTTGCCAGCGCCAGTTATACATGGGGTGTACAATACTGGAACAATGACTGGCAGCTGACTGCATGGATTTACCAGACAAGAACGTGGATGTTAATGTGTGCTCTCCATAATTAATGGAGGATGTACACTTAGGAATGGACAGTCAAAATTCAGAAAAAAAGAAGGATTTACAGCTGTTTGAAAACACATGTTCTCTACCACACTGCAAATGCTGGCTGAAGTTTCACAAACATAATGATGTGCCACAACGTCTTTCAGCACAGTGGTCTCAGCTATTTCAATTTGAAAATGTTCTAAATGAAAATAAAATGCAATGTCATTTTTGTACAATACATACATACAACCAATCAAGGCATAGCATCACTGTACAAGTTGCTTACATTTACATTTACATTTTAGTCATTTGGCAGACGCTTTTAATCCAAAGCGACTTACAAGTGCATAGGTTCTACCACAAGTCAAAGCATCACATCCAGAACTAGAAAAATACACCTGGACTGCTGTTCTAAACATATAGTCGTCATCATAAGTGCATTTTTTTTTTTTTTTGGGGGGGGGGGGGGGTTAGACAGGGATAGGGGTATCAGAAGGGGGGGGCGGGGTAAATCAGGAGGGGGGACTAAGGTAGAGTTTGAACAGGTGTGTTTTGAGTCTGCGTCGAAATAGGGGGAGGGATTCTGCTGTCCTGACAGTGGTAGGCAAGTCATTCCACCACTGAGGAACCAGAACGGAAAACAGGCGTGAACGTGCAGCTCGACCGCCAGGTGCCCGTAGAGAGGGAATCGTAAGGCGACCAGAGCTGGCAGACCGGAGTGGTCTAGCTGGGGAGTAGGGAGTGATCAGGGATTGTATGTAATGTGGGGCAGTCCCCTTAGCAGCCTGAAATGCCAACACTAGGGCCTTGAATCGGATGCGTGCGGCAATAGGAAGCCAGTGGAGGCCAATGAGAAGCGGGGTGACATGAGCCGACCTGGGCTGACTGGTGATCAAGCGGGCTGCAGCATTCTGGACCAGCTGGAGGGGCTTGATGGCGCACGCTGGGAGGCCGGCTAGGAGGGAGTTGCAGTAATCCAGGCGGGAAATGACGAGCGCCTGGACTAGGAGCTGGGTGGCTTTCTCCGTCAGGAGATGACGGATGCGGCGTATATTAAACAGAAAGAACCTGCAGGTTCTGGCAGTGGAGGATACTTGTGGAGCCAGGGAGAGGCAGTTATCAAGAGTCACCCCAAGATTCTTTGCCGTACGGGAGGAGGAAACTACAAAGTCCTCCACAGTCAGTGAGAGGTCGATTGACGGAGAGGACTTAGCAGGGATGTAGAGAAGCTCAGTTTTGGCAAGGTTGAGCTTCAGGTGATGGGAAGTCATCCATGCAGAGATATCAGCCAAGCAGGCAGAGATCTGTGTGGTGATTTGGGTGTCAGGGGGGAAGGAAATGAAGAGTTGGGTGTCATCAGCGTAGGAGTGATAAGAGAAGCCGTGGGAAGAGATAACAGAACCAAGAGACATGGTGTATAGCGAGAAGAGGAGAGGCCCAAGAACCGAGCCCTGCGGGACTCCAGTTCGTAGGGGTTGAGGGTCGGAGAGTGCGCCCCTCCAAGTCACCTGGTAGGAGCGACCAGAGAGGTAGGAGGAAAACCAAGCGAGTGCAGAACCTGTGACACCCATCCCAGCCAGCGATGAGAGCAGAATCTCATGGTTGACTGTATCGAAGGCGGCCGACAGGTCGAGGAAGATGAGGACAGAGGAGAGGGATTTTGCTTTAACAGAGTGGAGTGCCTCAGTGACCGCGAGCAGGGCGGTTTCAGTGGAGTGGCCACTCTTGAAGCCAGACTGGTTGGGGTCATGGAGATTGTTGTGGAGAAGATAGGTGGACAGTTGGGAGCAGACCGCCCGTTCCAGGGTTTTAGCGAGAAAGGGAAGAAGAGAGACAGGCCGGTAGTTGTTCAGGGCAGAGGGATCGAGAGTAGGTTTTTTGAGGAGGGGAGTGACTCTGGCCCTCTTCAGGGAAGAGGGCATGGTGCCGGAAGAGAGGGAGGTGTTGATTAGAGAGGAGAGAAAAGGGAGAATGTCCTCAGATATAGATTGTAGGAGGGTAGAGGGGATGGGGTCAAGAGGACAGGTGGTTGGGCGGTGGGAAGTAAGGAGTTTCAGCGTGTCGGCATCAGAGAGGGGAGAAAAGGAGGTTAGGGAGTTGGGGAGGGTAGGAGGGTCAGCAGGGGTGGAGGGTTGGGAGAAGGAATTGCGAATAGCATCGACCTTCTTTTCAAAGAAGGAGACAAAGTCATCAGGTGTGAGTGATGAGGGGGGTGGGGGGGGAGGGGGGGCCAGAAGAGAGGAGAAAGTTGAAAACAGTTTGCGGGGATTAGAGGCGGCTGCGTTAATTTTCGAGTGAAAGAAGGAAGATTTAGCTAGAGAGACAGAGGAATGGAAAGATGATAAGATGATAAGATGATAAGATGCTTCTTGCTTTATACTACAAACGTCATATGCCGCCATACCAGCCATCATAAAGGTTGTCAGAAATGTATGTTAATCTTTGAAATATAATTCATTGCATAGCACAATGTCTGAGTAAAATATAAGCTTATGCTTTGTCCTTGAAGCCTTGATTGCTTGGGGAAGTACAAGCAGTTGTTTCTGCATGTCTGGTTGACATAGCAACCTGGATGTCAACCCACCAAATCAAACTCTGGGGAAAACAGAACTCTTGCTGGACTGATGCTGCAATTGCTGTTCACAGTTCCACAATGTCTCCCTCCTGCTTAGCTAAAAACCCTGGACTAGCTGTAAATGTTACCCTTGATGACCAGCTGAGCTTCTCTGAACACACAATGCAGCAACCACTCGGTTGTGCAGGTTCTCCCTTCACAACATCAGAAGAGTCTTTCCCTTACCCAACCAAGAGACGACACAGCTTCTTGTACAGAACCTCTTGCAAACTTGTCTGAACTACTGTAAGAGCCAGCTGGTTATGTGCCATCAAGCCACGGTAACTGGTCCAGAATGCTGCTTCAACTCAAATCTGTCACTCTGGCACACTAAGTTGCAAATGGTACTGTCCCTTCCTACCTTCAGACGATTGCACCATACACCCCAACCGTACCTCACTGTTCAGCATTCTCTTGCTAGTTGTCTGCCCCGTCTCCCCAAGCACCTGGCGGCCACTCCTACTTTTGGCTCTTCTTTTCCCTTGCCCCCCAAGGGTGGAACAACCTCCCCAAATCAGTCAGTAAGGCAGATTCAATGTCTGTATTATATTTTTGGACTACACCGGAATGTTTCTATTTAAATTAATACAAAATGTCCCCTTCTGTCCCTTGTTCTTATAGATCTTGCGACATGCACCCTGATGGTGGCACTTTGCCTATCACTAGCCCTTGTATTGTTTGCTTGCCAAGGGAAATAGACTTTTAGGTTGCTTTGGCTAAATGGCTATACTGTAAGTGGCAACTTACAACTTAAGATTATATTCGCCCAACAAAAGTCCATTCGAAAAGCAAAATTACCTTGAAAGGTCATTGCTGGTCTACTGCAATATAGCAGTCAAAACACCTTAAAATCACTGCATATCTGCCCACAACAGTACTAACAAAGAAAATACAATTTCTTAGGTGAATTCGGATATCAGTTCCTTTTGTCTGGATTCTGTAAACAGCAGCACGGATATTCTCCACTTCTGTAAGTTGCTAAGGACAAGTGCATATGTGAATAAAATGTAAATGCCCAACACCACCTGAAAGGCCTCATACATAAATAATCCAGCTTTTGCATGTCATCAGAATGTGTAGAATAGGCAATATTGTCTAGTGTATCGTGCTGAATTGCACCACAAAATTGTCAAATTATATTATGTTACAGTGGGGTGCAAATTTGGGCACCCCTGGTTTAAATGTCTGTTACAATTAATCCGTATGTGATCGCAAGCAACCCTAAACTCTAAATGGTACAGATTTAAACATGAGACCTTTCTGAAAAATGTAAACCTTTTTATTTTAATTTCTTACTGTTTATAAATTGTAAATAAATGAAAGGGGCCCTGTGCTATTCTTTGTTACTTTAGAAAAATATTATTACTAAGGCCCAGAGCCAGGTCATTTACTCATTAGGGCTTCAATAATCAGGTGAGTATAAGTCCAGGGCTGAACTTTTTATTCTGAACTAACTCCATGCCTTCTAACATATCCAACTACAGTGGCTGTTCTGTACAACGATGGGTTTCTCGAAAAAGTTGTACAAGAATTTCAGAATGAAGATGGTTCATTTCTACCAAGAAGTAGAAGGCTACAAACTCTCTCAATGTTTCAAACGACCTATTTCCACTGTCAGAAAATATTATTAGAAAATGGAAGATAAATTGAACAGTTGAAGTCAAGGCAAGGTCTGGAAGACCAAGAAAGATTTCAGATATAATGGCCTGAGACCTGATGAAAAATGCTAAGAATAACCCACACTTCACTGCAAACACAGGTCTAGCTCTTCAAAGATACATATGCATTTATTTTCGTATAACGTCCTGGGAGTCCATCGTGCCTCATCAAGAACATTACAATAACATTCAATAATTTGCAAATGATTATTACGACAATATTGTCCTGATCCTAAGGCTCGTGCTAGGCCGAATCTGAATGCATTTCCAAATGCGTAAAGCTTACGATTATTTATTGCCCACTATGTACCATCACATACTTTATTCTACAAATTCTGAGTGTATTACGACAGGAGAGACACACTTAATCGTCTAATTCGAGCCAGAGTAGTTCTGATGCGAGGTTTCCTCTGGCGCACCATGCAGAAACTGCAGCGACTGCAGCTCCTCACGTACGCACAGCTCGCCTCACGACGCACAATCACATAGAGGTTAGCGAGGAGCTATTCTGGTTTAATCGAATTCACTGTTGACCGTTGTGTTAAGATTAGCGACTGTCATTACATACTAATTGTTCCCTGATGAGTGCAGAATACCACACGAGCGAAATGGTGCACTGTACAAGAAGGGTCAGTAGAATCCTGGCAACATTTGTAGCTTCCTATTCTGGCCAAGTTGAACGTCGATGATGTCAGTAACAAATGTGGACCGCTTCGCACGAATTCCTATAACCACAGCACCATGTCACTGCATGGATGCTGAAAGTGAAACGCGTCGCAAAGTGCCAGCAACACGATGGCCACATGAACTTGATGAAAAATTCCGCAATGCAGCAGCAAGCCATTTCTATCGTAAGTCTCTTGTCTACGACTGTTCATTGAAAAGCATCTAAATCTTAAGGATTTACATGTTTCACTGAAATAGTTCCATGAAGTTAGGCACCTGCTGTCTTTACTCGCATACTCACATTGACATTTTTTTCTGCTAAATACCTGGCCTGCTAGTTTGCTACCGTATGCAAAAAGTGAAGTCAGTAATTTAGTAGCAATAAAACAGTGGTTGTCTAAACACTAAATATCCACCGTTTATAATGACCGATAAATAAATATTACTATAATCATATGTTTAAAAGATTCCCCAGGCTCAGCAAAGCTGAACATATTAGAGGGTAGCCTATTTTGCTACTGTGTCTATAAAATGCCTACCTTGAGCATCCCCTCCACTCGTCAGCACGGCGATGGCTTTCCCCGCGCCAGAGAGATTCTCGAAGAATTTCTTATGATCAGGCTGTGCCATATTTGTTTTAAAATTAAATATTATCAGATCTTAATATGAGTATACTTTCGTATCACATAAATGCGATTCAACGAACAATGTGGTTTCAGGTGCAGGTGTCAGAAAGGACTTGCCGGCCGCTATCCCCTTCCTGTTTGTCCCTGTCCACCGGTCCTCCTCGGCTCTGCTATTTTCTCACAGTTCAACGCTGCAACTTTGCGGACAAATTGACAGTGTATTCATCCAATAGAATTGAAGATCACGTATTCTTCTGCTTGTTTTAACCAATCGCAGATGAGAATTCCAGTGGCTCAGTAAGGCGATGAAGACGGGGATAAAAGAAGGCTAAATCATATTAGCAAGAAACAGTTTTCAATTTAGTCAGCTGATTGGGTGTTGCGTCTGATGAGTAGATTACAGATTAGTTACTAGTCGAGCTGCATGATGCACTGCTAACGAAGAGGTAAAACCTCAGTGACTCAAGTCCTGTAGTATTTCGATATGTCCAGACAATTCAAATATTGTTTGAATGGCTTTTGAGGTCTAATTAAAATGTTCAAAACCTTCAAGTCATTAAACCCCTATGCCCGAAAAAGGTGACGAAGTGCTTGAGTGATACAGTACTTCGGCACTCAGTAGGCTACTATACTTTAATTGGTGTTTTGCACCTGACTGTAACAGTGGTGTGACGATGATGCCTCTAAACAAACCCCGCCCACGAGGCGCACTCAACCGCTTGCTGGTCTGTCTATCACAAGAGCTAAGCGCTATTGGCGAATATTTTACGGACATACTGGACTGTGTTTCTGTAACGTTGATGGAGTCGGGGAGAAGAGGGTTACTTGCTGGAGGGAAGGAGCGCCACCAAGGGATACACGGTGTGCCAGTGGCATTGGTAGCTATGCATTGAGACCGCAAAATCAGAAAGATGAGTGGGCAGTATAGTTGGTAAACCCATAAACAGTCCCACGTATGATAGTGATGCGGCTGAAAGAAACAATTATGAAACAACGTATGCTGTAAACCTAACTATATGTTTCATCTGCTTATGGTGTATTGTATATCCAATCACATCTTGTGAGACAGCCAGTTGTGATCGATCTAATTATAGAAGCTTACCTTGAAATGTCACATGGCATACAACCAATCTCACATTTGCTAAATAATGGATGAGTCAAACAACGATAATAAGAAACACAAACAAGGCTTGAAAACATGGGAATATAGGGCTTGAAAACATGGCAATATAGTGCATGGGAATTAGACCCCATTTTCAAAGGAAGGCTGGCACCTGTAAGCCATCTCTTTTGCTTTAAACATTATGAAGATAAATATTATTGTGGCACCACTCCTCATCCCTCTGTCACTCCTCTGTGCAAACAACATGGATGACTAGACACTCAGTGTGTTATCTCTGAATTCTTTGCCTCAAAAATAAACTGCAAATATTTGAGATTCCACAGCACCAGTAAAGCATAAGGAAATTGAAGTCTTTACTCTTCTGATGAGTTAGTATTTCAAAGCTGCTCAGCTGCATTCTGTGATATACTGTGACCTGATGACCACAATACATCTACATTTGCGGGCATACAAGGGTAGTGGTAACTAATGCTCTCTATTCGAGGATATTACTCAGCAACTTTGACAAACTACGCCTTGTAACAGAATAATGCAGCATATGTTTGTCACCATTTGCTTTCCCATTGAACTTTTGAAAATGCCGATAGTTTTGATGACCAGGTATCCACATCCTTCTGTACATCACTGATTTCAGTTAGAGGTCTATCAATAAAGCAATGAAGCATTTCACCCCTTTCAGGAATAACTTGTTACAGTGTATGGCAGAACAAGAAAGCATTATTTCTCTTATATAATGTGGCATATCCAGGGGTACATCATGAGTTTAGGTTTTCACTTTTAATGGATGCTGATAAACTAATAAGCCAAACTTCACAATCATAAACTGATTTGTTTATTTAAATAGTTGAGGATAAGGGAGGGAATAAGAGACAGACAAAAAATGTAATAGAAGATAAAAACGTAAAATATCCCCAGCATACCCTCTCAGAGCAACTAAGAAAACAAGAAATGTTGCCAAAATGTGAAAAATTAATTGTGCGTCCATGTCAACATGGGTCCAAGGCACTCCAGATGATATACCAGAATTACTTTTAAAAGCCTTTATTATAATGGCATATCACTTTGTTGTACGTTGTTCTGGATAAGAGTGTCTGCTAAATGCTTTGTAATGTAATGTAATATCCAATAAGGAGTAAAAACAAAAGTAGAAAAAATGCAGCATGTGCGTTACTGCAACAAAGAACCTTCACGAGGGCATGGGCAGAAGCCTGACTGAGAATGTGCAGTGGACTCCAGAATTACTGGTAAATATGATAAATATGCACAAACGAATGGTGGAAACTAAAATATAATACATTTATTGATATAAGCTTTATTTTCAACATGCATCAAATAGTGTGCTTTATCAACGATTCAGTGCAACCAATCTTACAGTCTTACATCTTTCAAATGAAAAAAATATTTCCCCAAAGGACAGGTTCCATAATTATTGGCACCCCTAACTTAATACTTTGTGCAAACCCCCCTGGCAAAGCCATTACATTTTCTATAATTTGTGATAAGGTTAGAGAACACATTTGGAGAGATTTTTGATCATTCCTCCAAGAGCTTTTCAGAATCATTGATATCAGTCTCAAGACTTAAATCCCATGGAAAACCTGCGGCCTGAACTGAAGAGGGGGGCTCAGACCACAGCTTTTTCATAGGATTTATGTCTTGAGACTGAGATGGCCATTGCAGAATATGGTTGTTGTTTTTACTTAACCATTTATGTGTGGATTTGGAAGTATGCTTGGATACATTGTCCTACTGGACAATCTACATGTGACCAAGACTGAGCTTCCTAGCAGAGGCAACCAGATTTTCTTCCAAAATTTCCTGGTATTTTGTTGAATTCCCTGGAGCACTGGCAGCAAGACATCAATGACCCACCACCATATTTGACTGTAAGTATGAGGTGCTTCTCCTTGTATACATTCCATTTTGCATGTGTGTATGGCCAAAACGTTCAATTTTGGTCTGATCTGACAGTAGCACTCTCTTCCAGTCCTAATTCCAATGAGGTTTGACAAACTCCAGACGTGGAGTTTTCTGGTATGGAGATTCAATTTTATGTTTCTTCTTGCCATTTTATCACCATCTTCCTTACTGTCCGTGGGGATAATATGCACTTGCCTCCTCTACCTGGCAGGTTTGCAACCATTCCATATGTTTTATATTACATTTTAGTATTGCCCATACAGTGCAGTGTCTTTAAATAATAAATTTAGTTTTTAACAAGAGTGCATTTCTTCAAAACTTCATGCAGCTCTCTGCACCAACAGTTCATTCAAAATGCACCACAAAAAACAAAACACTGCAAAAATGTGTCAAAATAAATTAAAATAAATTAATTCTACAAAGCACCAGCACAAATACTTTATCAATCATAACACAATGATAAAAAAACACTAAGAACCAGTAGATGTGCTATTTTCTATCAGTCTTTGAAGTAGTAAGTGATGTTGTGCTCTCTAGTCTTTTGTTTCAGCTGAATCAGGTGTGATTGTTCTATTCAATAACCAATGCACAATCAGAAGTATAATCTGCATGAACTTCAATCAGTGATTTGTTTCTATATCTATTATAAAAACATTTTTAGGGTTTTGAATGCATGTCAATATAGTATGTTTGGCTTACTAAATTGCTATCCACTTGAATTTTCACGTATATGATTTTTGAAAACTTTGTTCATTAAATGCATTTTCTGTAAAACCAAAAAAAAAAAAACACATAAACATAGAGCACTGTGTTAACCCTCTGGGCTCTGAGGATACTTTATATACAGTGATCACAAAGTGTTTCATATCATTGTTTTAAGAACAAACTCAGCTACAATATATGGTAAGTCAGAATCATATATGGATTGTAAATTGAACAAACAGTTGTTTTGAACATGTATAGGATTACTTGTTGTAAAAACATGCAGTAACCAATTGTAAAACATTTTTTGGATCACTGATATTTGTTAATCTAGGTCTTGGGTATCAAAAGATAACAAAATATTGTAACAAATCCAATTATGAATATAAATTAAATTACTAAAACTTAGTGTTGTCACTACTTTTTAACACCAGTTGATAATGTGCTCAATGAATTTATGTGGTCCTGCCAGATAAGTAGGCTTTTCACTTCCTACCTCTATGACAAAGCCTTTCCACAAAGCAATACTGAGTGAGCCATTTAGAAGACTGGCACATTTTTTTCACTTGAAATTACCACAAATAGTACATACAATAAAACACAACATAACACAAACACCTCAAAGTTTTGCGTGCCATTTTTCGAAACAGTTCCGGTTTAGCTGCAAGCACAGGGGGACATCACACTCCCTGCACTTCCACGGAGTATTCTGTTTTTTCCTAATGTCCATCCTGCAGAGCATGCATGTCCTGCGGCCATACGATGCCACCTTGCTGATATCCAGAGTCCGTGTGGCTGTAGGAACAGGCATATGATTATAAATGGCCTGTTGTGATTCCTTAGGCGCTTTCTGTAAGCCTGATGTAGGCGCACTGCGACGCATGCGTGGCTTCTTCACTGGCGGTGAACTAGGCTGTGTTTCCTGATCAGTTTCTTGAGCATCTCTGTAACTCTGTAACTCATGAAGTTGATCCTCAGCTGGTGGTGTACTTGGTGTTTCTTCTGCATATTCATCCCTGAAAATGAAATAATAAAAAATTACGCGCGTTACTGATTATTCAGACGAACACATACAGCACATGTATTTACCGACAAGATCGTAAAAAATGCACTTGCTCTTGGAGTTGGTCTGTTTAGCTGAAGTAAAAAAAATACAGTACGTTAATATCGATTGTGCGAGGACACCCAGTTTTAGAATCCTGGTTAAGCCACGACACATCACGCATTTATAATTTTGAGATGGTTAGAGAGTGGGAATTTACAAACGCGCATATTACTGAATACTCAAAGGAAGTTGGAGAAATTGCAGTACAAACGCAAGAAATCAACTTACTCATGAAGGTGGTGCTCAGCTGGATCCTTTCGCTGTTCGAAATGACATCGCTCTTCATCGGTGTCGGCACCTGATGACTTGTTCGCGTATTCTTCCTCACCGCTCTCCCACAAGGCATGCAGCAGCTGAAGTCCAGTCGTCCGTGCCATTTTCGAAATAAGTCAATATCCTATGCTTTTGTGTCATTTTATCGCGCTTTACAGTAGGCGTTCTCGCACATGGCATCGGCTCTCCCCTGCCAGATAACAGTTATCACCTCGTTTCAATGTAAATGTGATGGGCCGGAATTTGCGCTGAACGAAACTCACATATTAACGAGTAAAGGCTAAGAAATCGCATTGGTCTAATTCATCTAATTTAAAACGTTTTAAAGCAATCCATATGATGAGCAACCCATATGATGTGTCAATGGGTGCATTGGGAAGTAAAGGTTCGAAGGTTTCTGTCAATAGCCTATGTTCGTTGCATCTGTATGATATAATCTCACAAAGTGAATCATCCAAATATAAAGGAAAGTTAATCTGATCTTGTCGTCATCGTCGACGAAACTCTTAACGCCAGAGCGAAAAATGGAAACCGAAGAATGCCTATTAGCGATTGTAAAAAAATTTGTTTGCACACCACTGAGTAAAGTAATGTATTCCATGTATGCATTAATGCTCATTGTCTGTTTAAATTTTGTGCATCGTCTGTGAACTGAAAAATGCAGTTCTCAAAGTAGCTTGTGGAATCAATCGTATATAAAAAACAGTGACAGCACACGTCCCAGTGGGATCCCTGTGTTGACCGTTATCTTTGCTGATGACAAAGGCCTGGTATGGACGTGGACAAAAAGTCGTTTATCCATGAAATGAGTGTTTGGTTGAATCCAAAGTGTTCACGTTTTTACCGCCCATGTGAACAAGAAATCAGCAGCTGAAATGCATTGAATACACACCAGTAAATGTAACTACTGACCTTTTACTGAATGTAAATGAGAGCTTCTGTTTTACATACTGTACATACTTTTTACATATTTTAGTTGGTCAAACTGACGGACAGGGTTAAAAATGTATAATCTAAATATTATCATCAGGCTGTCGGTAAGAAATTAGCCTGTAAAATTGTACGTTCAAGTGTAAAAAAAATGGTTTCATTCTCACTGTAAAATTAGAGTTTGAATTTCTAAACAAACAGCATCTAATTGTAATTTTAATTACAGTAAGACCTTTTCACTCTGCTTAACAGGTCCCACCACCTTCTCATGTAAGCACCTTCTGCTGTAGCCATTTGTTACCTGTCAGATAAACACACAGGAGTCAAGGAAGCTATGGAAATGTCTTAAAATGTCTTAAAAACGTCTTATAGCTGTTATTTTTTTATCCATTGACATGACAATGGCCATAGAATAGATGCCACCCTGTTCCCAGCATTGGTCAGCATGTTCAGGCGATTTAATGGTAAGTGGGCACATTTGATTTAAATTTGCAGATTTTCCAAAATGTACGGTCATGATCCCATGGGATGGCAATATCACTTATGTGAAATGTTCAGGTTCTGTTAATGTGATTTCTTTATTGCTGGTTGGTTTAATAAGCCCGAGATATTTCCCCAACCTTTAAGTTTTCGGATACATGTAGTCATTTAGTGGGCTATGGTGACATCTTGTGGGCAAGAAAAAAATAAATTTCCATCGTCAATGTGGTTAGTGGCACTGTGCAGTAGAGATGCTGCAACTTTATGAAATTATTAGAAGCAGTGTTTCTAATAATCCTTTGCATTATCTTCAGTTACAGGTTAAGCATTGTGAATGCAATCTATGAGCAGTGTGAAGTGAGTAATATGAAGTGACAAGGAATTGACATTACACCACGTATATTTGTCCCAAAATATTTTATTGATATTAATATATTAACCTTTTTTCTGATAAAATTAACAACTCAATAAATTAAAAATGAACATAAAATATAGATAAACATATACAAATATATATTATTATAAAATTGAACATTTGTAAACTCTCTTCGAGGCAGTGGGCTCAGCGTCCGCCATCAGTGGCGATAGAACGGGCCGATCTTTTCTTCCTCATTGTGCGGTTTTCCAGCCTCTGGAGAATCACTCTCATTTTGGTGTTCACGATTTCCCACGCGCACTTAAGATGAGCCTGCAGAGAATAGAATAGAATGCCTTTATCGTCATCGCACATTATCGCACAAAGAAATGTGTTGTGCGTCTCCTAAAAACGGTATAATTAAGAATGCATTTATTGGCATTGCAAAGTATCGTACGACAAAATGTGTTGTGCATCTCCCAAAACGGTACAATTAACATTCCACGCATACACCCAAATCCACACACGCACATACACACACCTGTCCGTAGAAATAAATACTAAGAATAAAAAAAGTAATAAGTAATAAAAAAACAAGTGGCATATCAAAAAAAAAAAAAAGAAAAAAAAACTGGCATATTAAAAGCACACTTTCACATCTGTACGAAATTGTACCAAATTCACCTTACAAAAAGAGACAGAGATACACTTTAATTCTAAACTAGGGTCAACCTGTAGCCTAGTGGCTAAGGTACATGACTGGCACCTGGAAGGTTGGTGGTTCAAGCTCCTATGTAGCCACAATAAGGTTAGTAATTTAATACTCTAATAACAGTAATGAAAAGTGCAGTGACCATACCTTTTTCTTGTCAAGAAAGGCCTCAAGCTTATTAAAGCATGTTGATAAAGGTTCGTGGTTTACATTGTGGGAATGATGAACCTAAGGATTAAAATGAGTATGATGTTTGAGGTTACTTTTCATTACACATTTATTTTGTAATGATATATGGCTTTATTGATTACACAGATTAATGTTATGGCTTTGAGTAAAAACATATGTTTATCTTTATGTATCTTAAGATGTGTTAGAGAATTAAGATCAAGACAATAACACCAGAAAGTTTTACACCAACAGATCATTCACCTGAAAAGATGACTATCTGCATTTAGTGCATTAAGTATGCAAATATTGACTGAGCAAACTATTATCCTTAAACTTGTTGTATTACATATATATTAATTCCAAACATATTCTGAACTTTAAGTTCAAAAGGACATCCAAATGTATGGAAATTTGAAAAAGGTACTTACACAGGGATTCAGAGTAGATTGAGCAAGGATTAATGCTGTGACAAATTTATGTGACCTTGTTTCCTTCCTGTAAATTGACTCTGCTTTCTTCATGATGTCATCAAGTATTTTTGGATTGAGCTCCATCTGGTTGAAACAAGTTGCAGAAGCTTTGACACCGCTCTTATAGTTTATTCGCCTTTAAGTACAATTTCTTTTGAAATTAAACTATTTTAAATCGACAACTTCGATACCTTGTAGTAAACAAAATGGAGTCTGGACCTACCATGCTGAGCATTTGCTGAGGATCGCAAAGGCTTGTCTTGTCGTAGTGAGGGTGACAATCATGCGAGATGCTGCTGCTCTGTTGAACACATCAGATGCAGGTACATTACATTGCAGTTTATACTATATCATTTTAAAATGTGTATTTCAAAATGTTTCGCCTTTATTTACCAAGCTGTTCAGCTGGTTCAAAAGGCCATCCCAGGGGATTTCTTGTGCACAGTCTTTGTGGGCTTGCAGAAGCGGCACAAGAAGACAGAAGATGGTGATTCTGATCCAGTACATGATTCCTAAGATGAAAAAAATCATGAATTAGTAAAATGCATTTTTTATGTCTTCCCAATACAAAGGCAATGCTGCATCACAATAACGATGGGTATTACCTCAAATGCACTGTGAGATGAAAATATTTCAAAGCATACCACTAACGATATATGCAATTAAATTAATTATCAACATAGGTTGTTCAGTAAAACAGACTGCAATTGCAGTCCTGCTTCAAGTAAGAGTGCATTACTGCCTGTATAGCGCAGCATTATTACCTGTTAAGAAAGGCTTCTCCGGCTCTCTTGGGTCACCCGGTTGGGATATCTTTGGTTTTTGCTTTGGTGCTGATGCTGATCTTGAAGTGCCATTCTCTGAAAAGCCCTGGTCCTTTTATATCAGAGCGAGCCCTCTCCTGTCCTTCCTGCCGATACAAAGTGAAACTTCTGTGCACTTTACTTCCATGTGGAAAAAAACTTCCACCCGTGGGTGTGGAGCACGCTTACGGGACTTCTGATCCATTGTTATTTTTACAGCTGACATGTACTTTCATCATCACAATTTGGGAACAGGTTTAGCCTGTATAAGTTTATCTTAATAATGTGATTGCATAAGCCTATAGCTCTTGAAATTATGCATACAGTTGCATGGTAGGGCGATTATCATGTGAACATTTTCAGGCATAGTTTTCAGGTCATACATAACAGAATTCATCTAAATACCGATGGATATAAGTGTTCAATAAAGATATAGAACTGAATTGGGATCAGCATGCAAGGGGAAGGTGTTTCTTTGTGCGGCAAGTTATTAATAATGTATAGTTGTACGTCACTCTGGATAAGAGCGTCTGCCAAATGCCATTAATATAATGGAATATAATGTAATATAGCTGAAATAATCTGAGAGGCACGGAGGAAGGTTTTTAAACTATTTTCCTAAATTTGGTGTATGGTCCAAAAAAAATGAAATTAGCAATTGTTGTGTGGATTTGGGTATAAAGCTATGTGATTTCAGAGTATTCTAGCTGCCAACCATGGTATGCTATCTATGTGACCATGCAAGGACTCAGAACTGTTCTTTCCTCTAGGGTCCCTGGGTTTGATTCACACGTCATTGTACGTTGGTCTGGATAAGAGTGTCTGCTAAATGCCTGTAATGTAATGAAATGTAATCACATGCCAGGATCAGTGAGGCTGCAGTTACAAGTTACAGGTACAAGTTATCTAACTGTGTATTTGCTTGGCAGACATTCTTATCCAGAGCAACTTGCATTGCCACCCTTATATTTTAGGTTGGCAATGTAAGCTATATGAACATTTGCATAAAGCAATTCAGGCTGTGATCTTTCCTGAATGTCTCACCAGGAGAATAAACCTCATAACCTCATAACTGGTTAGAAGCTCTGCGTTCTTTGTTTATTTTGAAAGTAAATCACACTGTAGCCCTCTTGGGGCAGTATCACATGATTTTCAAAAATCACATTTTGCAAACATATTTATTTTGTCTAATTTCTTCAACATCCATAGTTCACTATGCATTTGCTGTTCCTGTGTGATTTAATTCTTTCAATTAATGTAACAATTCATGATAATTTGTAAAGTCAACTATGTATGTTCATTAGACCTCCACAGTTTGGTGTTCTTCTTCTTGTGCATGATTTACAGATGAAGCCAATTGACATAGCAAACAGTCTTTAACTTCTGAATGCTTCATGACTGCCTCTCCGTAATAGTCTTTACTCGGTAACCCTAGTGCAATTTTGTCACAGTCAGAGGTTTCACATTATAGCTTCAAACCAAACTAAACTGGCAACTAAATCAACTTTCAAATTAACAAGGTGTAAAAGTGCCCTAAAACTAATTGGAATAATGTAGTGTAAAAAAATAAATAAAGTCCCCCAAGACCAACTACTTGTTTATAAACGATGCTCATAAATCTGTGATGCATTTAGCAGGCATGCTGTAAAATGTAATTTACTTTGGTGAACTTATCGAAACAGATTTAGCAGGTGCCTATTGAAACTCAGGTACTTCCCCTCTCACAGAGTGCCTGCTCTTTCTTCATTGCATCCCATAGGCACTAACGGAATTTCGGAGGTTTCGCTCGTCCCAGGTAGCTAGGAAATGGGAACCGAGAACCTCTCTCTGCAGGAGAAAATGAAAATGAAAACAAACACCTATCAGGGTTTCAAGAACACCCCTGGGCACGCCTCATAAAAGTGTCACCGTGACATGGCTGTTACGATTTCCAGCACCCCGGGCACTGCCCTGCCGCACCCACACAGCAAGGGAATCTCTAGAGGAATTTGATTGGCACTTGCAAAGAATGTAATGTCATAATAAATGCACTAGTGAACCCAGTGTCATGGTGTCAGAGGCAAAGGCGTGACAAAGGCAGGAGAGCTACGGCACATGCTGCATACCGTAATTCTCTCTGCATGCGTGCCGTGACAGGAAATCCCGTCAGTTGTATGTTTTCTTTTTTTTAGCCACCACCTACGTGCAGAGCTTTCTGTCATTATTTTGTAATTAACTATTTATTTTCTTTTTAAACAATTAAACTCTTTCAGACCTTTAAGATATAGGGTTTTTTAACTTTATACTGTAAGGTCAGTATTAAACTGTAACCTAAACATCTCACAGGCTAATGTACATGTCATATACAATAGCCTATTTACCTAATTTGAAGCACATAATGAGAAAGAAAATATTACCCAAATTGAATATTGGAATAATAATGTTTTTAATTATTCAAGATACAATTAACATAATTTTCCTCGTACATACGACCCACCATTATACATTTCTACCAATCAAGCCCATAACAATGCAAAAACCACATTTGCAGTCTGGGAAGATAAGACAGTGGGGAAAGAAAAGGACTTAATTTCTTGTGCAAACGTTAATTAAATATTGATGTTTTAATTGTTATGTAAGGCAACAAGAACGTATGCACATTTCATGAGAGTCATGCATTGCAAATCATAAAATTTAGAGTAAGACATAAAACAATCTGTCTATCCAAATTACATAATTTCCAAGACAAGCTCTTCATTTGTAATAAGATATGAACCCTGTTTACTTTCAAATGAACACCCTCACTTCTTTGCTCAAATTGCATAGCCCCTCCAGTGACAATACACGTAAGGGAGCCTTTCCTGAGAGATTGAGGGGACAGTCATGGTTGTTAAAACAGGAATAAACTTGCATTCCTTTGAACTTCAACATTCATCAGCAAGAACAGAGCAAAAAGGCCATTTTCATTGGCAATGATTAGTTGATTAGTTGCACGCAGACTGTACCTATTACATTTCAAGACAAATACTTTTATAAAGAATGTACACTTCTTAAGTGTCAATGTTCAGTTATTTAAAAAAAAACAAAAACAAAAAAAAAACACACATACACAAAACTGACAATCAGTCCAAACAAGCAGTAGAGTGCATTTTTCCATTTTTGTTATAAAATGAAAATTATGAGAACATTTTATCATTTTGAAAATAGGTTGGCATAACCTAACGGTTGGCATAATTTAAATGAAAAAATACCCCTCCAAAAAATAAATAAACTGTTAGCATAAACTCTAGCATAAAGGCAAACTTTTAAAACAAGATCTCCCTGGTAAAACCAGTTGTCCTCTACAGCTTGCTTAGCTTAGTTTCATAATGACATATTTTACATGAAGCTAACGGTTGTTTGAAAGCCATGGATGTGCTGCACAGTAGCATTGAACATAGTGAACGGGAAGGGGTTGGATCACTACATAATTCATTTTACAATAAATCACTTTCATATATACGATGCTTGTTCCTTCACCCTGCCTTCAACGTATGTGTGGAAGAAAGCCAAGCAAATTTGTAGGCGCTGTGGGTGTTGGATGCAAACTGTTCTGTGTGCCCACGCACTGAAGGGCGGGAAATTGTCCGTTGCATGTTTCAACTTGAATGACAAAAATGAAAGGCGTGATTTCTTTGAAAACTTTCTAGCCACTGTCCTTTCTAGCCACATTTCATGGGCCAATCCTGTGTCATAAAAGGCACAAAGTGTAACTTCAATTAAAGTAACTTCAAATTCAAATTACAAACTTCAAATTACTGACTAAGTGTGCAGGGCCTTGTGAGACTGCAAACGTTGGTTGCAATACTTATTACAGTTTGTGCTGCATTACAGGTATTCAGTAGGTACAAAGATTTTTCGCTACGCCAGTTTCAAGGTACAATGCACAAACATATTATCACATTGAGTGCAGACCATAGACCTTCTAGGTGCTGACCGATTTGGAAAATACATTCTTTAAAATGCCTTCGTAGAAACATTCCTGTTACAACAACCCATCTCATGCAATGTTCACCCTGTCAAAATGAACTCTTTTGGAATACCCTTTCATTCAAAACACTATTCAGAAACCAAAAATTACTAAAAAAAAATAATGGCTGTACATGTATACCTGCATCACTTTTTTGTCTTCAGGAAAAGAAACAAATAAAATGGCAATCTTTCCACTCCAAAGGTGTGGCCTGAAACTGTACCTGACTCCATTAAGATAGAAACTAAAAAATACCAGGTTTTACCGGAACAGATCATTACATTGGTAGAAGTTTCATGGGTGATATCAGGCAAGGGTGATGGCATTCCTCCATCAACAACTTCCAACCTACCAGTAAATACATTGCACAGTGAAACATAGTTCATCAGTACCACTGTGAGTACTAACCAGAATGCTGGTGAGATTACAAATTGTGATTGACAGATACTTAGTACCGGAAACAAGAATTCAAATCCTTCCATTTAGTTAAAATGTTAAATACTCGATGCTACACATCTATGGACAATGCTGCTAGACCAACAATAATGCACAATCATTAGCCTATCTGCTGCCATTGTTGCAATGGTAGAGGGCTTTGGCTGTTAGCCCAGGTGTGGGCCATCTCCTGGGATTGTGCCTTAACTGAAATTGCATTGCCCAGACGTGGAGCCTTGGGAGTCAATAAACATGGCAGCTCTGAAAATTATCACAAGGAGCTTGGCTCTGCCCCACAGGGAAATCAGAGGTAGCAGTGGACCTGTAATTTGTTATTATTAGATGTGCTGTGTTGTAATCTGGTCTCCTGCTCAGCCCCCTGGTCAGATGGCATGGTCGTGCAGTGGTGGAGAACCCCTGTTTTGGATTAACTGGAGATTTGAGTTCCTTTTCTTTAATGTAGTCGGTAGCAACAACAGTGGTCATACAGCAATCGTGTTCGAATGGCTAAACAGAACGCGTCTTTAACTCTAAAATGTCAGTCCAAGTCATTACAACCGTTATAACTTTTAAAACAATATATTTGTTTGTTTATTTTAGGTGTTTCCACAATTACGAACCAGGCTTGCGGTTCATTAACATTAACATGTCAACATTGTCTTATAAATGTTTGCTTGAATAAGAGAAGTTCAGTTGCAATCCTTTGATAATTACATTTGATAAATAGTTGATAATATACCAAAGATGCAACCAAGAGAGCAACAGTATTAAAAAAAAAATGGTTCAAGGTTTACATTTACTGGTTACCAATGCCAAACACGTAATGGAAAATTCTTATTGCAAATGAGTTTCTTTTTCTATAGTTCAAGGAAGCGTAGAAGTGTGGGGGTGTGATGAGCCCTGGATCTACTCCACCATATGGTTTCAGAATGAAAGCACTTAATGTTGGAAAGGACTTCCCTAATGCCCTGTAGCTGATATCACTGAAAGAGATCCTTGAAATTGTGTGGAAAACTTTGAAAAAGTGTGATTTATAATTGAATAACTGTATAATTGACTAATTTATAAAAGCAGATAATGTACTTGTATTTTTGAAGGAATGGTATATAGGGGCTTGGTACATGATTTTGTTTCAAGTCCCTATATTAGTGCGTAAACAATTGAAAATAATTTAGTTTTGAAAAATAAAAAATACTTTGTTATTTTATTGCTGTGTTTGTTTTATGTTTCAGGAAATTTCTCTAATACAGTAAAATTGATGTTTACAGTGAAAATACTGGAAGTCACAGGTACAGTAATGCTGGTCACATGTTGTCCTCAACATCATGCCATAAGCATGTCCACTCATGCTGGGGAAAGAACCTCTGTGCATGCCTGATCCATCCCTGCCAGTCATCAGTTGATATATCCAGGTATCCGGCATCTGGCAACCACAAATTTGTACGCCTCTACCTCGCCCCCTTCATCATCCAGCCATTTGTCTTCATCTTTCACTCACTTTTATATTTCATCCTGGGTCCATCTTGCATATAATCATTCTAAAGATGAAGTTGAAATACCCTCAACACCAAGGCAGGTCTCAAATTGAATCAGGTGTGATTGTTCTGTTCAATAATCAATTCACAATCAGAAGCAGAATCTACTTCAATCAGCACTTTGTCTCTATAACTATTATGAAAACTTTTTTAGGCATTCTTTGAATGCATTTCATGCATTTATAGTATTTGTGGCTTAGTAAATTGCTATCCACTTGAACTTTAGCCTATGCATTAGGTTTGGAACATGAGTGTATACGTTTTTAAATAGTGTGTGCTACTCGGTATCGCAAAATGCTTGTTAGAAATTGTAAAAATGTGTAAACTGGTGAGGAGCTAATGTGGCCAATTGATTATTTTTGTTTGCCATTTTGAATATTAGTGCTTTCCATGTGAATACAAGAATTTACATTCATGATAAGTACAAAAGTGTGTGTGAAGTTTTGCAAAAAGTGATTTAGAATTGTGCTCTGTGTGAAAAGCAGAGAATATGCTTGTATTTTTACATACATATTTGGTACATAAGTGCAAGGTTTTGGTCATTGTGTTTCAGGTCCGTTAGTGTCTAAACGTTTGAAAAAAACTGTACTTACAATACTTTTGAACAATACTTTAATCTCCGCTTCAGATAAGTTTTTTTTCTTTTGTCTTTTTGTGCTGCAATGGAATTCCAAGCTCCTTATATGGTATTTTAGAGCCGTTAATTTATGCTTTGTTAAGTTCTGTGAATGTGCTTTTCTTGAAACAATGATGATTACTTGGTATTTATCAACATACAAACACAGATATGAAAAAAGCTGTATATACAGTGGGAGCAATAATTATTTGATCCCTTGCTGATTTTGTAGGTTTGACCACTTACAAAGAATGGAACTGTGTAGAATTTTAATCATAGGTACATTTTAACATTGAGAGACAGAATATCACAAAATAATCCACAATAACAACATCATATAAATTTAATAAATTTAATATCATATTTTCACATGAAATAACTATTTGATCCATAGAACAATAGGACTTAATACTTGGTGGAGAAACCTTTGTTGGCAAGCACAGAGGTCAGACGTTTGTTGTAGTTTTTCACCAGGTTTGCACAGATCTTGGGAGGGATTTTGGTTCACTCCTCTTTGCAGATCCTCTCCAAATCCTTAAGGTTCCGAGGCTGTCGAAGCTTCAGCTCCCTCCACAGATTTTCGATGGGATTTAGGTCTGGAGACTGGCTAGGCCACTCCAGGACCTTAATATGCTTCTTTTTGAGCCACTCATTTGTTGCCTTGGCCGTATGTTTTGGGTCATTGTCATGTTGGAAGACCCATCCACGACCCATTTTCAGTGCTCTCACTGAGGGAAGGAGGTTGTCGCCCAAAATTTCCTGGTACATGGCCCCATTTATCCTCCCCTCGATACGGTGAAGTCGCCCTGTCCCCTTAGCTGAGAAACACCCCCAAATCATAAGGTTTCCACCTCCATGCTTCACAGTGGGGAGGGTGTTCTTAGGGTTGTACTCAGCATTTCTCTTCCTCCTTCCTCGAGCTGATGCCAAATAGCTCTATTTTGGTCTCATCTGAACACATCACCTTCTCCCAAGCCTCCTCTGGATCATCCAGGTGTTCATTGGCAAACTTCAGACGGGCCTGTACATGTGCCTTCTTCAGCAGAGGAACCTTGCGCGCGCAGCAGGATTTTAATCCTTCACGGTGTAATGTGTTACTGATGGTTCTCTTCGTGACTGTGGTCCCAACTGCCTTCAGGTCATTAACAAGCTCCTCCTGTGTAGTACTGGGCTGATCCCTGACCTTTCTCGTGATCATTGATATCCCACGAGGCGAGATCTTGCGTGGAGCCCCAGACCGAGGGAGATTGGTGGTGACTTTGTGTTTCTTCCATTTTCTAATAATTGCTCCAACAGTTGTTAACTTCTCACCAAGCTGCTTGCTTATTTTCTTGTAGCCCATCCCAGCCTTGTGCAGGTCTACAATTTTGTCCCTGATGTCCTTAGACAGCTCCTTTGTCTTGCCCATGGTGGAAACGTTGGAATCTAATTGATTGTGTGGACAGGTGTCTTTTATACAGCTACATAATGATGTAACGAGTTGACACAGGTGTTTTGGGTAATGAGATGAGATTAGGAGTGCTTCTTAATGGAAAACTAACTGTGGGAGCCAGAATTATTGCTGATTGGTAGGGGATCAAATACTTATTTCATGCAAAAATACGATAATAATTTTTTAAAATTTATATGATGTTGTTATTGTGGATTATTTTGTGATATTCTGTCTCTCAATGTTAAAATGTACCTATGATTAACTTTGTGAGTGGGCAAACCTACAAAATCAGCAAGGGATCAAATAATTATTGCTCCCACTGTACTGCTTCTACTGCGTCCATTGGTTTTGGCAAAACATAAAAATATCGCAGACTATCCCATATCCCAAGCAGTCCACTATATGTTTCTGAAAACATTTGAGATGGGAAATAAGCAATGCAGTTGCGTCCAGTGAGCTGCACTGGACGCATTTAATTTGCATATATGAAAATATAGAACCTTTAAACATACCACAGCACTTGCTGGACTGTACCCATCACGTACTGTAAGTCTCTCCATAGAAAATGAATTGAATGTGTTGCGTGCTGGATTTGGTGTGGAAGCATGACAGATCGGGACCTCTCATAAGTTTTGTTCGTACCTAAGAAAGAATTCTAAATAAGAGAATATTGGTGAATGTACAAGTGGTTTTTGCATGAGGCCCATTCTCCTTGGCAAGGTTATGGCATTGTCATAATTGACTTTATTTAGGTACACTGCTGGACTCATGATTCTTCACTGTACTGCTACGAGTGACTGGATTGCTATCACATTAAAGGTATATTCTTTAGGTGCCTGCTTATCCATTTTAATCAAGGAAGACAAAGTCTAAATATGGCTAAATATTATACCTGACATTTTGAGCAAAAAATATTTTTGTGACTTCTGCTCCTTCACCACTGCTTTCAATAAATAATTACAGTACAATAATGTTTTAAAGCAGGTCAGGTAACAGTTAATTATGGATATGGGTAACAGAGCATTGGGTCAGACTCTGAACCTGCAAATTGTGAAGCTGCCGGAAAAAGCCAGAGCAACACGAGCAAGATCAAAGCAGAAAATAACAAAGAATTTTAAATCTGAAATGATTTTCCAGGTCCGATTGCAGCGCTCTCAGTAATGTCCATCAAGGAAAATGGAGGATGGAAATTGCAGCAGTGATTCGCTTGCTCAGGTTGATTATTAAGGCCATGCGGAGGATAAAAGCACATTTCACAGTGCCGGCCCTTCCCTCTCACTGTGGCGCTGATTAGGTTAATCACTTCATTGTCCTTCCGGCACTTTCTACCGCAGGTCTTTCGGGAATAAAAAGGACAACTTGAAAGAAAGAATTACACAGAAAGCTGACTTTTCCCTTCCCCACATCAAATTTGCACCATTACCTTTTCCATAAAAAGCCATACACCATCCATCTAGGTCACTTTAATGATTGCCTCATTATTATTTAGATGATTATGTGTTGCAAGCCATTTAGCATGCTCAACGATTCATGTTTAATTTATTTGCAGCAGCGACTGAAATGGCTTCTGAGAATTGTGTGTGTGTGTAGGGGGGCAGAAGTCACATGATACAGTGTGGTTCTGAAAATGAGATCTGATCAAGTGAATATATTTAGCACCTCAAAGATAGGGAGGGCTGTTAGCTGTTTAGTGTGGCTTGTGTTAACAAGTCTAACTGGGTTGATTAGTGGACGCTAAGTAACAGACATGGTTTTAAAGTAACAGGCGTAGTTTCAAAGGCACTTGCTTACAGCTAAGGGCATCATAGCTTGTTTTACTTCCATTGAGTTGTGTGTTTAAATGCTTTGATGTTCTGCTGCCACCATACAGGGGTATAGAAAGTATTCAATTTCCTTTTACAGTACAGATGAAAGCAACAAGTATGTACAATTGCACTGTTGACACCCTACATTTAAAACATTCACTGTGGTAATTAATGAAAAAGCATGTTGTACAGTGGTCTCCAGAACTATTGGCACCCTTTATCAAACATGTGGGGAAAACGAATGTTTCCATGTTTTTTATTTAGTAATCTCATTCCTTCTGAAATGAGAAGAGGGTGAGGGTGGCTATACAGTAAGTAACCCAATAATCACAGTTTAAGAATGGCAAAGATTGGTTGCATCTTGGGGAGACCAGGTCAAAAAAAAGGTTTTCACTTTAGCTAACCAACTATATTGTGAGCAAGCGTGGGTGCGTAAGTAGCTGGCTATATAACTAAGATCTGATAGTCTACCACAAACAATGCAACTGCAACTTACAGTTTGAGAGAAATAAAGGTTTACGGATGATTGAACACGTAAAGAGACAGAAGGAACGTATAGCTGCCCAAATTGCACTCCAGACAAGCAATCACTGAAACTCTGTATACTATTGCTTATCTAGTTAGAAAACAATACCAGTTCACTATAACAAGGAAATGAGCAATTACTAGTTAGTTTCCCGAATGTACAAATATCCAACTGAAGCACAACACTTGTGCAATCGCTACTATGTTCATATTGCCTATATTTTATCGTAAGTGGATATTTGTAAATACTTCAAGCTAACTATAGCTAATTTGTTTGTTGCAACCGATAACACACATGTATTGTTTTATAACTAGATATGTAGTCTTCACTTGGATAATAAGCAATAGTACAGAGTTTCAATGATTGCTTGTCTGGAGTGCAATTTGGGCAGTGACATGAACAAGCCCCCAGAATACCATTGGCTGTGGCAGTTGGAACCATTTTTCAACCAATGAGCTTTAATTGCTGTACAGTTGTACAATGTTTTGATACATTTGAAGGCCCTACAACGTGTACTTTGAAACCCCAATTTAAGGACTATAAACACAGTAGGTGAGCCAACATGTCAGTGAGGCTTTTTCAATGATAGGATAGGGATTTTCAATGGTCTTGTAACAATGTTTTAACACAAAAATCTTACCTATTTTACCAAAGGACTGTATTATATTTTAGTTTACAGCACTTTTTGTGCATATTTATCAAGGCTGCCAATAATTCTGGAGCCCACTGTATGTAAGTAGTCTTGTCCCAAATCAACAATGGCACCAAGCAGCTCTTCTGTGCACATACTACTCAGGGAAAAAATGTGCAAAATTAAGCAAAACTATTGGGGAATCTAGGTCCTTGCACAACTGTGTGTACGCTTCATGTACCAAGCGCTGAAGCACCCATGGTCACCTCCAAGGACTGGATGTTCAGTTCTCACAGAGCCTTGCTTTTATTAGCAGTAGGCCTACTGCTGTCGTGGTCCGCTGAACACTATAACCAGACACAACATCCAAGCGAACAAAAAACAACAATCTCCAGGAGGGTGGTTGGGGCAGGCGTTGGCCCTTGAGGGCAAACCGCTTGGCGGTGTCGACGGTCACCCTGGCACTAGCTATGGAGCTATGGAGTCCAGACCCAGGATGCAGGTTTCAGTAATGCCTGCTTGACAGAGTTCCTGCTTGATTGTGACTGGGCTCAAATGTAGGGGTAGCCTACAGTGACTGTACCTAATTTAATTTAACACCCGACAGGCTAAGGGTTTTTTTAACAACCTAGAATCACCAAGACTGATGCACTGCAATGTTGGGCTTGTCCAGCATTACAGCAGATTCCAGCACCTACAACATTTCACCTACAAATGTTGCATTTCATTAACTTATTTATTATAACTATTTTCTTTTTTTATTTCTCACTTATAACAGTTGTATTACATAGGCTAAAGGAGAGATGTGTCAAGGAATATTCCAGATATAAATACAAAGTGTGATATTTTTAATTCAATTTGAATTCAGCATGGTTTTTGTGAGCAGGGACCGCAAACAAATCTGTTGCATTTCATGCAGTTGTCTTTAGTCTTTTCTGGGTGCATTTGGTGACTTGACACTGTTTTTTCTTCCATGGGAGTGATGGCCAGGCGATGCTGCTGCTGTACTGTGCACTATGGCTGCTTTATCTGTTTCTGCTTCTGCTCCCATTCGCTTGCATGATTTCACCATGTTATATAGTATATTCAAAGTCTCTGTTGCAGTGTAAAACAAAAATACGTCACAGGCGTTATCTCCAGAGTTATAAACCGATAGCGTCTATAACTACAATGCCCACATTCATTCATCCCCACATTTATGTCTTCATCATCTTCATCAAGTCATTTCAATGAATAAATCTACTTTGATCATATGTGCGGAACTCATTTCAATAGCGTTAGCATTAATGTGTCGAGAATGTGTTCGAAGGCCAGGCTGTTTTTAACCCTCTGAGCAGCAGGTTCGGCCCGTTGGATTAGCCACTAGACATCCGCTGCATAGAATCCCAGCTTCTGTCTGGGTCACCTCTCTTTAGTAAGCAACATAGCTGAGAACAATGCTGGACGTTGCTTGACCGAACCTCCTGGCCAGCACTGAGCTCAAATGACCCAGCACTGCCGTCTCGCTAGCAGGGCTTGGTAGGTTGGTAGCGGAGGGTTGCTGTGGTCCCCAGCCGTCCGACCTCAGACTCCACTAGCATTCTGGATGTTGTATCTGCTTCTGACCAATGGCAAAGCTGAGGCTGCGTATATAGGGCCCAGCCAGAACTTGTAGCTCTCAAAGCCTTTGACATTTAACTGGGCCACTTGAAGCTTATTTACTTACTTACTTAACCTTTGTGTTGTCTTAAGGGTCAAAAATTACCCGCCACTATGCTTAACATCAGAGAAAACCCCATAAATGACATTTTTTCTAATTGAAAGTTGATGACAAAGTTTGTGATGAGTGACAGGTTGTTTCTTCATGCAAAATAGATTTGGGGTTTAAGATTCAATTAAGCTGCTTTATTTTAGGGGTTTAGTGAAGGCCGGTTATTTTTTACCCTTAGGGGAGTATACAGAATGTTAAGACTACACAAGGGTTAAGTTACTTTCCTGCTTACTTTTACTTACGTATTATAGTGCACAGCCAGTTAGTTGTCTTTTAATTACCCATCAAGCTAAATGTAATCTGTTGTACCTGGGCACTTTGCATGAAGAAACATAATTCCTGCAGACAACAATGTAGGATGGCACAGTGGTCAATGCAATGAGTGTTTCATATACAACCATTACACATCAAGGTTAACACACTTAAAATTCACAATCCACATTATTAGTGAAAGACAAGGAGAAATAAGGGGCGAAAGGAGAGGATGATGTAACTTGATAGAGGATGAATTTAGTTCTTTTTTTAATTCCCTAATGCACAGTTTAATCTAAATCCCCAAAACCTTCAGGATTGGACAAGACTCCCAAATTTCTAACGGAATAAGTTATTTCCACTAAGTACTGTCATCCTTTGTCTGTGATAAGACTTTCATTCGGAGAGAAAGGAGTCCAAACAAATTGTAAAATGAAAACCATATTGGAGAGCCAGTTGCTAAGCTGTGCTGTCACGGTTGCGAGAGCATTGAACGTCCCTGATCTGGATACTTCCCCATGTCCTTTATTTGAGGTTCACTTCACTGTCTATTTAAAACAAACTACTCATCTCATCTCTTCCAGTTCTTCCAGTTCATGTTCATATTCAAGTCATGCTCAGACAATGTCACCTGTCAGAACAGACTTGTCTGTCGCATCCCAGTGATTTCTACATGCCCCATAGTGTTCAGCAGCACGCTGTTCCTCTCCCCACACTGTCTGGTAGATCCAGCAAGGGGATCCAAAAGGGTCAATCTCATTCCCCATGTGAGGTATTTCTGCACCCCCGTGGTTTTTTTAAGCACTGATGTGCAACTCCACCAGCCTATTGGCTGGGCACTGAAACCACTGTACAGCTTTCTCTGCATATCGCTGAGTTTGGTGACTCTGTGTGGCAAGAATACAGTTTAGCAGGGCAAGATCTTTGCCAGCTTCTCTCAGTTTTTACTCAACTCTTTTCCCAAGGAGGTGCTGGGGATGATACGGGTTGGCTGCATGATGACCAAGTCTCGTTTTCATTTGGCATTGTTTCTGTAATGTATCATTCCCACTGTGCTACACTGAGATTTTGTTTTTTTAACAGCAAAAAACAATTGGTTGAAGTAATTGAAAGCTATGATATTCCTGCCATTTTTTCATGAAGCATCATTTTCCAATCACATCATGCATTGTAAAAATGCAATCATTTAAGTCACCCTTTAGTCAGTACTGTAGCTGCTGGCCAGCCTGTGGCATTGTTTCACCAACACTAAAGAGCTAAACTGAAGTCTACTTTTCCAAAATGATAAAAGCATATTACTTAGAAAATAACACAAGTGTACATAAGTATGTACTCAAATTTACTTTTAATTGTAATTTTTTAGCTTGCCAACGTAGTCCAGCACTTTATGCTAAGGCTAAGTAAAGTGAGTACTGTGGAATTGTTATCTCTTCACTTCATTGAATTACAGGAGTTTGATACACTTGAGTTGCCGAATCGATACCGCACACTCAAAAGATTAGTTAAAAATGAACGATACATACACAGACTGCAAATTGCTACAGTACCACCTCCCTGCTTTTAGTGCCTCGCTGACCAGATGGTTTTTCTCATTGTTGTCACAGTTTAGGGCCTAATTCCACACATTTGCTCTGGGCTATCTTCTACAGTATGGCTCAATGGGTGATATAAAATGGTTTCTCTTGTGATAAAATTTGCTTTAATGGTGCTGGGGATGTTAGGTGCTAATAGACTGAGCTTTGGAACCATTTTAGTTATTCTCTTGGTATTGCAGGACTGTCTAGCATTAGGGGAAGTGCGGCAACTATTTTTAACGTTGACAAATAGCGGATATTTACTTATATAAGCCACATTTTCCTCTTTAAATGTAACATGAGCCAGTGTACTTGTGCAGTACTTCAGCTCTCCTTTCCAGCCTCTCTGGCTGCTCCAAGCTGCTCTAAGTCCATTACTCCCGCTGCATCCTGGCTCGGGCAGACTGCTTCTGCACCCTCTCACAGAGGCATCCGTGATCCCTAATCACCGACTTCAGAGTTCACCTTGGCAACGGTGTCAGCCATTCCGTGTCACTCCTCACAGTCTACCACCCTTTCAAGCCCCCTCTCTTTCCCCCCTTCTCTCACCTTCCCCTTCTCCCGGGATGCCGCTCTGTCTGTTCTCAGCTGCTGAGAACCCTCATCTGCGCAATCTTTTCCTCCCCCCTTTACACCGCTATATAATGGGACAGGAACAAAGGCTTGTAATCACCATAGGCTTTCTTTGATTCCGCTCGGAGGTCAGCCCAGTCCGAAAGAACACGGACCCGATGAGCCAATTACAGATATTGCCCACTTACATTTCTTGTAAGTGAAATCTCAACGGATACATTTTTATTTGTTTTTATCGGCAATTAAGTATTTTTGCGCGGTGACCACTCGCGCACCTTCAGCTTCGACAGTTATGCAATCGCGCTTTTGTTACAACAGTGTTTTATCAGTGCTTGCGATGGATGTTTATTCAGATGTTTTGGTTTTTATATATAATGTCCAATCTGAACAGTTCTAAAATTACAGTCAAATCCTTTTAATCTGGCAAGAGCAGAATCGGCCCTATTAAAACCCAAGCATTTTAACTCTGGAAGCCGCACAATGAAGGCCATCTGTGGTAAATTTTAAAATAATAGTTTGTTGTTGTAATTGTTATGCAAGACTGTTCGGGCAAAGCTTTTTTCCTCTCATACTGTATCTTTTTTCCTCTCACCTGTCCATAGACTGTCCACCGGTTTATCAGGGAATGCATTTGCTATATACACAGATTTCGGCTTGGTTTCTATGCTGACTGAGAGTGGATGAATATCTTTTGTGATTTTCTGGTGGGGTCCACGGATGAAGGTTGGGGAGGTCCACCGCTGGAATAGCAGATACACGAGGACATGGTCACATAATTTAGTGTACCTATAGTCCCCCTGAATCAATTTACTGAATATGTTTGTGTATTTCCCAACAAAATAAATCGCTGTGCCGGCTTTTAGAATGAATAAGATTATCATACATTCAATTATTTAGCCAAAAAATACAAAGAAATGTTTTAGAAAAATGCAGACCTGCATTTATCAATTTTAGCCAGCAGGGGATGCTAAAGGCACAAGATTAAAAGTGAGCTCTCAAAAATCTATTTTTCTCCCTTTTGATGGTCAATTAATGTTATGGAGTATGATCTCAGTTCTTTATTTGTAATAATGTGTCAACATGGTTGACTTTTCCCCAAAATCTGAGGATGTGCAGATGCCCTCTAAGGCAAGAAAACAATGTATCCTGTGTACCTGCAAGAGTCACACTCAATTAATGTGTATACTGTTTTTACGGAGAACTGTAATAAAGAAGTAAAATTGTGCAGAAAATGCATGTCGTCATTTAGACTTTTTTCTAAAACAATTTGCCTTGAGCAGGAGCCTATGTGCAACGTAGCCATTAAATTTCTTGAAAAACAACACTTCCTTAACCCTCAAGCGACCAACTGACCCCAGACACATACTTTTATTGATACCTTAATGGTAATACACAGTATTTGTTTGTTCCAAAATGTCTTGAAAAATGTCCTTGTTTCTGCCTTAATTTGAAGTTATGTGACAATTAGGTGATGACATATCTTTTGGAGTCATATACAGCATAACCCCAGTCAAAAGCAAGACAATCGACCTGTAACACGCAAGGTCGGTGGTTCGATCCCCGGTGTAGCCATGATAAGATCTGCACAGGAGTTGGGTCCTTGAGCAAGGCCCTTAACCCCGCAGTGCTCCAGGGGGAATTGTCTCCTGCTTAAGCCTGATTTATACTTCTGCGTCGAGTCGACGCGGAGGCTACGGCATAGCCTACGCGTAGACGCGTACCCTATGCCGTACCCTACGGTGTAGCCTGAAACGCACCCCCCCCCAGAAATGTAACTACGAATCGCAGCAACGCGGACCATAAGAACTGTGATCGGTCCGCTTGGTAGCATTGCATTATGCATTTCTGCCTCTTCCGCCACTGATCAGTTTCAGTTGCCTTTGCTGCGTCCGAAACCGAAATCAGTTGACTTGATACCTCGTTGCCTGATTAGTAATCTGTCCTTCAAAAAAATGTGACTTCGGAGGTGTGTTCGCAGCAGGCAATTGATATGCACTTTGAAGGCAGAAAGTTGTCAGAGTGAAAGTAAAGTGATTACGTGATGCATAACTACAAGCAATTTAGCTGGCTAGCTCACGGAGGCTTAAAACGTTACATACGTTATTTCCGTGTGTGAAGCCATTAAAATGGTGTTTATGAATTATAACTAAAACAAAATGTTACGCTCGTTGTGTACTCGCACTTGTGGACAACTCTATTACAGTTCTCCGCCACTGTTTTCAGCCACCGTTAATTTAACGGAAGTAAAATCCATACAGTTAATCGCAAATTATCATTATGGGATATAATGAGGACAATGCAAGGTGACGCAGACAACCCAACCCACTCTCAATGGCGTAGGGCAGTGTTTCCCAACTCCAGTCCTCGGGACCCACTTGCCAGAAGGTTTTTGTTGTAACCAGTAGCTCACACACCTGATTTAACTAATCAAGGGCATTTTTGTGGTTTGATTGGTTCAATCATTAAATCAGGTGTGTGAGTTACTGGTTACAACAAAAACCGTCTGGCATGTGGGTCCCGAGGACTGGAGTTGGGAAACACTGGCGTAGGGGCTACACGTAGGCTACGCTATAGCCTCCTCGCTGACTTGACGCAGAAGTATAAATCAGGCTTTTGTCTAAACCGTCAGTCACTTTGGATAAAGGCTTCAGCCTAATGTAAGGAATCTTTATAAGAATATAGATTTCAGTTGGGAGTTAAAATTATGTTGCAAATGAAAATTATTATATACAGCACCGTGCAAAAGTCTTAGGCTCCTGTATAACATTCTGTACAGATATGATTCTTTCAAAAATAATACAATGAAAGTTCCTAAATGAACGTACTATACATTTTACATTACATTTTAGTAATTTGGCAGAATTGTTAAAAACTGAATCAAATAAATTTTTTATGACCACCCTCCGGTGTTAAAACTGCATCACTTCTCTGAGATAGTCAACACTGTCCTGCAGGGAGTTTGTTCCAAGCATGTTGGAGACTTTTTTCTGCAGAAGTTTTTATGTAAAAAGTAGCCAATTGCTTACAGTTATGTAACATTTTTTTACTTAAATACAAAAATGTCAAGTTTGGCCGGCTCACGTGGGGCAGCAATAATTGGCTCGCTGCTCCAGAGGGAGGGACTTGGCAGGGTTATTAGATCGCCGCACAATAAGCACCTCGGGCGCCTCGGAATCACGGCAACGGGCATGAGACGAGACGGCTTGAAGAAGGCGTGAATTGATTCGCCGTCTTTTGCGCATATATAGAGTAAAACTACTCAAGTAGTCCCATCTCACAGCTAACTCTAACTCATTACCATACCCAGAACTCTAGCTTAATCAAGCTAGCTACTCCCACCTTTCCTTTGTTCAAGCGGCACGCGCGCTCACGCGCGCCCACACACACACATACACGCCCTAACTTAACCTACTAAATTTCCTTACTAACTTCCCGTTAGTTTATCTGTTATGTGTTTGTATGTTTGTTTAATAAATATATTTTATTAAACCCCGGTGTCCGTTTTGGAATCGCATAGACATGAGAGCCGAGTTAAAGCAGTCTTTCGAAGAACTTCCAACCTTCAGGTTATCGGTATATTTAATCATTAATATTGGTTATTTGAATTATTAATTAAAATACAAAATTTGTGGTTAGATATTTCTGATAATAGTAATTTTATGAGACTGATTACTTTTTGCAGTTATACTGCTACACAACGTTGAACTGGCGCCCCAGTTTCGTAGAGAGTAAAATCCTTGCGTTATTTGGCGGCCCGTGCGAGGACCCTACATAATTTGGAGTCCCATGCGAGGACCCCTACACATGTAATAGGTAAATGGTCGGCATTTATATAGCGCCTTCATCCAAAGCGCTGTACAATTGTACTCATTCACCCATTCATACACACACTCACACACCAACACCGATTGGCTACCATGCAAGGCACCGACCAGCTCGTCAGGAGCATCTGGGGGTTAGGTGTCTTGCTCAGGGACACTTCGACACAGCCCAGGTGGGGGATGGAACCGGCAACCCTCCGACTGCCAGATGACTACTCTTACTGCCTGCGCCATGTCGCCCTCACTGGGTAATAAATGTAGCATCAACAGAAAACAAATATGAAGATATACATATTGTTTGTGTTAAACAAGTAGTAATCATTGCACCTACAATTCTGTATTGGTTCATAACAAGTAGAAATGTATCTTACTGTTAAGAGAACTAAAGCTAAAGAACTTCAGCATTTGTGCCAGTACTCTACAGTGGTGTGCAAACATTTGGGTGCCCCTGGTCAAAAAGCCTTTTACAATAAATATCTAACTGAACATAAGCGAACCTGACTTCTAAATGGTACAAAGATAAAAATGACACATTTCTTCAAATCTTAAAGCAAGATTACTTATTATTACAGTTTCAAGATAATACAAAAAGGAAAAAAGCCCAGTGCAAACATTTAGGAAACATATCAGTTTGTACTCTGTAACTCCTCCTCAGGCTACTATAACAGGATGTAAACGCTTCCTGTAGCCAGCTAAGAGTTTTTTAATTCTCACTTTTGGAATTTTTCCCCATTCTTCCTGGCAGAACACCTCTAGCTCAGAATTATTATTCGATTATAATATTCAAGTCTGGGGACCATGGTGACCATTCCAAAACCTTCATCTGTCTTTCCTGGAGGTACTTAATTGTTGATTTTGAATTAAGCCTTGGAACACTGCCTTGTGGGAATGCCAAACTTCTCTTCAACTTCAATGTATGGAGTGCCCTTCAAACATTAGCCTCTAGAATTTCTTGATATTAGGTGGAATCCATTCTTCCTTCCACTTGCACAATATGTCCTGTGCCCCCAGCTGCCACACAACCCCAAAGCATAATGAACCCACATCCATGCTTCATAGTTGGCAATGTTTTCTTCTCTCCAAAGGCTTCACCAGTTCTGAAATGTTTTTGTAGCCTTCTCCTTCTTGGTGGAAATTAACTATCTTCATTCTGACATCTTTGGACAACTTTTGAACTGTTTAGAGGAGCCCATGGTTGTTAACACCAGACAGAACAGCCACTGCGGTTAGATGCTTTAGAAGGCATGGAGTTACTTAAAGAATAAAAGTTAAGCCCTGGACTTATACTGATCCCTAATGAGTAAATAACCTGGGTCTGGGCCTTGGTAATCATCTTCTTAAAAGGTTACAAAGAATAATCCAGAAGTATTCCCAAACTTTTGCATATGGTGCCTTTCCTTTTTTATAATTTATAAATAGTAAAAAACTAAAGTAAAAAGCAATCTGCATGTACAAATTAATTGTAACAGACATTTAATCCAGGGGTGCCCAAATTATTTTGCACCCCACTGTATATGCATGTGCATGGGTTATCTCCTCCCTAGCTAATTTTACACTATCTGGTTGTGCTCAATATCAAAGAGTACAATAAAGAACAAGCCATGATATATGTTTTGTCTGGAGGGCAGACAACGTCCTTAGGTAGCCTAAAAATAAAGTTCAAATATGTGGGTCATGCAAATAACCAAGGAGAAAGTTGCATGCAATTCATGTGAACATCAATTGCCCGTTTTTCCACTCATAGTTTTTCCACTCATACCACTCAGTTCAGTAAGCTATGCCATTCTTATGAATTAATGATTTATTTATTTTTTAATTTAATTTAATTTAATTTAATTTTTTTGTTTTTTTGTTTGAGCAACAGTCATTTTACGGCTGTGAACTGAAGCCATTCTTTTGATCTTCCCTGGTTTTGCTACGTAAAACTTACAATAAACTTGTAGTCACAAAACTATATGTTTTCTGCATTTCCTAGTTATAGAACAGTGTGTTTAAACTATTTAGCCACAGATTTAATGGGAAATTATTTTTTCTACATGGCCCAAAGAGACCCCATACTACACTATTTTTATAAACAAAAATATTGTTTTTGTCACCATATTGCAGAAAGGAATTAAAATTTGTTTTGTATATAATATTTTGCAGGGACTTTAACTGTTAATTTCAGGTAGTCGCACAGCTTTTCTTTTTTCCTCTTCACATAAGTTCACAAGAGCTTTTTCAGAAGAGATACTGAGACAGATTGTGATTCAATTTGCATGTTTAATTGTGAGGTCCAAGTTACTGTCACAGTAGTAAGTCCAAACAATAACTGTTCTAATCATTCTCTAATTGCTGGAAGTGATTGAACTGCCACAAATAGCCATTGAAATTGGCTCCAGTCAAACAACAAAGCAATCAGATTCCCCAATTCTTATTAAATCTATATTTTATTTTTGTTGGAGTCTTGTTTCAATATACATCCTTCCATCCTTGCAGTTGCATAGTATGCGGTGTGTGTGTGTAACCATCTAAGATGTGTGCAAACTACTCATGAGATGTGGATATTCTTTAAGACATACCAAATGTGCCAACCACTCCCAGATTAATGCTCGATAAAGAGAATTGGTGTGGTATCACTGATAATTTGATCTACAGCCTGCATTCTTGAATGTGTGATTGAAAAAGTATGACAGTGGCAGAGCTATCCACTCACCACTGAGACACTAGATGTTGATGGTCCCCAGGGTTGCCACTTTGGACCTCTAGGATGCAATAGTATCCATTCACAAAGCACAAAGTATAGTGTTGAGCTGTGAGCGAGCTAGTGAATTGTTTCCCCAGTGTGTATGGCTCAGGGCTGTGTAGCTAATGCATGGTAGCTGCGTGTTTCAGCACTACCGCTGCCTTGTGGGGGAGCAGTACTGTGACATAACACCTCTACCAGGTGAATGGAATGTGATTGGCTGATCAGACCCCACAAGAAGCACCAGTGCTGTTATCACACAACCCTGCCCTTGGGACACTTTGGGCCTTTGTCCCAACTTGAAGAAGAGCAAGTTGAAACTTTCCTAGACAGCATGGTTCCTGAGGATGGTCCTGGATTCCAGGATTATGATTTTGGCATTAACAGCAGAGAGGCAGAATATTTTAGAGGCTGACTCTTCTATTCAAGGCAGGGGTGAGGGTCAGCTGGAAGCTGGATCCCCACCTCATGGGTCTTAAGACAGTGATGGTCCAAGTTTTTAATTGTTTATGTTATCCTGTTAGCCCTTTTGCACATGGCCCTGCCCAGAGCTGCCTCCCAGGGCTAGGTCTATCCTTCCTGAGGTCCCATGCAGACCAAAGTCCAGTTATTCAGGCTGCAGAGGGCCGCCCGCTATGGGCCCCATAAATGTGGAAAGGGGAAACACTCCAATGTATACTCTGCTAGATTATATCTACAGATGTGTATCTATAAGGTTGGGGTGCAGTGCATGAAGGCTGGGGGAGGTAAGAGCAGTCATCTGGCAGTTAAAGTGTTGCTGGTTCGACCCCGCCTGGGTGTGTTGATGTGTCCCTGAGCAATACACTTAACCCCCAATTGCTCCTGACAAGCTGGTTGGTGCCTTGCATGGCTGGCAATTGCCGTGTATGTGTGTGTGTGCGTGTGTGTGTTTGTGAATGGGTGAATGAGAAGCATCAATTGTACACAAGTTTTCTGAGCAGGGGGCAGTTATACTTGCTCACCATCTCTGCCTACTCCTACAAGTGAGTTTGTGCATCTTTATGTGAAAAACACCACCAGCATCCTTTCAGCTCCCAGAGAGGGCATGTATAGTGCTTCATTCTAACCCTTCTTTCCTTCTCACGATTCTTCAGACTCGTCCATGGAGTATTTGTCTGCCATACTACTGACATATTATTGGAGCTGAGTTCATGCTGAAAACAACAAAATAAAGCACCATAAATAAAAAATACTGTAAACTAAAAAATGGGACAGGGCATGAGTTTCAGATGTCTCGCATTTGGCCATTTCACAGGGGAGGCGAAAAACTCACTATCCAAAATTTTGTTAAATACTAGGGGTGAGCGAGTAGTGCATTACTTGTATTCCTTTCCGTATCCATTGAACCAATTGAATTACTTCGTATCCGTAGCTGTTACTCGAGCTCAGAAGTGGGTGTGACATAACCCGCAAGTGGACATGACATAACCAGGAAGTGGGGTCATCTAAACAGTCCCCTGTACTACATTGCGATTTGCAGTACATTGAAACCAGGACTTTCACATGAAGCAGAACTACTACAGTTTTGCACTCTGTTATGCAGGTAAATCTCTAATAAATCTTTATCTGGTTAATCTCAGCATAAGTCTTCATTCTTGTCATAGTTGGTGTTCTCATTGGTAATTTCCTGTTGCTTTCAATTTCTTTGCTGGCTGATGGGCGCACTGGCTAAGCTGGGAACCCTTCTCACGGAACCGCAAGCTGTGTCACAGAAAATATGAAGCCGATGCGACTCCATTTGCGTGTGAGAGAGAGCAACGTAATCTGTCCCTGATTCGTCAACAAAGATATTTTCTAATAACACAATAACTTGAAGAAAAAAGAGTGTGTGCGCATGCGACAGGAAGCATGTGACAGGAAGAGAGAGCAACTGCAATCTAGAGCCACAGCCGATATGATAAAACTGCTTGCTATTGCTTGCGTTAATAGACAATTGTGTTTTATTCTAAATCAGAAATCAGATTAGTCCACAGCACCTTGCATGCTCAAAATGAGTTTAAGGGACACAATTATTTTTTTCTATGAACACAAATCAGAGAGCTGTGTGTGTGTGTGCGTCTGTCTGTATGCAAGGCTCAAGCTGAAGTAGGCTAACAGGCTGTTCACAAAATCTCCCCGGCGAACAGCCTGCGTGTGAATAGTGCTGCTAAAAATGTGTTCTATTCTAAATCAGAAATCAGATTAGTCCACAGCACCTTGCGTCCTCAAAATGAGTTTAAGGGACACACTCAGGGTAACAATTCGTAACATACTTATTGACTCTAGTTTTTATTATCAAGACTTGATGGTTCAGTGTGCAAAGTATTCATTCACAATGTTTCATTTTTTTATTTCATTTTTTAAACTGCAACGATGTTCAGAACCCATTCGTATAGCACCACTATCTGTGTTGCTTTGAATTTAAAATGAGAAATAATAGAAATAATACCCTACAAGGTATTATTTAAATTATTTAAATTAACACAAATGAGAGAGCTATGTGCTGTGTACTGTGTGTGTGTGTGTGTGTGTGTGTGTGTGTGTTTATGCAAGGCTCATGCTGAGGAAGGCTAACAGTTTTGTGTAGCCTACTGCCAAACAGCCTGCTCGTGAATTGAATGATGCTGTTGACAAATGATAACTGTTGGAAACTGATAAACAATGCACAAAATAAAATAATGAATGATTTGTAATTATGTCCTTATTCTATGATCGGAACAAGTTCACACAACAGTCTCTTGACATGCACAAGATAAATGGCAGCCAGGCAGTCAGTTTTACTAATCCAGGAGGAACCAGGGGGGAACAGGCCTATCACGTAAGTGTTAACTTTGTGTTACAAATTCATCACTGATGTATTTCTACTGCAGCCAATGTAATAAATAGATAAATAAAGCTGGCCAATTCTCCCATTACAGATAATGAATCCAAATTACTCGTACAACACTCATATGAAACGAATACTCAGATCACCCCTAATTAATATCCGAATCGCGTTCTTGAATATCAAATCTACCATTTACTTAAATTTCTAATTTGTTCTGTAAATATGTTAAATGTATTTAAATATTGGGACTACTAGCACGGATAAATGTAACAAATAGACTCACCATACATTTTGGAGTCCCAAACAAACTTGTGTTGCGTGTTCATACAAGTTCGTCATTGATATAGTTTGAAAGATGGAGATCACACTTTACCGGTCTCTACAATGACAAGTCTCTCTTTGTTATTATAAACCGTCTATATAAAACGGTGTGTGTACGTTATCTACTTTGTAATCGAAATGAACTTAATGTTATCATCACCTCGCCGCTAGTAGCCTACCAAAATTCAATAAGTGAGTTGATTAGGAAAGGAGTAGGAACGAAGAAAATACAATTTAGGCAACATCCTCGGATCTAAATACCAGCAAGGCCACCAAACCCCGGTGAAGCAAATGATGACTCATAACAAGTTATTTAAATAATGGCACCTTGTCTTTCAGTGTCCCGATAAACGTCTACAACAAAAACAAATGACTTGTGTGTGTCAGTGTCGTCTGGTGTAATGTAAACTAGCAAGTTAGCTAACGTTAATGCAGTGGGGATACATTATTGCAATAGCATTGCTTAGCTAAGGTTAGTGCAATGGGGATACATTATTCCTACTAATGTTAGTTAATGTTAGTACCATTGCTTCAATAGTGGAGTGGGGATACATTATTGCTAGCTAACGTTCACAATACCGTTGCTTAGCAACCAATAAACTACTGTTCAGCGGAAGAATACATTAAAGGTCCATTAAAAATTCATCAATTTAAAGTTTGCCTTGTCTGTCTTTAGTGAAATTTTTTAAGATAAATGTGGTAACCGTTGTATAAAAGCATTATGGAACCGTTAAATGCCAATATCCACGATATACCACAGATTCTCGTTCCCTAACGCTTAAGTAATTAATATATTCTCTACAGTAAGTATTCATATATTCTCACTTTTTTCTGCCAACTTCAGTTGCCCAGTTGCTCATGTCACTCAGCTTCAGAGAAAATTTATGGACTTCTGGCAACTGGTTGACCAAATCACTTTCCATGAGGATGCCTGGTGAGTGACCAAAGTTGGGCAAAATAAATTTGCTTATCTTTACACCTGTCAACATCCAATCAGACATTTTGATCCTATTTTGTGAATAATGTTTCCACCTAGCTTCTCTCATAGCAATGGATAACCAGTTAAACGCTTAAGGATAGCCAGTAGACTATGACAAATATGTAGCTTTTGCTCTACCAAAATCAGTCACATGAACACCAAAGCACATTACAGCAAAACAAAGTTTTTGCACAGCACTTGTGAAACAACAACTACTGCTAACAATCTATTCAATTCAATAATCCTTTATTTGTGCTTTATCCAAAGCACTTTAAAATTGATGGCTTGCTAAGGGCACTTCGATACACCCAGCATGGGGGATCAAACCTTCCGCCTGCCAGACATGTCTTGCCTCCATGTAGTAGTAGTAGCTAACTATTAAGAGAGATAGATCACTATCTAGCTAGCTAGCTAGTGCAAGATACAAATTGAGAGAGATAGAGATATGTAGCTAGTGACCAAGAGAGAAATGGATAGCCTATATTGTTAGCTAGTGAGATAGCAGCAATAAAAAATGTAAATGATCAGTGTCATGACATAGGTAACTATTGAAACTAGAGGATGGCAACAAAAAAAACCCATCTTTGATAGAGGTGTATGACTATTTAAAAATGTTGCTGCACTAGACCACTAAGAGGAAACAATGGTAAGCACTTGCCCCTCCCTCTGCCTAGTACACTTGAGTGATCCGTTAGCTCACACTGAGAATGTGGTAAAAGTACAGGCCTATCCAAATGCATACTCATATACTATGTAACATTACTCAATAATTATCCTCTGAGCCAACTCTTGTTCCTTATATCATGTTAATACCCCTGCACTTTCCTTGTCAAATATGTCAATAAATATATTACATGCAATTATATAGGGAGTTCTGCACATGTCAAGCAGCAGAAAAATGTTCACTATCAAATGTGATGCCTTTTTTTTATTTTTATTTTTTTAGAAATTTGTATTCCAATGCAACTTCCTACTTATAAAACTTTGCTGAAAAGGTTTTGTGGTGCATCCACAGTGTGTAATTTTTGACAAGACATTTGGCTCTGTCTATTGCAGAAAACATGATCAATTTTGCTATGTGTTTCAAATGCAAATTATGTACAAAGAATCAACCCTGTTATTTCTCACGAACCCCCTGATTTTATAAGCCCATTGCTGGCAGATCAAACAGACTGCTGTTCAGCACTGACTGCTCTCCAGCTCTGTACTTTTATGACATGGACTGTCTGCTTAATGGACTGTGAGATTCTTCCCATTTACCCTGCACAGAAATAAAAGAAATCTGGTTGGCACTCAGAAAAATTGCTAGTTCCAGTTAAATCCCTGAGCGAATTGGAAATTAGAAAATGATAAGTATGCCCATCAATCTTTTGGAAATTTCTCAAATGAAACGCCCCGGTATTCAACTTAGATGGGATAAGGTAGGAGGGGACAGACTTGACCCTTCTACAGAAAATGCCCCGCTCGTATCATCACTTGTCTCATTTAGTTAAGGGAAAACAATCCCCTCCAAAACTGAAGTACAAGCAACATACAATTAAATTATTCTGTAGGCCCCAGTAAGTGATTATTTGTGAATTAATAAAACAACCTAACAAATACATATATAAGGACATGTGCACACATTTTTTAGCTTTAGGTTTGATAATCCCTTACTGTTTCCATCAGTCAATCCACCATTGTGTCCTTTATGTACAGTATTTATGAATTGACAATTTGTCTGCTTCATCAAAACACAATACAGTTAGTGGATGCAATAAGTGTTCCTTGTATGTACAGCAATTCCTTTTTATATAAATAAAAAAAATATTAAAGTGAAATATTGCTATTTAATTCATGTAGGCCTACTGTATGTCACTATGGATACCAAGCATATACAATATTTATTCGCTTGGTATAAATGTACCCTTCCCCTTTGTCCCAGAGTGAGTTCCATATTATGAGGATTGAAAACACACAGATCTGATAGGGAGACAGGGTTCCCAGGAAATAGTGAGGAAAGACCGATATGGAGGAACACAGTGGAACATAGCCATAACAAAATAGAACAATATCTACAATAAAAACAATTCTTGTGAAATTAAATTAAATGTATAGCTTTGGCTTTGTGAAGGAGCGGGTGTTCTTCGGGTTTTAAGAGTAACAAATAAGTATATGTACAGTGCTGTTGTTATTCATTAACCTTGATAAATGAACCCATTTTTTATTATACACCCCCCCCCCACACTTAAACAAAATCAAAAATAAAATAATAATAATAATAAGTAAAAGAGATAACTTCTGAATTAAAAAAAGGACATGCTTCAAAACTTCTGGCTTGACTGGTAATTGTTTAAAGAGTGGCCAAGCAGCTGCTTATCGCTCATCGAGGTGTCTGAGTAACACAACTACAATAATGAATGGGTACAATAGCTGGCCTGCTTCAGACACCAGTTCGCTCTGAGGCAAGTTAAAGTTAATCAAGTACAACAGGCTCAAATTAGTGAATTTAAATTCAAGTGGCAGAGGTGTTAAACTGTGCCGCAGTCCGTTTGCCGAGGTGCCGGCTGGTGGAGAGGAATTGCGAGGGGAAGTCTCTTACTCTTTCGGGACTTCATGCTTCGGTTCTTTACCACCCATGCATATGGGGGACACTAATGACAGAGAGCCCAGGCCATCAGGGAATGCAATTCCGCACAGATATTTTCACCGAAATGGATTATTTCAGCCTCGTTGGTCACAGATTCTGGAGTTTTCCAGCGATTCATCTTACTATTAATAATGTCAGGGAATTTTAGGCCTCTGAATTAAATAATGATAAATAGGAGAACCTGAGTGAGCCAGGCCTGCACCACTGCTGTTTATTTCTGTGTGAAGTCCTGTCAGGCCTGATAAATCGTATTCCTGAAATAGTTTATAAAGTACTGAATTGATGTGGCAAAGGGGAGAATTAATGTTACGAAATGGGCCTGCTACCTGGGTTTTGATGAAAGCTGAGGAAAGTCTTTTATATAAATTGTCTGTGTAGGAAATGGTGTAAATGAGAGGTGAGGAAGACACGGGGAAAAATAATGGTCACTGAAGCGTCCTGCGGGATGGAGGTCAGCCGGGGAGATGCTTCTACAAAGAGCCGCAGAGGTAGGCATGTGCTGATCATTCATAATGGCACGGGAAGGGCCTTCCTGTAAAGAAGAAAAATGAAAACTATTAAAGGCCCTGTGTGCAATGTTGGCTTTGGTGTGTCAGCAATTATTATCCAGGGACACTCTCAGATCTCCAGACACAAAGAGGCGAGAGGGTGGGAGGGTGGGAGGGCAATGGAAGCGTAATACTTTACTGTGGAACTTGAGCCTATACACTGTTCTGTAGTTGTTTACTCGCAGTGTATGATATGAGGATTCATCCAAACAACAGTACATTTTCTACTTAAGTATTTATTTCATGCTTTATTATCGGTGACATTAGGTCAGCTATTAAATTATTTGCAACAGTTTGGAATGCCAGTTAAAGTACAATAAATTAATGACATCAATATTGGTGCAATATTAATAACAGCATTCGTGTACATTACTAGGCTTGATTATTGGTGGAAACATATGGTTGGCAAACTAGCTAACTAGCCAGCCAACATAGCTATCTAGGCTGCAGTGAAAGGAATCAACCGTCCTGTTGAACAGTTAAGCAAGGAAACCATGAAGAAAACCCTTCACATGTACACAACATGCTATGTAGTACATATTGAAAATATTCATATTCAAAATAACTACCGTGCACTAATTTTTATAAAAAAATAGTTTTGATTTACATATTTTTACCCTATGTTTCATGTTTGATGATTAAACTTCTTGATCCATTAATTAAGTATGCAAGGGGCAAGAATTACTTTCGACCTTAAAATGATGAACCTTCAGAAATAGTGTTGATAGTAAATCAACACTTTTACTGAAGCAGCAAACACTAATAGACCAACATATGTAATCACTTATATGAAGCTGCCATTTGGAGCAGTATGCATTTTGTTGGGATCACAGACAGTAAATGGCTTCATTACCCATGAAAATCTTTCAGGACTTGGAAAATCACCAGTGGCAGATATAAATGACTCTTTTCCATGCCTGCAATGACGTTGTTCTTTAGTTTTACGCATTTGGAGGGGGACAGACTTTCTTACTCTGTACCTCCACAGCTTGAGAGACTATTTATTCATACAAGATCCTTATAACTGATTCAATCATTCTGTATACAGATTGCCTTTGCAAATCTTATCTATAGGTTTAGTCCATGCTTCAATAGGAGTGAAATGAAAACCATTCTGTTTAGAGATGTTTCTGAAGAAGATGGTGCAACAGGTAAAGAATAAACCACCACGACGCATGCTGTTATAAAAATAAATAATGATGCAGTGGTGTGATGTGATGGGGCCCCCAGGCAAAGCCAAGGACAAGAACGCACACTCAGAACATCAGTCAACCGATGATAATTTGTTACGTATCCACACCATGATGTGAACTCACGAATGCCCTTAGTCACATCAAGGAGATTTACAGCAGGATATTTGAGTCAGTTTTGATCCACACTCATACATCCGTGCCTTGGAGCTCAGCCCTAGTTTTCAAATGACTCTGGGTCATTTGACTACATTTGACACCATGTCTGACACCATGCCTGAAGTGTAGAAACAAAGCTATTGTACATTTCAGAAGTTACACTTTTAAAAAGCGAGTGGGCTTGCTTAAATCGTTATCTGACCTGACTTGCATATGAGCCCACAACCTTTATGGTCAGATGTACAGATAAAATTTGACCCCTGTTATGAAAAAAGGTTGGCGGTAGGGGTGTTATAATGGGTAGCCTGCGGTATAGCACCTCCGGGCTGTGGGTTTTGTGAAGCAGATGAAAACACCGCAGGCCACTTTCACTGGAGTTACATCAATACATACTTAGCTAAATTAGCCTTGTTACAGATCATTGTCCATTGTTCAAGTCTGTATGAGGGTCATATGAGATATTCAGGTGTAATCGCTTGATATCTTCATTGTTGTAAAGCCTGCCTAGGTTATTTTCAACAGAAGTGCATATAGAAATTATGCCTGTGATAAGCTTCTGCCTGATTCTCTCACAAGAGAAAAGAGTTAAAAACACATTCATTTATGATCACTGACTTCAACATGTGGCATGTGTTATTCAAATATATGGCTTATAAGCGAAACGCAAATGTTCAAAATTGAATTCATAGGGCCAGCTAATTATTCAGATCACAACATGCACACTTGATGGAAATTTGAAAGATTGGAAAGTGCATTAACTGGTGTAAAAAAAACATACATTTAAATGAATGTGTTCAATTAACGTGTTCATTTAGACAGCTGTAAAATAGCTACAATCTTTGAATTCTCAACCATGAAATCCTGGCCTTTTCTTTATATCATATACAATATTTATTGGTATCTGTTAATCATAGGAAAAAGTGTTACCACTCTTTTTTTGTTGTTCATGCAGTGGAGGTCACTGCATTAGCTTCATAGCAATTTACTACTATTCGCTAGCTCTATAATGGTTTAGACCCCTTGCGTAACATAATTACATATCAGTATATACTGCATTTACATTACATTTACATTTTAGTCATTTGGCAGACGCTTTTAATCCAAAGCGATTTACAAGTGCATAGGTTCATCCACAAGTCAAAGCATCACATCCATACCTAGGAAAATACATAGGAAGTGCTGTTCTAAACATATAGTCATTATAAGTGCAATTTTTTCCTAAAAAAAATTAGACAAGAGGGATAGGGATATCAGAAAGGGGGGCAGGGGAAATCAGCAGGGAGGACTAAGGTAGAGTTTGAAAAGGTGTGTTTTTAGACTGGGTCGAAATAGGGGGAGGGATTCGGAAAACAGGCGTGAATGTGCAGCTCGACCGCCAGGTGCTTGTAGTGAGACTGCAAACAGCACTGGACAAATTTATACACTTATCACAAAGCATTGTCAGCTGTATCTTATCTGGGAATAAAGCCCACATAGAAAGCTGACTTTAGAATTAACATCACCTAGTATTCTAGCTTTATGCATTTTATATAGGTATTGTCATCAAATTAATTGAAAATTAGCACTACTACTGTCCGCAAGAAAGCATCCACATTTAACTAAAATGAACTTGGTTCAACAGCCGACAGTTTCGTTTCATAAGTGCATTACACTGTTCTGCTGTCACAGTCTAATTCCAATGCTTCCTAAAGAGATGGCTGCAAGTAGTTCTGTAAAGAAGTATGGATTTGTGGCCAATAACAGGCATAATCTGCCTCGCATTCAGACATACATTTGCCAGTTTCCACAGACCTTGCAAAGTGCCACAGAGGCTGTGATTACTTTAAATGTTTCATGCACTTGCAGTTTTGCCTATCTTTAACAGTAATGTACTGAGGAGGCTTTGAGAATCTCTAGCAATGTTGTGCTGAGGAAGCTCAGTCCATCCAGCTCTAGAGTGAAACATTGTCACAAAAGCTTGCTTTTTGTGTAATTGAGATGGTAACGATGGCACATGGATTTTCAAGTAAAGGAGAAAGCAACAACTTCTGAAGAGATTCTGCAAGACACAACAATTGCCAGGATGTGCAAACACAAAGCCACAATGACTTTTGTTATTTCATGTGAAACCTTGTTGTTTTTCTCTTGTTGAGTGGCACTGTTGCATATTCTTACCACATTTTTGTCAGTTCAAATTTTTGTTCTCAGGTGCCTATTCTCAGCTTTCCCCTTATGTCAAACCTGTGCCCTTACCTATCAGGACTTCTCCAGTGGTCAGAAAATTGATTTTATTTATTTATTTATTTCAGTTAAGGATGCGTTTCATGTGACACATGTATGTGGCTTTGCAGGCTCACCGCCAATGATGTCATCTCGTGTTGATGTTACTTTGCAGCAGAGCCACTGGCTGGATCTTTCAGCTGCCCCAGTGAGCGCTTCAATGGCTTGACATTGGGCCTGGCCTTGTACTACCATTTCAGCAGCCTGGTTGTTGACATGGCCACAAATCCCCTGCAGCCAAACCTCCACTGGTCAGACCCTTGCTTCCCAGACGCATTGTTCTGCTTCGGCTGCCAGCTCTGAGTACCGGAGTCTCTTTCGCACATAGTCCTCGTCTACAGCATCCTCCCAGGGCCCGGTCAGCTCCACAATGTACACGATGCGCAGTGAGGGGGACCAGAGAAGAAAATGTGCTCAGAGGTTAGTTGTGATGATTGGAAATAATAATTATATCCAAACATGAAGGCTTTTATTTTTGTATTTATTCATTTATGTATTTATTTAGAAAGCAATACATTGGCTACTATCATGATTCAAGATAGGCTGGCTTATTTTTAAGGTGTATTTAACTTAATTTGATTTCTGATGGAATCTGTTTCTAACATCATTATGCTAAGGCAAAAAATGCACTTTCTTTCTGTGATGGGCTGAATTGTATGCACCAGCCTATCAAGGCATTGCAGTCCGAGGACTATTTCATACTAGCAGCAGCTGCCCACTGATTTATTTCATTTTTGTTTACAGTCTTATTGTACCTTTTCCTTCAAATGAACCGAAATGTAACGACGGGCATTGTCAATTGTTAACATTGCTAATGTTAAAGGAATTGAAGCTTTCCACTCAGTCACATTCCATAGATAAAGGAAGTACCTTCATGCAAGAACAAGGTTCTTCAAATCAATCTAATCTTATTTAATAATATACCAACATGCTGTTTTTAAGGAGCAGAGAAAGGAAAGCTTCCTTTTCACATCGACTTTTTATAGAAGTTATGCAGTAATGCAAAATGATCCCTTACTGTGATATGCATGAAAATACTTTTTGCTTAGCAGTCATACTCTAGTCTTTTCAGGCCAGCTGAGATTTAATCATGCCGATTCAGCATCAGATAAGCACCGCGCAACATTCCTGTAAGGACGTGGAAAAATATTTTCCTAGGCCGAATTTAAAAATGATGACCTGTGCTATCCACATTTGGAGTTTAGATCACCATTGTGTGTCTGTCTCACCACCCCTGGTACTTCTGTCTGTGAACGGGATAACAAAAGTTATGGATTGTTTTGGGTGAAATGTTGTGAAAGGACTGTGGGATAAGGAACAGATTTCAGGAAGTGAGTGCTGGTGTGACAGCTTTGCCAGGTAAACAATTTAGTTTTTAATTGTAAGTCAACAGACATACTTTGGCAACTCAAGAGGAGAAGTAACAAAAAAAAGAGAAAGGAAATCTTGAAATCATAATGGTAATCATTCAAGCTTACAAAGAAAAGGCTGACTTTGAGAAAGTTTGAGAAAGCAGATGAGAAAGACACTGTAACATCTTTTGATTCCTTTGGAATGTCAAAAAGAGTTTGATTTTCTGCTAAGTTAAATAAATGGAACTCATAAAAGCACATCAAAATTCAATAATTTCTATTGAGAGCAATGCTATTACCTTTTTTATGCACTGCATTCTTTCATCTTCACCGGCAATTCTTCCAAAAGTGCTGTGCTGCAGAGTGCAAAGGCAAGAAGGAAGCATGACCTGTACTGTGGATATCTAATGATAGAATAGAATGACCCAACTCTATCCAGACACACATCCACACTCATTCATGCAATGATATATTATTTGAATGTTTTGAAATAAAACTTTTGCAATACTCTATGAAATGCTGTTTGGAATCTGCAGTTATTACTGTACTTTTAACTAGGACCACCAGTTTGTCTTCCCTTGTTTTCTAACATTGTACTTCAGGCCTCCACCAGCTAGAGGTCGCAATAGCCTCTTTGTCAAGCTCCGTCTCAACAATTATCCAATGCTCCACCTCAGCATTCTCCCATTTTGTCTATGTAAAGAAAGGAGTTAAGGAGAGAGGAATGTTTTTGGAGTATTGCACTAGTCTTGCGTATATATTTGTATAGTTAAGCTAGTTTTATACAGTCTGTTAGTGTTGAAGACTAGGTATTACTAGGTATTTATTAGACTTATCTTGGATTCTTATTAAGTCTTCTGATGCTATAGCCTATCCACTTAGAGGTTTGACGCGTTATGTGTTTGACGCGTTGTCTCTTCTGCATGCCACTGTTGTAATGCGTGGTTATTTGCATTGTCACGTTCTTGTCAGCTTCGAACAGTCTGGCCCTACTCCTCTGAACTATATCAGTAACAGTGTGTTTCTGCCCGCAGAACTGCTGCTCGCTGAATGTTTGTTTTTTTCCACCTAATTCTCTGCAAACTCTAGATAAAAGCAGATCAGCAGAGCTGAGACACTCAATCCACACAGTCTGGCACCAAAAATCATTTGAATCATTCAAAGTTAGTTTGATCACATTTCTTCCAAATTCTGACATTTGCTGTGAAAAACAGCGGAACCTCTTGACCACATCTAAATGCTTTTATGCATTTAGTTGCTGCCACATGATTGGCTGCTTAGATATTTCCATTCACAAGCTGGTGTACAGGTCTACCTAATAAAGTGATCACTGAGTGTATAGTTTAATAAGTTGGGTTAAGGTCTGGTCTTTTTTTGAATGCATTCTGCTATATATTTAATTCAATGTTTAGGATCATTTCCCTGCTGCATCGTCCAACTTCTACTGAGTTTCAGCTGGAGGACAGCCACCCTGAACTTATCCTCTAGAATACCTTGATGAACCTGGTAATTAATTTTCCCCTTGATAATAGCAAGCTGTCCAGGCCCGAGGCAGTAAAGCCACCATACTTCACCATTCCGATGATGTTTTCAGGTTGGTTTGTGGTGCCCTTTTTAGGCCATACGTAGTGCTGCATGTTCTTCCCGAACAATTCAACCTTAGTTTCCTTAGTCCACAAAACATTTTCCCCAGTAGCATTCTGGAGTGTCAGGGTACACCATGCCTATAAAATATTTTGCGTATGGTAGACTCATGAACAGCGATGTTAACTAGTTCCAATTTTACCTCATTGAGCATTCTTCATTGTGCCTTTGGAGTTATCTTGGCTGGGGGCCTACTTCCAGGGAGAGTAGCTAGAGTACTCCATTTATGTGCAATTTGTCTAACTGTGGACTGATGAATATCAAAATTCTATGAGAATAATGTTATTAGTTTAAACAGATTATTGTAATTTAGATGAAGATCAGACCATAGTTGTTTAGTTCTCTCAGGGTTAACAGAGTTTTTTTTATTAGTATTACCACATATTTTACAAAATACTAGCAAAATAGTTGTAATATGTAGTGATTAATAATTTATTTTCACTTTCATTTCATGAACCAACAACTTGATAAAACATACATTTTATATGAAGTACATGGTGAGAGACCTGTTAAAGGTTCTATGCAGAACCATTAGTTCTTAAAGTGACCTGTGTCAGCTCCGATGTATATTTGTTCATTTGAACGCCAAAGGGCTTTTGCTGTTTGAAGGACAGACCAGGCCTAGAATATTTTACACAGTTATCACATTGCCTTAAGCCCAGTGGTTCAATGTAAACAGAAACCAATTCAAACAACACTGATAGAATTAAACAACCTCAGGAGGGTGGTCTGTAACCTAATAACAAGGAAAATAAATGTTTCTTTCCTTTGTAGTCATTCAAGTATACAAGGTTACGGCAAGTATTGAAAAATGCAAAAACTTTGTCTTCCTTATCTTCAAATGTTTGATCAAAGGTTCAATCATTCCAAGCAGTTTCTTTAAAATATTATTCTTATCATTATTATCATTTATTTTTATATTTTGTTGATTGGTATTTTAGGTGCCTGGATCCACAGAGGTGGTTCACATTTTCATCAACATATTGTTCATGTTCAAGTCCGAATATTTTTGGAGTATTAATGCTATTGCATATTCCAGACTTAGTGGCAGTGAAACAGTATGTTCCTAAAAAAATGTATAATTCTCAGTCTGACCCATACACAGCCCTGATTTCCTTAATTTCTACTCTTTGTTAAATAGCCCTTGATTGATGTAGTCAGGCTTTAAGAGATTGCGTTTGGAATTTCAAACACTTAATAAGGTGCTGAAAATGACTTCAAGCTTTCAAATGTTAAACAGGATGAAAATACAAATTAGCTGAAACTGCAGCGTACACATACTTAATGCCACAATTAATTCCAATAATCAAATAGTTTATCCTCAGAGGAAACTATTACCAGAGATTATTAGTGCACCATGGTTCACTAATCATCCGATGACAGCCTTGTTTTATGTCACTGATGTAGTCTACCTTCTCTGTTTTGTCATTGTCACTCAGTATCTGTAAAAAACGAATAGTCACCCCCCCCCCCCACACGCACACACACACACAGACAGCTCATCCCACGGCTCCTATTGATGTCAACCTTTGCTCGCAGTTATCATCTGCGCACAGCCAGGCTTCATTTTGAATCAGAGGAGGGTGGATAAATAAAACTGGACGGCTTTCAGTTCCAATCACATCCCATTTCAACAAGCCTCAACCAGCAGGTTCAAGAGAAATAATGGATTTCAACATTTAACAGCAGAACCTGAGATTTAATGTAGATGTATACCATGTGCGTATGTGTGTGTACATGTGTGTACATGTGTGCACTAACAGATAAAGAAACACATCAATCGTACGGTTTGAATAAACAGATTTTAAGATTTTAGACATTTAAAAGTTAAAAAATACTTGCTTCTCTAAATTACCAGAGAATGTAATTTGGCAGGCAAAAGAATGGTCATTCTGATATTCACACTGTTCACATTTGTATGAACTTGAAGGAATAATAAAGTAGCATCACAAACTACTAATTGTTTTGGAGATTTACAATTAGTAACTGACAACATAGATTAGTAAATTCCATAGTGATTCTGCAGGTTGAAAATAAAATGAATAAATATGGAAAAAATGAATAGTTTTCACAAATTATGCAAATAAGATATGCAATGGCAATTAGGAAATGATAATATATAAACATTTATTTGTATTTTCAACAATGTATAAACCATACAATGAGCTCTTGTTTGATGTTCACTGACATCAAACTTGGCCTAGATGAATAGGTAATTTAAATTATCAACAAAATGAAAATAGAGAAATGCTGCTGCTGTGTTTTGTTCAGTGAAATGATGTTCATGATATTTTTCAACAATTCTTGACAACCAGGCATTTGAGAAGCCTTGATCTTAATGGATATTCTTAACCACAAGAAAATGAATGGGTGACATTAAAAGGAGGCACAGTGCATAATGGTTTGATACATCCCAATGCATTTATTGATTAATAAAAGGTTGCAGAAACCTATTTACTAGATTTACCATCAGCCTGTGTGTTTCTGCTGTGTAGGTAATTCTAAAGATTTAAATGGTACCATTGTGTAGTTTTTTAATGTCTAAACCGTTTTAATGTACCACTTTTCCTTCGTATAAAACACTTGATGTGATGATCCATCTCATTGTAAATAGAGTACATAAACAGGCACATGCAGCGGAGCAGAGATTTTTTTTATAAAAGCAAAGGGGCAAGTTCCCTATGTGCCCCTTTGATTTAATTAAGAAACATTTGTATTATTTCTGTTGCTATTGTTTAATTAACCCTAGTGTTGTCTTAAGAGTCAAAAATGACCCGCCACTATGTTTAACAGCAGAGAAAACCCCTTAAATTATATTTTTTTCAACTTGAAATTTGATGACGCAGTTTGTGATGAGTGAGAGGTTGCTTATTCATGCAAAATAGATTTGGGGGTTAAAGTTCAATTAAGCTTTTTAGGGGTTTAGTGAAGGCGGGTCCTTTTTTAACCCTCAGGACAAGGGGAGTATACAGAATGTTAAGACTACACAAGGGTTAATTCGTTTTGATGAGGAATATTCTGTGCAATAGCTTGGTATAGTAAACCAAAGTTGGTGGTCCCTTTTCTCACTTTTGAGCCCTGTACGTAAAGGTTAATCAAACACATTAACTGCATTTGTGTGTGCTCTTTATAACATGGTATACCATCAACCACTGTAGCAAGAACATCAATATTACTCATAGCTAGAGTAAAGATAAATAAAAAGTGTTTTGACAACACAAGGGACATGTGAAGCAGGTGGCTACCACATGTAAATTTTTCATAATGAATCATTAATGTTGGCTCAATGAAGCCTTGGGCCTACACTGAGCAAATTGGATCTTGTTCTTTTATTTCCTGAGAGATTAAATTACAGACTTAAAGGATTCCCATAGGACATGGTGGAAAATATCATTGAGGTCTGCTTTGTGTGTGGTGAGACCATTCTAAGAAAAAAAACTCTTCTTAAAATGTCATTGTAAGAAAAGAAATAAACCCACAGTACACACAGTATATGTAGTTAATACAATAAGCTAACTGCAATTGTCTGAAAGCAGACAAACATGGTGAGGGAGAAATTGTAACCTCAGAACCTCAGAAAATGAACCTCAGAAAATGTCAGTTATATATATATATGTAATTAATTCATTAAAAAATAAAAAATATGCCATAGGGCCAGGTTCTAGGCAGAAATTGACTGTGCATGGGCCCCTCTCCCCTTAATGTCTGAACTGCAAGGGCCCAACAATTCACAAATAAAAACAAGTTTATTTAAAGAAAAGGGTTGAGGGTGTATGGATATGTAAATGCTAGTATGTGTGTAGAAAGGGGAAAATATAAGGAAAATATGAAGCACTTTGTAACTGACACCTTGCACTGGTCCAAAATGGAAACAACTCCCACACAAGCAGGGTGAGTCCAATCAAATTAATCAAGATCCACTGATCAGGTCTGGGGGGGGGGGGGGGAGGCCTACTGTATGTCCTTCTGGATAAAAGTGTAGAAGCAGATACAGTGGGCTCCAGAATTATTGGCACTCTTGAATAATATGTACAAAAACTGATGTAAACTAAAAAATAATACAGTTACTGACATAAGCTTTCCAACATGCTTAATGGAGAGCACTTTATTAATGATTCAATGGAATCAACCAAAGCCTCACATTTTTCTAGTAAAAATAAAACAGGTTCCACAATTATTGACACCCCTGGATTAATACTTTGTGCAAACACCCCTGGCAAAGATGACAGCCATGAATATTTTCCTATAATTTGTGATAAGGTTAGAGAACACATTTGGAGGGATTTTTGACCATTCCTCCATGCAGAATTATTGATATCCTTGGGATACCCCCTCTTCAGTTCAGACCACAGGTTTTTCACGGTATTAAGCACAACCACACTCACTATAATATTGTGGAAATAGGTTCAGGCAGCTACAGGCTAAGTGCAATCGACTCCTTTGTTCCTCAACAATAAATAAGCTCAACAGTATATAAGTCATGTGTACATTCTTTTTGCCCATTTTAACTTTTTTTTTTTTACTATTAACTAACATTGTTTATTCTTATGCATTATATGTTTGTTGGCTTGTTTTCGTGTTGGTATTTGTAGTGTTTTTGGGGTTATGTGATATTGCTGCAGCAAGAGTTTCTTCTCAGGGGCAATTTAGATTATGCTAAACTGAATTGCACAATACAAAGATACAGTATTTTGCACTGGGAACTTGAACATTTATAATAAGCTTGCAGGAGCATAGATTGGCTTGTACTGTAGTAACCACATTTCCCACCCATCAGATGGTTTTTGGAATTATAGCATGCAGGGATTATGTGCACCACATTTCATGCTGAGTGGACAAACCAGTTGTACCTTGAGGGCCGAAAAATACCTATAGCAGACTGTCCAATTTTATCCGTACCATTTCAAGAAAGGTTTGCAAAAAAATCTATATTTGGACCTTCATGTGTCAAATTTGTCATACATGTACCTGCCTATAGGCTGGCAAAGTGTCTGTATTTTGGGTACTAGTGCAGATTTAATAAGACGCTGAATCTTAAATAATCAATTTCTGATCACAAAATCTGGTCACAAATTTTGTGGGAAGTATATGAAGGCCAGGAATATAATAATACATATATAAATATGTATAATATATATCTTTTTTTTAAACAATTATGGCAATTTGGAATACCGGACAATCCTATAAATGTATCATCCTACACAGTTTTTCCTTGCTGGCAACTGCCACCTTTCACTGTTTACTCTATCCACCAGTCAAGTTGTGCAGTCATTGCATCAGAGCCAGATATCTTTCTGCTCACCTGGATTCTGTTGTGGGTGCGATATTTACTCAATATAGTTTAAAACAACTGTATCAGTGGCAAACTTGCTTTGTAGAGGAAGCATGTGTATTACCCCCAACACACATTAAGAAAGATGGTTCAGGAGGCACAGAAAAACTCAACTACTACCCTCACATAATTACTAAATTCGGTGGCAATTTGGGATAATTTATTTATCCTTTATTTTTACAGATAGTCTCATTGAGATCAATATCTCTTTCGCAAAAGAGACCTGCGAATGAATACAATATACGGTATATTAAAAACTTTATTCATACAGTACAATTCAATCACACATTCAGCAGTAAAGCAGCAAAGATATACAACATCAATGCATTTACAATGATTGAAGTACAAGATGTCATTTAATCCGTGGGGGGCATAGTATCGTAGTTGTTAAGGTACATGACTGGGACCCACAAAGTCGGTGGTTCAATCCCCCGTGTAGCCTAATAAGATTCGCACAGCTGTTGGGCCCTTGAGCAAGGCCCTTAACCCTAATTGCTCCAGGGGAGGATTGTCTCCTGCTTAGTCTAATCAACTGTAAGTTGCTTTGGATAAAAGCATCTGCCAAATGACATGTAATGTAACGTAGTTCTGCCCAGCTCATGGTTTACATGTCGTGTTCTAAAGTTAAAAGTCCTGAGACCTGATACCATAGTTACTGGATTTAAAAATAATTCAAGATGAAAGAGGTTCTGTATTACATTCATCACCTATAATACAGTGCAATGTACTATGATACACTGCATTAAGATGCTTTAAAATGGAAGATGCAGCATGCATGTACAAAATGTCTCCATAATCAAATACTGACAGGACTGTTGACTGCACAATGGTATTTCTATTGACAAAAGACAAACATGCTTTATTTCTGTAAAATCAAATTTGAGCTTTTAGTGTATAAAACAGATTTTCCACATGAATATTAAAGGACAGTCTACAATCCTTTCAAATTCCTAAATATTAACAAGATTATTGTCACATCCGTCCCCTTCTATTATTTTTTTTCCTTTTTCTATGTTCCCTGTGCTCTCACTCCAGTCCTTGTTTTCCCTCTCTCTCTATTACGTGTCTCCACCCTTCACTCCCTGTTTGGACTTCCTTACTGTCATTCATTAATTTTTCTCACCTGTCCTCATTTTATTTTCCCCAGCTTCCACACCTGTAAATTGTTTAGTTAATTTGTAAGTATATTTAATACTGTCTTTTTCAGTTGTTCATTGGTAGTTTGTCAGATCTGTTTCCTTTGTGTAAGGTGTTAATATGTTCTAGTCTAGCCTCTGTTTTCTTTTGTCTGTTTTCTGTTTACCTGTGTGCATTCTGTTCTGTTCTCGTCTGTTCTGTTTTGTTTTTGGATTTCTTACCTGTCTGGTTATTTAGATTTTGGATTCTTGGATTTTGGATTTATGTAAATCTGCCCTGTTTGGACTGACTGCCTGATTTTGCCTGTCTCTGAATTACATTCTTTGCCCCTTGGTCTGCCTGCTATAATAAAGCTAGCCTCCTTCACATTACCCCTGAGTCTGCACTGCGCTTCTCCTTCCCACATTTCTGACAATTATCCAGTTTCAATTTGGGTACCCTGGAGTGTATAAATTCAGACATTAGACGTTTTCCCAAATAGTTTCCTTGAAAATAAACCACATTTTGTTTTGTCTGAATTTATCATCAACTCTCCAATTCAACAATTAGGTGTCACCTACATACCTGTAGGTTTTTGGAAGGGATGTCAAAAAAAAGCAACCAATGAAATTGGCATTTGTTAAAGTCATATATTAAGATATTAAACCTGATACCAATAGCTTTTTGGCACGCCCGTGACTGATTTGGTGTCAAAAGAAGGCTGTATGGCGTATATGCATAAAGTAACATCATATTGCAACATGGGACAGAAGATCTTTTATGATATGGGGTTGTGTTTTTCCACTGGTCTTGGTGCCCTTGTTCAGGTCACTAGCATCATGAACTGTAACAAGTTTCAGGACATTTTAGGCAAAAACCTAGTTTCCTGCCAGGAGGCTGAAACTTGGCTCTTACAGGAGGACCATCAAAATATTGAGAAGGCTTACCACAAATCATTTTACACTGGCAAAATGGAAATCTCAGTCTCAAAACTGAGTGAGAACAGAGAGACATTTGGGGATTTTACCCCTCAGTGCACAAAACACGTCGTTTACAAAACATTCACATATACAGTACAGTGAGCTCCATAACGTTTGGGACAGACACCTTTTTTCTTCATTTGACTCTGTATTCCACAATTTTTATTTTACGCTTTGGTTCAACATATAGAAATTACTATGAGCTAAGAACAAAAAACTGAGGCTTCAGAGGGCACAGGCTCACCAAAACTGGACAGCTGAAGATTGGTTCAGGCTGCTGATGGCAGTGTAATGGTGTGGGGAACGTTTTCTTGGCACACATTAGACCCCTTAATAAGAACTGAGCATTGAGCAAATGCCACAGCCTGCCTGAGTATCGTTGATGGCCACGTGCTGCCCTTGCATGGCCAGAGTCCACCCATCTTCTGATGGCTAATCTGATGCCATGTCACAATGCACATGTCATCTCAAGCAGGTTCCACAAACGTGACGATGACAGTGTGCTCAAATGGCTTCCACAGTCGTAGATCTCAATCCAATGCACAGCTGACAAATCTACAGCACCTGCTTTATGCTATCATGTCAACATGGACCAGAATCTCTAAGGAATATTTCCAGCACCTTGTCAAATCCATGCCACAAAGAATTCAGGCTGTTCTGAGGGCAAAGCGAGGTCGTACCCAGTACTAGGAAGGTGTACCTAATACAGTGGTCAAACCATACTTTACTGCTTTACAAGGTTTACATGATTTGTTCATTAATTTACTTATTTACTTACTTATTTACCTACCATAGGCTTTTAGCTGGTGTTTGACCTTTGTAGTTGACACACAGAACCTTTGTTTCAACTGCCTGCCCCATTTGTTACTACAATACACTTCACTGAGAAAGATAATTAGACTTCAAATTAAACTCTACAGAGTGTGTCCTGCTGCCTATTTAACTGCAGAACACAACGGGGAGGTCAATTCCCATACATTCACCTCTTATTTAGAAGATTCATGTTTATCTAATGGGAAATCAATATTTCACCAGCAACAGGGAGTTAGGGCACTGCAAACAGGCTTTGGAGGCTACATTACAGCATATCAGCCATGCTTTAGTAGCCAATAAATTACTTGTGGGGGAATACACTAATCCAATACCTTTCCACTATCAGAATAAGGTAGATTTTTTTGGTTAACGTGTGGATATAAGGCAACTGAGGAATAAATCCATTGGATTACTATTTGAATTGCGCTTTTGTAAGTCACATTGGCTAAAAGTAATTGTAAATTGTAAATCTGCCTACAATGTTTTAAGTACTCCACGGTTAGTTTTTTAGTCAGATGCTTTGTGGAGTAGACTTTACAATTTGACCATGCTGTGCAGTTATTGGCTGATCAGAATTAATGCCAAAAACAGAATTCTGGCGGAATCCTTCAAGCCAAAACATCCTTAGTATGGGGCCTGGCCCCACAACTAGTTGGTGGTATTGCATTCTTAGGTCTCATTGACATTCTTATCTCTGGAGCACTGCAGTTCAATGAAGAAAATTTGTTTTGAATCGTTCAACCTAAGATATTCTCCGTAAATCCTCTTTTAAAATGCACTTAAAGTACAGTGATATATAGACTAAACCTAAATAAGATTATAGCTAGCTGTTTTAGCTAGCAAAGTTAGCTAGATTCAGTCACCTTGGTACCTAGTTGAAGATGAACTGCCAATGAAACAGCTTATATCCTTGCTTTAGTTTTGACCCCTTGGCTTTATTTAGCAAATCTGTCAGTCAGTGAACATTGTTCATGTCAATTTTTGGTTGATCTTGAAGTGAAGACATGAACACCATTATCTTACTTAGCGAGCTAGCTAGGTTGTATTGCATCATTTAGCCTGAGACTCTCAGTCTCTGGTTGGGGTGCCTACCCTAAATACAACCGGAAGGTATGGTACACTGCTGGAGCATAAGTTGTTACCACAGCCATGTGAAATATGCCAAGGGTAGGCTCACAACAGCTGTGGAGTAGAGGGTTCACATTTGCAACCTGGTGGTGGTTGTGTGGAAAGCAAACCCTAAACCACTATGGAGTATGGGCAATCTTGCTACAAATAACTGCTACGCCTGTTACAGGCCAAAATGCAGTGCGACTGCCCCTATTGTCGGAACCTCGCAAATATTTTTTCCCGGCTGGCAAATTCTTACCGCAGAAGCAAACCGCAAAATGAAACACAAAACCATTGTAGCCCTATTTTTCAAGTGAGCAGCCAGTGATAGCATGTTATAAAGGCCATCACTGCTCACAATAGTCACTGCTGGGCTTGAAAGCTGATTGGTGCCCCACCAGAATTTCTATACCAAAAACACCACTGGTATGGGGGCCCTTTGTTTTGGTTTGATATTGCAAAACACCAGCATTGTTCAAGTGTTCATTAGTTGCATACCCTGGACTATCACAAGGTGGGATTCAACAGACAGCCACGTAGCATTGGCACATAAAGAGGAATTATACTGTATGTGGGCTACACCTTATGCCTCAACCTATTTGTCAGGCCATGTTGCATTCATCATTAAGGCAGTACTCAATCATACTCACTACTCACTCACACCCTATTCAGGCATCTGACCTTTTTTTGTTTCCATATTATCTGAGGCCCTCTTCTCAGTCATCAGTTTCAATCTGCCATTATTAACATATACAGGTACAGTACACTCACTAAGCACTCTATTATGTATTTATTAGACTTATTATTATTTATTGTCTTCTGCTGCTGTAGCCTATTCACTTAGAGGTTTAACGCGTTGTGTGTTCAGAGATGCCCTTCTGCATACCACTGTTGTGGTTATTTGCATTACTGTCACCTTCATGTCAGCTTTGACAAGTCTGGCCCTTCTCCTCTGACCTCTCTCATAAACAATGCATTTTTTGCCTGCAGAACTGCTGTCCACTGGATGTTTTTTTTAATTTTTGTATCATTCACAGGAGATCAGCAATTTCTGAGATACTCAAACCACCCTGTCTGGCACCAATAAACATTCCATGGTCAAAGTCACTTGAACCACATTTCTCCACCATTCTGACATTTGGTCGGAAAAACAACTGAACCTTTTGATCATGTCTGCATCCTTTTATGCATTAAGTTGCTGCCATATGATTGGCTGATTAAATATTTGTATTCACAAGCTGGTGTACAGGTCTGCCTAATAAAGTGCTGACTGAGTGTATATCAGAGAGCGTTAATCACCTAATGGATCATCATGTAACCAAACAGAAAGCATGCTGCTCCTTCTCAGGAGTTGTATCAAATGACTCAAGAAGAAAATGCATCCATGCATTGATGTGTATCATAAACCAACATGCAATCTGTTTTCAATTGACAGAGTTCAGAGAAACCAGTGTGTGGGAGCCTCGCAGTGGCCCAAAGCAGAACCACACTGGGCCACCACCTCCGATTTTCAGAAAAATCCAAAATAACTTGAAACCTCACCCACCCAATTATAATTCAATGGTGAAAGCCCTCTGACTGTTCTCTGTGGAAATATAAAGTGAATACATTTTGATGACAAATGATGGTGTAACTAGTTAAGCACATCCAAGGACTTTGTAGAATATTGCAGCGCCACTGAACGTCCTGCGGGCCACAGTGTCTGTAGGGATTTGCTTCAACCATGCCTTTTACCACCTGATTTTACTAATTAGCTTATTACGCAAACCAGGTAAGTAAAACAATTAGTGAAATTAGGTGGTGTAGCACACGGTAAGAGAAAATGCCTGCAGACACTGGCCCGCGGGATATAGAGTTGAGTAGTGCTGCTCTATTCTACAAAGTCCTTGGATGTGCTTAACTAGTTACACCATCATTTGTGTAAAAAAATTATTCACTTTATATTCCCACAGAGAACAGTCAGAGGGCTTTCACCATTGACTTATAATTGGGTGGGTGGGGCTTCAAGTTATTTTTGCAACCAGGTATTGCGATTCAGCCTTTAGCCACTGAGAGAAAGGGCTTCAAAAAGGACTTGGGTTGTTGCTGCTTGGCTTTGTCTAATCAAGGGCTGTCCAGTCCAAAAAGGGCCAGTGTAGGTACAGGTTTTTCAAGCTCTGTGCCACTTGATTCAACAAATGAATTCATCATTGGCTTCAATCAAGACCTTGATAAGTAGAATCAGGTGTCTTAGTCTTGGGCTAAAACAAAAACCTCCACCCATACTGGTCCCTTTCAGATAAGATTGGACACCTATGGTCTAACCCTTGCTTTGTGTTATTTACTGTAGAGTCTGTTCGCTACAGGCACAAATCACCTCCAGGAAATCAAAGATATATATAAATTTATTTTTAGTTCTGACTGAATCCAAAATTAATTTTCTTACCACCTAAGGAAGAATGTGGGTGAAATATCCTGATGAATATCCACCATGCTCCAGACATTTCACAGTTTGTGTGATTGGCAGTATAATAGCATAAATGCAATGTATTGTTATGCATACTGTGTTCAATCACATCATTAAAAAAACACCCTTGTCTATAATGCCACTTTGCATTTTTGTCACTGCATAGGTTCCATTATGACACTTTATATTTCTGTCATACTTTGCAATGGTGTAATCATTTGTGTTAATTTAATAACGTTCTGTGAATGGATACTGTGCTCTTTTGATTACACTCAATACCGCCATTTCATGATTGACTATGAGTCATCCCACAGCAGATTATATAAAAATTTGATGCAGTAAGTCTCACTGATTTTACACAGTTGCCTTACCATCTTTGGTAATGAACCTACAGTTTTATCAAGGGAGCAGCAAATAACTGTGACTTTGAATAAAAGCCCTTCTTGCAGGTTAGCAGAAAAAAATCACTGCAGGCAGATAGTATTTAATAAGCAAATCAATAATGTTCATTTCAGAGAATTAAGTATGGATCACCCCCATTGAAGGATGATAAAGAAAGATGAGATTCCGAGCCTCATGCCTGACATTAGAGATAATGCAATTTACAGCAACGTCAGGATGTCTTTGTGATGAGAACAGCATTTAGTTTGAAACATATGGTTCTTTATCGTTATTTAAGCTTAATAATACATTCTAAAATTCACTTAAGAAAATATATTGCTAAAAAAGAGGAATTATCAATGCAGTTTTATACTGCAGTGCTGCTTTAATGTGTCATAATGTCTGGTGCAGTAGAAATGTACATGCGTGTGATTGTTATGCTGGACAAAATAGTTTCTTGCAATGCAATTAAGGCCATAATTATGTTCATAAAACAAACTTTGAACTCTTCTTGAACTATATTTCATAAATCTGACATGGCATAACACCTATCATGGTTGGTCATGAAAACATATTACAGCTTGCAACATGTCATTACACTGACACAAATTGGTAGAGTGCCATCACTTTTATAGTTATTTTGAGATGGAAAATATGGACATTTTGGGGGGGGATTATCAATAGTCATCATTTGCCTAACCATATTGGCAGGTGCTGTTTTACACTGTAGCACAAATGCCAATTGCGACTCATTCATGGAGGATGAACACATACACTCACTGAGCACTTTATTAGGAACATTTTTACTTTATTACACCTATTACTCATGCGATTACATAATCAGCAAATTGTGTGGCAGCAGTGCAATGCATACAGTTATGCAGATACGGGTCAGGAGCTTCAGTTAATGTTCACATCAACCATCAGAATGGGGAAAAAATTTGATCTAAGTGACTTTGAATGTGGAATGATTGTTGGTGGCAGACAGGGTGGTTTGAGTATCTCAGAAACTGCTGATGTCCTGGGATTTTCACGCACACTAGTCTCTAGACTTGGTGCAAAAGACGGTGCAAAAAACTACAAATCCAGTGAGCTGCTGTTCTGCAGACAGAAACGCCTTGTTAATGAGAGAAATCAGTGGATAAGGGTCAGACTGGTCAAAGCTGACAGGAAGATGACAGTAATGCCAATAACCACACATTGCAACAGTGGTATGCAGAAGAGCATCTCTGAACACACAACGCATCATAACACTAAGTGGATGCATGTGGGCCTTTAATTTATATAATCAGTGGCAAAGTTCTCTCTGGCGAATATTTTACCATCAAATTTACCTAATTGGCTGATCCCGATAAATTTATTTCAGTTATAATGAGACGATACTGATATGACTCCAGTATTCCTTTGCATTTTCTTTGTAGAATGAATTGCGTATATTATGCCAGTGATATGTCACTTTCCATTAGCTGTAATACACTGCCCTAGCTGGCAATGACAAATTTAATGTCTTGATTATGGCAGCATTATGATTGCTCTTGGATGTATAGTTCAACTAGTGTTACTAGCACAAGGTGCTTTTGTAATATCAAATGAATGTATTAATGTCCTTCATGTTCAAGGACAGAATTTTAGGAAATGCAGCATGATTTCAGATACTCTGAAGCTTGTTTCAGTTTTGCTATACTTCTTTTTAGGGGATAAAATATATGGCACTTTCCAAACTTCAGGCCCGTCTCTGTCACATGTCCCTTGTTAAATGAATAGTAAGCACTGAGCCTGTGCATTTAATGACACACTTAACTTCCTTCATTACCCACAATGAAAGGATTTCACATATATTCTTCAACCTTATAATTAAGATTAGAATTATTCATCTGATACTCATCAGATTTCAGACAACCTATGGTTATACTGTACACTGTTCTAAAAAGGGAACTTGAAAGGTTCAATTACCCCTGAATGAACAAACCACACTATCTTTTTAGTTTGCCTGGTGGCACAAACTGTGATGATTTGGTTATTTTGTGCAGGTTAATGTAGCTGAATGACATTCATTTTTAGATTTGTTAAAGGCAAGTGTTAGCTCTATGTCACATCTCAGAAAAAAAAAACTCAGTAAATAAAACGATTAGTTCTGGAAGTAGAAGCTCGATGTAGAAAATTACTGTATGTTCTGTAGCGATTTGACGTGAAGTTCACAGGAGTGGTAGCACTGCCATAAGTGGTTGAAGAGAAAAGTATGTTTCTGTGTCCACGTGTGAAAGTGGCCCTTATAGCAACATATGGGAAAATGTTCATATCTATTTTATAACGTTATTTATTTCTTCAAAGCCTGCCATGCAATGCAGACAGACAATCACATATCGCACCCATTAAGATTAATGACAGTATCATGGCCTAGAGTCAATGACCATTAAAAGGGGTATCATAGCGCAGAGCTCATTTTTTTATCTGAAACTATAAGATCAGAGCTACAAAATGAGGTATCACTTGTTGGTATTGACCAATACATTTAGCAGATATGGCTTGCTAAAGTATGTGTGTTTGACAGAAGTGATTTCGAGAAATTTGTTTTTTTGTGAGCTTTTGTCACAGATTCTCACCTAGACTGTAAGAACTGGCCCATTGATCACTGCTGTGAAGAGGTCTGAGTAGTTGGAGGCAGGACAATAGGTCTGGGGTCAAGGAGCTGCATTTAGTTTAAGAGTTACATTACATCACATTGTATTTAGCAGACGCTTTTATCCAATGCATACAAAACAGTGCATATCAAGGTCATACAACAACCGAACACATCAGAAAAGGTGCAATTCACATATGACCGGTTGTAAGGCCATGAACATATGTCCAATACACAAGGTAGATAGGCCAAGTCTGTAACTACCATACAAAGACAGCTAAAACTTGTGGTACCAAAGTACTGAGACAAATACAAATTAAAAAGCCCAAGATTATGGTATAAAATACAAGGTATAAAATAGAAGAGGTACAGAGTTAAGGTAAAGTGCGAGTGTTCAGGATGAGCTGTAGTGGCTGGATGGCGTAGGCTGCCAGACTTGCATTTGGGAGTTGCAGTAATCTATTCGGGATATTACCATAGTGTGGACAAATAGTTGTGGGGGGTATGCGGCAAGGTATGGTGGAATCCTCCTGATGTTATACAGAAGGAACCTGCAGGACCGTGATGTTGCTGCAACTTGCTCTTTGAAGTCCAGCTGGTCATCCAGTACCACCCCCAAACAACAATGAAGACAACCAAAAATTATCATTTTTACATAAACATCGATTTATGTGAAATTGGCCGTCGCGGCTTACAACTGATTTTGATAGAGCAGGTCACATATGGTGTAAAACTATTTTAAAAAAATAAAGAAAACAATTGAATACAGTGTTTCCCCTAGGATTTTCTTTCAGCAGCAAGATACAAATATGCCGCAACTCATTGCACACACACACATTTAATTTATTTATCAACATGGCTTATCATAGCTTGTTACCAAACAGTGTTTGTTAAAACAAAAACATTTATCAAAAACTTTTTGTTACAAAAACTTTTGTACCGTAAAGTTAAATATGTTAATTGAATTCAGACCCAGATGATATTTTGTATCAAGCATGTGGTCAGAAATAGGGTGAGGCACAGAAAGTATAAATATACTTATACTCAGAGCCCTGAAGGAAACTGCATAATGATAGTGCTGATTGTCTCCACTTTATGTGGGACAAATGTAGCTAAAAATTGTTCCAAGCAGAATTCCTTGTTTACACTCCTGCATGCTGTCATTTTTTTTCCTGCATGCAAATGACACAAACAGTGCTGACCTTGTTGTTCACTCTCAAATCAAATGCTTTGTTTCTAGAGTGGGTCTGCTTTGGAGGCAAGCCATCTGTTAAGGTGAGCCAGGAAACTGCCATGGATTTTGCTTGCTTGAATTTGAACTGTTCAAAGCAACATTGCCATGTAATGGTAACAAACCCATCTTTTGGGATTTTGCTTACAAGCTAATGTGAGTTCCAGAGATATGATTACTTTGCCCAGTACAAAATTTGCATGTAAGCACATCTACTCATCTCTGGAACTCACATTGCTGCTATTAGTCCAAGTCATACCAAACTTTTCACTCTGTCACTCTTGGGTGCAATTAATCACAATGGAATGAATGTGATACCAAATGAAAGAATGAAGTCTCAGGCACATGTTTTGTGACATTCGCCTGTATAGGTCCCAAGGTTGAAGAAGGTTTAGGGTCTAACTGCTGATAAGGTTACACAATGAAAGTAGTCATAATAACAGAAATAGTGCTATGTGAAGCACAGAAGGTGAACAGTAGCCGTTGGCATCCTGAAAATAAAGTCAGCTTGCTCTCTAACTATGGTGCTAGCTAGATACTAGCTACTTAGCTTGCAGTAATAACAGCAGTCATGTAAAGACAAAAATGTGAATGCGCAGTTACACAAAATGGCCATATTTCTGCAGAATAAGGAAATTCCCTGAAAGAGATGTCCCCTCCTGTGAGACTTTGTTAACATATGTTTTCAGTGGTTCTGCTGAGGTGATAACAACCATAGTCACAGGCCTAGATGTGTCTACAACAACAAGAAAACAGCCACTATACTTGGTGCATATACATGGTGCATGTATTAGTTATCCTCTCACTTTATGGAGTGGAAAGAATTAAGTCTTAATACAAGGCATTGATTTTTTAAATAAAATCAATTCAAAATACCATGGCATACTGAAGAATGTGCTTTTTTTCTTTGACTGACATTTGAATAGGTGGGTGTGGAGGCAGGGTGCAGGTATGTTTTTCCATTTTATTTCTGCCCTTGCTTTGTGAACGCAGTTGAGTAGACCTTCAGGTAAGCAGGATCTATAAATGCATAAACAATCTGAAATACAATCTGACCTTAAACTGCAGTATTTGAGTCCCTGTTGTATTTAGTGTCATTTCAACTACAGGTTCAATTGGCCCCAGTCTTAAAATATTAGAATTAGAATTATAATATATCTCAGCCAGTGCTGGCTGTTGGCTAAAAGAGCACAGGTACATATCCACCTGTAAATAAGTTATCCTCCTGTAAAAAAAATGTATTTAAATATTACAACTTCTGCTAGGTTTCAGGATGATATAGCTAGCCACAGAAAAAAACTGATTGACCAAAGTATAGAATGGAGCTCCATGAACACCTTTCTGATGTACGCAGAATTTAAATTTGAATTTATTTGGCTATTTGATCTGGCAGCTGCTTGTCGAGAATCTTTGTGTCAAATGGGGAATTTTCCAACCCTGCAGTGCATAAAGCACTGAATAAATGAAGCAACTGTTGGTCCATAAAAGGTATATAAGGTTTTTAATGGAATATCATATCAACATTCTAGCACACACAAACTCTCACTCGCTGACACACATCTGGGTAGACACACACACACACACACACACACACACATGCACACATACACATATTGAATAATGGCAGAATCAGGATTCAGTTATGATTCCAAATGTCAGTAACTTATAATTGAACATCCTAGCCTATAACAACAAAGCCAGTTCATGTCAACCCCTGAAAAACTCTTAAAACAGTCTCTTCAAAATCCAGCATTGTCCAAAATCTAGTACGCTGGTCAAACTTATGAACTGAAGGTTGCTGGTTGCATATCACTGATTCTGGTTTTGGTCAGTCCAATGAAAGAGTAGGATCATCAGGGGAAGAAGCAATGGTAGTAGTCTTGGCCAAGATGGATTGTGTAATACCTCTAATCAGTCTTTCATTTCATTTGTCTCATTTGTCCTGTTGTAAAAGCCAGAGGGCATACAAATAGAGCACAAAAGTTAATCTTTTCAAAAACACAGATGAAGCTAAAATGATAGGAGAAAATCTTACTACATGAGTCTGACATAGGTATGGATAACAGTTTGGACACGCTGTCATCACAACAGCACAGCACATGCATCACTACCAGTGGAGGAGAGGTCATGAGGAGGTCTGCCAACCCCAGCTTCTGCCGAAGTACAGATCGATACAGAGGCCTGGATATTCTTGCAGATGATTGATCAACTGACACGGCTATGTTTCAAACTAAACTTTTCTCCAAGGTCATTATATCTGTAATCTTTTAAGTATCAACTAATTAGGATTTCAATGTTAATTTTGAAAGAAGCAATGAAGTATAGAAAATGTCTACGTCAGACTATATTAATGACTACTTGGACAGTTTCAGAATTGATGAGCCATTAGGAAAAAAAAATATGATTTAATGAGTAATTAATTAATGGTGCAAAAGAACCTTAAAAAGCCAATTAGATAGCAATTATTTTATGCTCCATACAAATATCATTTGGTCATTTTAATTATCTACCTAAATAAAATGCAGTCCAGAAACTATTATGACATTGTTTTATCACTGTATCTGTAATGATCATAAACATTGAACAGCTTAAATTATTATACATCTTTGCACTTATAGCGTTGAATATTAGAATAATCCTTAAGACATTTTCCAACCATAAGGGCTTCAAACCCAGTACAGGTACATTACTTTACATTACATTATTGGCCTTTGGCAGACGCTCTTATCCAGAGCGACGTACAACAAAGTGCATACCCATAACCAGGGCTAAGTGCGCTGAAAGACCCTAGAGGGAAGTACAATTTCAATTGCTACCCGTACAACAAAGATAAGGACCAGGGCCTATTTATTTTATTTATTTATTAATTTTTTTGAAATCAACAAATAAACAAACAACAAAGCAAAAGTGACCAAACTTAACTATCCAAATACTGCTTACCTAGCCAACTAAAAATACCAAAACACAAAGTAAATCAGGGAGGTAGGGAGGTAGGGAGGGATGGGGAGAGGTGCTGCTTGAAGAGGTGCGTCTTCAGTTTGCGCTTGAAGGTGGGGAGAGATTCTACAGTTCTGACCTCAACGGGGAGTTCGTTCCACCACCGTGGAGCCAGAACAGACAGTAGTTGTGAGCGTGAATTATGCTACTCTCAGTGAGCACTTTATTAGGTAGACCTGTACACCAGCTTGTTAATTAAAATATTTAATTAGGCAATCATGTGGCAGCAAGTAAATGCATAAAGTCATGCATACATGGTCAAGAGGTTCAGCTGTTTTTTAGACCAACTGACAGAATGGGGAAGAAATGTGATCTAAGTGACTTTGACCAAGGAATGATTATTGGCGCCAGACACGGTAGTTTGATCTCAGAAACTGCTGATCTCCTGGGATTTTAATGCACAACAGTCTCTAGAGTCTGCAGAGAATAGCACAAAAAACTAAAAACATCAAGTGAGCAGTATTTCTGCGGGCCCAAAACTATGTTTTAATGTTGTTAATGAGAGAGATCAGAGGAGACTGGCCAGACTGGTGAAAGCTGACAGGAAGGTAATGCAAATAACCACACATTACAATAGTGGTATGCAGAATGGCATCTCTGAACACACAACCCATCAAACGTTTGGATAGGCTACAGCAGCAGAAAACCAATATGTCAAAAAAAAAAATGCTCAGCGAGTGTATACGTCTGTAGTATCTAGCTGAAGAAATTATGGATGAGTTTTGCACAAGTTACTATAGCTGTGCTCATCCTAGTACCAGATCACAGTGCTTGGCACTAGAGAATGCAGAAGATGTTAAATGGAGAAATTGTGAGAAATGATAAAGAGGGAAATATTATTGCCAACACTAACGTGAGTAATTTATAATAGCACATACCAGTAATTCAGCCCATTACATTTGCACATTAACCTCCTCTCTAGCTCCCTTTCAAATGTGACCCTCCCCATGGAGGAAATTAGGGGATGCGGATTCATGAGCCCCTCCAGTGGTCAGTGTAACCATGCCCTGTCAATAACTGAATCAAATGAGCCAATCAAAATACTCTCCTCATGGAGAAAAAAAAACCCCATCTTAAATCAGTGAAGTGCTGGCAAGTCCACCTAATTTGATGTTCATAAAGTTTAATTCCCCCATTAATAAACCAAACAATATCAATGGGGAGTTTTGAAGCAAGGCAGGGGCAGCACTTGTACAACACAAATAAAGTGCTAGTGTGTTGTTAGCCATTGCTGATCCCCATATGAGGGTAGTATGATGTAGCTAGCTCAAACCAATAGCACTAACCCACACAAGTTGCTTTTTAATGGTACTTGGTCAGTCAAACGATTAAATAAACGCATTCAATTTCGGTCGGGACCGAAAATTTCTGTAGCACCATCCATAAATGGCAAAAGTCCCACTATAGGACCAAATTAAATCTTAAGTTATGTCTTCTAAATTGTCATCAGTTTCCCTTACCCACTGTCAGTGAGGCTGTGCAATCCTCACCTGATTATACTGTCTTAGATGGAACAGCAAGTACACATTCAACAGTTCTTCTCCAAGACTTACAGAATGGTTGCAGTGAGTGTAGAAAAGACATCAGAGTGTACTGTTTTAACAGTAGTTTGTAAAAAAAAAGCCTTGAAATATGTGTAATACTGTAGGAAAATAGAGCTGTTGTCAAGGCACTTAAAAAAAACCATATATATATATATATATATATATATATATATATATATATAATTATGTGAGATTACAGGGCATCTGAACAGATAAGACAATTGGCCACTTTGCTGACTGTTTTGTTTTAACAGAACATGCATTTAAACATATTTAATATTTTGTTTTCTGTGTACTTTCCACAGGCATTGACAGTGCATATATCCTTCAAATATATAAAACATGATCCTTAGGAAATAATTTATGTTTAAAGAGTCAGTATCAGCATACATAATTAGTTTGATTGCATTGAAACATTTACACTCTACCCAGACACAGACTGTGCATTCTGAAATTGAATAAAATAATAATACAAATAAAAATACAAAACCAGTACGCTCTGGATTATTTTGTATATGGTTTTATTTAAGTGCCTTTCTGAAGGTGTATCCAATTTCTACATTTTAGCAGCATCTAATTTCATTGGACTGTAATTATACTGCTAAAGATATCTGCCTTCCTCACAGAGAGGAAAAATGTCTTTGAGGTTTATCTAATTTATGCATCTGGCAAATGTACAATTCTAAATTTAATCTGAGTTGGCTAGTGACATTCATTAACCTATAGAACAGCAAATGTTGGATTGGTATATACAGTCTTTCCCCCCTTCAAACAGACTTTTCATTTCTTTAATTCATTGCATTTCTTAATTTATTTCTTCTTTTAATTTCTCTACATCAAATAAACTATTAAATGGCAATTTACTTCAAAAAGACATTTTATTCATGGAAATAACATTCTTACAATATCATAATTCAAAGTCCATTCCACTGATTTGATCATAAAATGACATAGAAAGAAATATCTGTGAAACCTTTTTGGCCTTTGCCTTCAAGAAAAGTTTTGTCAACAATAATTATAATACACATTATACTTGTTTTGCATGTTTTATATATGAATATATGAAGATTGAGGTCCCATGTGGCTTAAATGTATAGTTGGTACTGTACTCTAATATTCACTGCCTCCTTTTTCCATTTTATCTATTGCGCTACAATGTGATGTGGTTATTTTATAAAATAATGCTGAATCAATTTGGTAGGGCACAGCACTCCCCCTATCCCGATACCTCACCGATATCACCTATAGACTTTTGGTTCATTCCAAGAAGTCTTGTCTCCTTTGAAGCAATAGCCTGATTTCGTTATGACTTGAATCGCCCACAATCCCAAACTACACATGTTGTAAGTAACCAAAACACTTGCTGGTTAACAGTTTTCTTCAAAGATAATATCCCAACCTACCACCCACGGTCCCATCTGACCATGGTGGCACCGGAATTTCTTACAATGCCATCTTTGTACATTTGTTAATGATACACATTTCAGGTTTATGGTTGGATATAATGCACTTCATCAATTATTAGATAACAGATACAAGTTTAACAATTAAAAATATCCATTGCATGCATTGATGGTGAGTAATTAAGGATTGAACTTGAAGTGAAAAAAACCCCAGGGACTTAATGTCCCCTTGAGAAAAATTGGTGCATGATGCTCCCATTAACATTTTCATTACATCTTTTGGTTATCATATTGAGCGAAGCAAACATTAGGCAGAGTTGCATTTGCCAAAGTCATAGGTTGAGCAACTCTGTTTTTGAATTGACTTTTTAAAGAAATGTACAGGCAATCCCAGCATTATTTATGTGACATTTAGATGGAAAATGACAAACAAAATCCCTCAGAAAAATGGCTCTTCAAAAAAAATGTTAATGCATATTTACATAGCACCCACTGAGTAGAGGGGGCAAAAAATAATTCTGAAAAAATATATGACAAATAACATTTGTGTTATATATACTTTTGTAAGTATTTTGGGGAGACTATACACTTTCTAGAAACAGAATTTATAAATTCTAATGCAGAATGTTTGATGTCCATATAAAGTTGGAGGTTTGGCAGAGCATGAAATAGACATTTTTAAAATATTTATATTTTCATCTTGATTTTTCGGAAAAAATACCAGCGTTATGCATGTGACGCCATTGCGTTATGGATGGACGTGTCTGAAAAGCACTTTGTTTGACAATCTTATTCCCAATCAGATTCTATGATTTGTTGTCATTTGAAATGGTGTGGCAGTTTTGACATTGAGAAAACTATCTGAAATGGTTTTGAATGTTTTCAAGATGGCCGCCAAATAGCATTTTTAGGCATTTTCCAGTTGTTAGCTTTCAGATTTCAAAATGGCCTCACAATCGACTGTTTGGGACATTATTAAGAAGTAATTTATCAGTTGTCAACTGTCTTCACAACAGAACTTCATCTAGTTCCGTTGTGAAGACAGTTGACAACTGATAAATCCTCATCATAATAAAGTCCCCAAACACCTGTCTGACAGATCAGAAACACTCTCGAGGCAGGCATGAATGTGTCAGAAGACAGAGCATGCAGAGTTCTAGAAGAAGGTCTTGTGGACAGATGAGACCAAGATTGACTTCTATGTCTAATGAAAAAGGCAGAAGCTGAAGATGCAGTATAGACCTGGGAAAGCATCAACAGAGAAGATATGTGAGAAAGTAGTAAACATGACTACTTTATTGTATATAACCTTAATATTGCCCCTAAAAAATGGGAGACTACAGTGCGTAAGTATTTGGACAGTGGTACAATTTCTTGTCTTTTGGCTCTGTACTCCAGCATGTTGGATTTTAAATAAGTGCAGACTGTCATCTTTAATTTGAGGGTATTTACAGCCATATCACGGATCAAAAGTAATTGGACAATTTGTTTCTCCACTGTTTCTGATTAGTGAGGGGTATTCAATTGCTTCCATAGTGCAGGTATAAGAAGGCTTTCAGTATCTAATCTTGATTGTAGGTTTTTGATTGCCTTTGGAGTCTGTTATTGGTGTTTGTCAGGATGAGGACCAGAGTTGTGCCAATGATTCACAGAAGCCATTGCGAGGCAGTGAAATAAGAACAAAACAGACAGAGACATACGTCAAGCAATATGCTTAGCAAAATAAATTGTTTGGAACATCATCAAGGGCAAGTGTTAATGTAGTTTAATTACTGAATTCAAGGTGAACCAGGGGCATACAATCTGAAATAAAAGGGTATAATTTTCAGTTGTTATAGATACATTATACACTTCTATGGCATTCCAGGCCCCGCAATTGGAGGTCATTGAAGACACAAACATATTTAATTTGCAAATCAAACCTTTTATTTTTTGTAATAGCAATAATGCTTGAGAGGTGGAAGGGGACCAATGATCAGGACACTGGGCCTGGGACCAACTCATACACAGTGGGACTGTTAAAAGCAGACACATAAACCATGGAACAATTCTTTCTTGTTCATAGAAGGTTGAAATGACTTAAGTCTTCTGCTGCTGTAACCTATCCCCATAGAGGTTTGACACAGTGTGTGTTCAGAGATGCTCTTCTGCATACCACAGTTGCAGGTGGTTATATGCGTTACTGTCACCTTCCTGTTAGCTTCGATCAGTCTGGCCCTTGACCTCTCTCACTATGCTTTATCACCTGCAGAACTGCTGCTCACTGGATGTTTTTTTTTTGCAGCATTCTTTGCAAACTCTGGAGACTGTTGTGAATGAAAATCCCAGGAGATCAGCCGTTTCTGAGATACTGAAACCACCCTGTCTGGCACCGACAATCATTCCCCAGTTAAAGTCACTTGGGTCACATTTCTTCCCCATTCTGACATTTCATCTGAAAAACAGCTGAACCTCTTTGGTATTTAAATCCATATTGGGTGATTCATGTAGGAATCATATCCATTTTTATACAATTGTAGGCCCTCCCATTTTAGGGGATCAAAAGTAATTGATTTTGCTTCTCACCTGCTTCTGAGTAGTCAGGGGTATTCAACTGGAGGATTTTGATTGCCTTTGAAATCTGTTACTGCCATTTGTCAACATGATGCCCAGAGTTGTGACAATAACCATCAAGGAGGCCATTATGAGGCTGAGAAATAAGACAGAAACAGTCAGAGACATAGGCTAAACAATATGCTTAACATAATCATAAGTTTAAAACTATATTGAGGGCACTATTTTTATTTATTCGTTTGTTCTAGTCATGTAAAACTGACAAAAATGCTGTTTGGTATTGGTCTCACCTGCCTTACATGTCAATGGTAAATAGTTGTTTTTATTGATTGCAATATTTGCCATTACTAAGAAATTTAACATTTTAAATGTGTTGTTAATGAGAGAGGTCAGAGTAGAGGGGCCAGACTGGTCAAAGCTGACAAGAAGGTGACAGTAAGGCAAATAACCACACATTACAACAGTGGTATGCAGAAGAGCATCTCTGAACCCACAATACGTCAGACCTCTAAGTGGATAGGCTATAGCAGCAGACCTAATAAGTCTAAAAAACAAGTCTAATAAATACCTAATAAAGTGCTCACTGAATGTATGTTGCATTTCTTAGGACATACGGTCTAAACAACTAAGACAATCATTTTAACTGACAGGGATGATAATGCAGTTGTTGAGAGGGTAATCTTGTTTTTAGTAGTGTAAAATCACCCTGCTTGGTTACATAATGTTCTTAGACACTGGGACCTCTACTGCACCGGGAACTGTTATGTTACCACCACATTCTCCAATACTCCTCAGTCAGTGTGGTCTGAACAAAGTCCTCATTTCCACCGTTTTTGTTTTCCTGAACATGATAATGGTAATGTCCATTTAAAAGGAATAAAAATACTGAAAACCTGAGAAATTGAGCCGTTAAAAATAAACAAATATGCCAGCAGCATTGACAGGACCAAGAGCGTAGGGGTCTGGTGGGGGGAGGCTGCTAACACAGTGTGAACAAAATGCACTCTGAGGAGGATTAACAAGTATACAGTGAGCAACATGTCACAAACAACATTGGTTAACACAGAGCATCTCAGCAGGAGGTGACAAGATACTTTTCCGAGAGATGTTTACACGTAATTAGTGTAATCAAAAAGGAGGTAAAAGCTGCTGACAAGTTAATATCACCTGTACTTTTTCAAGTGTTGATTAAGTATGATAATTATCATCGCGGGATGCTTTTTGATATAATAGCTCTGCGAGTGCAAGCAGAGATATTAAGCTATCTTAAGGGGGTCAAAAAAGAAAGTTTCGGCACATTCACTTAAGGTGGAACCATTCAATTAGTCCACAGACAAGACTAAGTCGTGTCAGTTAGAAAACCTACTGTACATTCAAACATACTACTGTAGTGCTTTGTGTTCCAGTGTAAGTGAATGTTGCAAATGAACAAAAAATAAACTTGAAATACAATAATGTGTAAAACATTCATGAATGTAACTTCATATATGATATTGTATTTTAGGCCATTTGTTTATGTTGTGTATGTAAACCTCTAATCTGGACAGCTTTTAGAGATGATGTTCAATAGGCATGTTCTGATACAGTTTGTACATGTGATGTACGTTTGGAATTTTACATTATGCACCTGTTTCTTATACATCAAAGGGATTGATTGAGTCTTCGATAGAAAGAGGATGATTTCAATTATTTTATGTTGGGGCATTTATCACACTGAACAAATAATTATTTATTTGTAAATGAATTAGGTCCTGATTAGAGCAGTTGCAAATGGAATATAGATGGCATCTTCTGATTAACTATATTTGGTAATTAATGCATGGCCAAGCTGAATTTCGCTGATTATTTAACTGATTACAGATTGGTGAGCTGCATAATTTAAAAGGGAGCCGTGCATACTGAAAATACTCATGATAATAACCATAATAACAACAACAAATGAACACCAGCAATAACAACAATTACAAAAACAACACAATCAAATGTCATCATTATGGAAAAGAACTTCACCTTTTTACATTCTTCATGTACATTTACGTACATTACCAGGCAGGCCATTGCCTGAATTAATTTACAACATATGCAATTATTGCATCATACTGCTGCAAAAGTTTTACATAGGAGTGTGGGTGGGAATAAGGAACATGAAAAAGGAAGTCAAGCAGGGTGATTGTCAAAAAGGCCAAATGAAGCTTAGTGGGACATTTAAACTAGTTTAACTAAATTTGGGTTCATTTATTTACAATTTATGTCAGAAAACAAGTGTATAGTGGTTCCGTGTTTCATTTGGCGCTTCTACCTCAGGAGATTTGTCGGGCAGTGGCAGATTTCTTTTTTCCCCACAGTATTTACTTTTTGTTCTCACAACCACCACCAGGTGGCATATGTGAGCACTCTAATCCACAGCAGTCTGAAATACTTGCAGGTTCCGACAGTAGGGGGGCAGCAGTGCCCTTTTTTATCTGGAGGTGGTTGCATTATCATTATAGAGCGGGAAAATCTGTTTCCGGAAGTAAATATGGTACCAAAATACTTGCCAGAGAGAAACAGACATTTGAATCATGGTTATGCTTTGTTTCTATTTATACACGACTCAAAAAAAACTTTTTAAACATGGATTTCATTGTAAGGGGTGCAATTTCTGTCTCTTTTTCTCAGAATATGGACAGTCCTAGTGGAAAATCAAGCTATGACCAGTTTGAAATTATAAACTTCCATTTGTTTCAAAATATAGCTTGAGCTGGTCATGGAGTATGGAGCTGGAGGGTATACTATGAAGCAAATTAAGGGTGATCCAACCTAAGCAGTAGCCCTGGGTTTTCTGTACTACAAAGCTCAGTTACTTTATATCGGGGTATATCGCTGGGGCAATGTTTGCTGCATGGCTAACCTGGTCCGGGGCAGGTAATGATCAGGTCAGAGCCATAGAAAGAGATAGTTGCGTCAATAAAGGGTCAAAATATTTATGCAGTCACCTGGTTCATGTAGGCTTCAGATAGTTACAAACTGGACTTGACTACTTTATGTTCCTATTAGCTAAATAAAGATAAAACAGTGATTTATGGTGACTAGTAAATCATTTATGCATTAATTTGCTGTTAATACCTTGCACGCCGACCTGAATTGGATTTGTGTATGTCGTAACATGATTCTAGTATAATAGAAATATAATAAAGAAAATTGCGTGGATAGGTGTACAGCTAGCAGTGAACATAGGTTATTATCTCTTGATTCGCTGGAATGCATATCTTGTAAATTTTGGATAGACTTGTAGACACTGAGGGACGCCTGTCACATCTCGTGTTTGTGTCTCATAGTTTGTTTCTGTGTGTTCTCCCTGTCCTATGTATTCACTTTATTAAATGTTCCCTTTGATGTTTTCCTGTCACATCCCGTGCCTCTGTATCTTAGTTAATTTCCTTGTTTCTCCATTTCAATGTATTCTCTGTGTGAATGTTCCCTTTCATGTTTTCCCTTTCTCCATATTACTTGTCTCATGAGTACTTTTTTTTTTTTTTAATCCTGGCTATCAGGAAGAAGTAAAAAAAGCCCTGATCTTCATGGTGGAGGTGGCATGTATCCAAATCACAAAATCTAAGAGAGCAATTTCATCCAGAACAAAGTGCATTCACACAGCTTTGCATTGTTTGATAAGGATTCACAGCTATTGATGCAACTACTGAGCTGAGCTTGCAGAAGACATTGTAGTTGCTGCTATTGTACACTTTTTCCAAGTGTGAACCATAGTGTTGTCATGTCTGCTTTGAGGGTATTCAGTAAATATTTTCAATTAAAACTTCTGCAGGGGTAATTGCCACAACTACACATACTGTATAAAAGTATCCCCAAACCCTTAATGGTGGTCACTATGAACACCATTTTGCCAGGTTGTTATTCTACTTGATATTATTTCTCCTTGAAAATAAACGGAAATCCCACATGGGTGAAGGACACAGTGGTGAATGAGCGATCCATCCAACATTACTCAGGGCTGATTGCCTTTAGGTTTATCTGAAACATTGAGAGCACATAATGATTTTTCAGGCATCTGAGTCAGGCCTACTCGCATCAGTCAACAGATTTCAGAAGATAATATGCTTAGACATGTTCAGCTTAGACGTCTCATCAACCTGACCTTGCCTCTTTTTTTCACAAGAACGTTATTGTGCTTAAACTGGTAGTTTCCACGGACAGCGGCAAGGAAGCAAAACATCACATTTATGCACTCGATCTCAAGTTGACTTTGAACATTGTTTTGCAAAGCCGAAGCGATAATCTCTACGATGCTTAAAGCACGAACAGAGCTCACTAAATACAATTAACTTCTGTCAATTTAATAGACAGCTAAAAGCATGAAAAGATCAGGGTTATACCCTTGTATTTGTCAGTACTCTCTCTTTTTTTGTTTTCTCGCAGTAATTTTGTTTGTCGGTGAAGGCTGTCTACTCGCAGCTCTACTGGCAGTTAATGAGATGCTGATTGGAGATTCTCAAATTCCCTCTCTGTTGATTTTGTGTTATTTTAGCAGAAGAATGACAATAATTCCCTGTAATGCCACTTGTTAAGGTAATTACACTATAATTGCCTTATCAAGGTGTCATAGAGGAGAGGAGGCGAAAACAGAAGTTTCCTGAGGCTTTGCAACAGCATTGAGTTCACAGTACAGTATGTTCCTACACATCAAAGAAAAAAGCTGGCAGTTGTCACATTATAACTGTGAAAAATGTATGGATTTGTAAATTTGACTTATTATTTTTACAATAAATTAGTCTGCCAGGTGGGGTCATTTAAGTACCAAATTCAAAGTACGAGACATACAGAGTAATGTGGCAATATAATTATAATGTTATATTGTGCCAATGTATATAGTATATACAAACCGAACACATAATTTTTTTGTGTTTTGTGTTTAATAATTGTTTTCAGTGTACTTTGCTGCATAAAACCTTTAGAATATTGGCAATCTGCCAAGGATGCACAATAAATGAATAGTATATTGATTCCAATTACCTGGTGTTTTTAATGTATTTTTTTGCCATTAAATATTTTTTACTATCTGTGACATTTCAAATCATAAATGATTAGAAATAAATATTTACCTGAAGAGTAATTAGTTTCCTTGTTCCCCAAAGATAATGGGAAAATGGTATTTGTTTTCAAAATGAACGTACAAAGTCTGTTTCCAACAGAAATGGTTATGATTCTTCTACCTGCAACTTCTTTAGTATATGCTTTTGTATGTATTTCATTGAGCAACTGGGTGATTTATTAATGTAAGAGTTATTTTGAAGCTGACGCATGTATTTGATTTGCTTTAATGCTGATGCGCAGAACACTTTTGGGATAAAGGCAATCTGAAATGTGTTGCTATCTGAAAAACTTAAGCTGAAATGAATGACCCAACAGGGAGCAATATGTTTTATCTTTGCTCACACTGTAAGTTTGAACAGAAAATACATTAAAAAAATTATCAGGATGCTTTCGAGTATAAAGTATATGACAACTTGCATTTAATGTCACACTGAACCAGCATTTTATCTCTGCAATTGCCTTGTAATTAAAACAGGGTCATTGAAATCAGGTGCCTATTGATAAAAAACCGTGGATATCAAAACAGATATGTTCACATTTGCATATGGAATTTTGTCTAATACTACAGTTATTTGTGCCCCATCGGTTTCAGGTTTTAGATTGTATCTCCGTATGTCTGTGAAGCCACAAGTGACAATGCCTTCTTCAAAAAGTGCTATGGGTAAATGAAAATGTTATAATTCACATAGTTTCTTTCAAAAGAACAGCATTTTTTTACTGTATATTCAAAAGTGAGTATAAGGTAAACCTGCGGAGGTGGATACAAATTACATGCAATTGGTGCTTCGATTAACAAGAAACTTCAAACAAAGCCGGCTGATTGCCATGTTATTTCGTGCTGAATGGAAGAAAACTTAATATGACAAGGTTGGACCGTAAAACCTTCACTTCAATTTTCAAGCCATTTTACTGTAACCAGTAGTGCCCATGCAGTAGGTGTTTTATGGTTTTATTTTTAACTGAAGAAACATTATAAAAACATATTATAATGTAAATGTATGTACTTGTGGCAGCTTCTACAATGTCACAATATGCAAATAGAGAACCCTTTCAGTAGACCTGAACAACTGCCCATATTTATTCCCATAGTTGATCCACAGCATCTGACTGCAGAAGCACTGACTCATTCGACAATGACAAGGTGTCGGTTTCTGGCTGTTCTGCATCGGGAATCTACCTGCCGTGGCTCATCTTAGCTCCCAGCCTCCGGCCCCCAGCTTTAGCTTTCACCAACAATATGATGTGCAGCTGTCAGTTTTACACCCAAATCAGAGAGGGGAGAGAGAGAGAGGGGTGAATCATTCGCTGAAGGTCCTTTGAGTATGAATAAGGAATGCTATGAGGTGACATTGGCTCAGGCGGTAAAAGCAGTCGTCTAGCTGTCTGAGGGTTGACTGGTTTCATCCCGTTCTGGGTGTGTCGAAGTGACCCTGAGCAAGACACCTAACCCCCAAATGCTCCTGGTGAGCTGGTTGGGATCCTTGCATGCCAGCCAATGGCCGTGTGAGTGTGTGTTTGAATGGGTGAATGGGAAGCATCAATTGTACAGCACTTTGGATAAAGGCGCTATGCCTACCATTTACCATTTATGACACTCGTGGGACACAGGGTTTGAGTGTACGTTTACATGTGTACATGTGTGTTTGTGTGTGTGCGTATGCAACTTTACTACATGATATAATTGGAGCAGCAGCAGTGAGCCGGCGGCTGTCAGGTGCCCTCAGGTTGTTGTAATGTTACTTTTTACATTTTCCATGGTTGAGAATGTGTTGTTGAAGTGCAACAACAGCTTTTATTCAAGGGTTTTTATTCTTGAATAAATACCTTTGAATCAGTGCACTGTACTGTTTGGGACAATGTTAAGTAAGTTGAAAATGCCGTGTTCGGTACTTTGTCACATATCCTTTGCAATGACTGCTGTCTGTGACCCATAGACATCACCAGGTGCTGAGTATCTTCTCTGTTGATGCTCTGCCTGGCCTGTAATGCAGCCAAGCTCTTGTTTGTTTCAGGTGCTAGACGCCTTATATTTTCACTTCAGCATATGAACACATGTTTAATTGGATTCAGATTGAATGAATGACTTGGCCAGTCAATATTTTTCCAGTTTTTAGCAAAAGTACCAGTATGCTTTGGATCATTGTCTTGCTGTAAGATGAAGTGCTGTCCATAAATCAGGAGACATTTTCTTGAACATGTGTGGATAAAATGCTTCTGTACGCTTCTACAATTCTACAAATCTACAATTAATTCTGCTGTTGCTATCAGCAGTTACATCACCAATGAGGACAAGTGAGCTCGTACCTGTAGACATTTACTGGAGTATGTGTGCATGCTGTCCCTTGGATAGACAGATAGAAAGAAAGCTCAAGACAATATGTATTTCCCTTCAATGGATAGCAGTGTTTGCCAGGTGTTCTGGGGCAATAAGCTACTTTTTGAGACAGCAAGAAGAACATTCATACAATACAAATTACCTTCAGCGGGCAGCTTGCCCCATTACAATCTTGACAGGACCACTTCGTAAAACTCATGTTAAAGAACATGTCTGACAAATAAGTTCACTTCTGACCTTGGTTCATAACAAGGATTTAGTAGGAGGCAAGCGTAACCTACAGTAGCAGTAACATACATCCACACCTATATTGACTGGCTGTCCATCCTACAGCTGCCTATTGATTGGCTAACCATCCTAAGCTAGAATGATTCATCATGAGCACAGAACTATGCATTCCACATAAGATTAGGACCATCATTGCGCATTTTTAGTAATCGTTGATCACGGGATGAGCCTGTTTATTTCATTTCATCTCCAGGTTTTTCATGCTGCAAACAAAAGGATGGACAAGCAAATTGGCATTCTATGCAGTTTTTTTTGTCTCGATCCTTGGTAAAGCAAAGGACTTTAATTCCCTGAGGTATTGACTCAGTGCTCTGTTTGCTTAGTTTAAAAGGCGCAGGCATTGAAAGGTGCCACAATGTCACCGGACGCCTATGTCAGTGTCATCACCTCGGCCTGAACGCAGGCACTGTCCCTGCCTCTAAGGGCCTGTATTTCAGCCATGGTCTTGTCTACCCTACTTTTCCACAAGAGAGAGTTTTCCGTCATCCTTCGTTACCCTGACTGATGTGACTGTCATCCCTTCTATGGGGACTGTAGATGCCCGAACAGCATTTACCCAAACAATAGGACCCAGTTACACTATGACCTCATACGTTTATCCCTAGATCCAAGCAAGGCTACATTTACACTTATTTTAAGCAAATTGCGTGATTGTCTGTCACCTATTTTGTGCCATCATAAATAACCGCAATCTGTCTTAATGGAGTAATTTACACACACACGCACACCGCTATCTCCATTGACAGCACTTTTATCCCCTGGCAAATGTCTGGCATTTACTGAATCAATTGCGTGAGTTATGAAGAGGAGCAGAGAGCCTCATTGCCACTCCATTCTTCTCAATAACAAAAGGGAAAGCACATTAAAAACTAGCATTGATGGGTTGTTGTGAGTTTCAGTCAATGAGCTCTCCTAGAGTTCAAATTAAAAGGCTGTTAGGGGAAAATTGTTTTCTCTGGTCATCAGTCACCCCATGAAAGAGCTTTTTCTAAGTGATTAATTAAAAGCTGAAAAAAGGACAGCCTTTATAAAATATCCGGGTAGTTATCCTGTTGCATCATGAGTTAATGGACAGTGGCTTGGCTTGACTAAGTGTTATGGCCTTAGTCCATAATTTCATCTTGAAAATGGGAGCGGGAGTGAATCTTCCTTATAGTAATTGAGTATTGATTTCAAAATAAACAGCAGAGCAACTCCCACTGAACTGACAGTCCATACTCTGGACAGAATCAACAATAAATGGTTTCTGGTCCATGTGAAAGTTATGGATCAGGGCAATACAGTCAAGCACAGTGTTCTGCTGCAATCTTTCTTCCAATATATATTGGATTTTAGATAACCCATTTATGAAACTTGTCATCTAAAACCTATAGTTTTGAGCAGCCAGAAGATGAGTTAAGTTTCACTTCAAAATTCACTTTTTTCTTCTCACATTAATTCTTGTGTGACAATAAATCATAGTATTAAATTCATCACTGGTTAAATGTTCAGCAACATTAGATGTGCATGTAAATAATAATAATAAAATATTATTTTTTGTATGTACCAATAACACATGGTGCTATATTTTCAGATTGAATTTTCAAAAGTAAAACCATTTCTGTCACCCTGCTGTGTTATATTTTCAGGAATCCACAGGAAAATTAATTTGGTCACTCTTGGTGAGTGACTACAGCCGACACTAGATAACATTGGCTTGCTCATATCAGCAGTACATTTGAAGCTACAGTGGTTTCGTTTTTTGTGTTTTTTTCGTTGCCACTGACCGTAATCGAATGCATTCGTTTTTATCGTTCCACTGACCAAGTACTGTTAAAAAGCAAATTGTGTGGGTTAGTGCTATTGGCTTATGCTAACTACATCATTCTAACCTCATATGGGGACCAGTAAAGGCCAACAACACACTAGCACTTTTTAAAGTTTTATCACCACTAAAAAAGTAAGTTTTTTGTGAGAAATGTTGAGTTCATGTGCACACACAGCAGTCTACATTCTAAAGCTCCATTTTGCCCTCCCTACATGAAGTTAACACATTTTATAGTATATTGCGTGTAATGATACATCCCTGTCCAGCTTTAGAAGCAAATATCAACAGCTAACATCAGCTAGCTAACTTGTATGTTTAACAAACATTTGTTCACTGAACCTTAAGTTAATTGTGTACCGATGAGCTAACATTAACAAATACATGTTTTGTTAAATAATATAAAAATAATATAATTCAATGTTTCAGTGTGGTGGCATTATCGATTAAGCCAGTAAATCAAAGCATACTTATGAATAAAATCGTAAATTTGAAACCAATTACTTGTACATCATAATGGTCAAGTGGTTAACCTCACAGAAAACTTGGGAACGCTATGGAAATATTTATTTGTTAGTGATTATGCACTGTCGCCTATGTTGCATTTATGTATGAAACGAGAGGACAAATAAATGATATCACCAAGAGTACTGGTTGGAATGATAAATTAATACAGACATGTTGGTGGCATTAGGAAGGTTCAATTGTGGACATTTCGTCACAATGGAAGGGAAACCATGATGGGAGGCTGAGATTTAGTCTATCCCAGGGATCTCCAAACTCAGAACATGACTTTTTATGCACTGAAATTGCATTGTATTCAGTATATAGCTATATATTTAGACCATAAAAAACAGACTTTAACGTTACATGGTTTGCTTATATTTAGCTTTCGCCACTCTACTTAATAGGGAGCAGTATACCGGAAGTATCGTTCCTGATATATCCACTTTACCTCCCTATGGGTGCCCCCCTACTGTCGGAACCTGCAAGTAATTCAGACCGCTGTGTATTAGAGTGCTCTCACATATGCCACCTGGTGGAGGATGCGCAAAAAAAAGTAATTGCTGTAGAAAAACCATAAAGTCTGCCGCTGCCCGGCAGATCTTCGGAGGCAGAAGCTCCAAATGAAACACGAAACAACTGTATTTATTTAACTGCATCTAATGTTATTAAGCAGTTAGCTAGTTTACATGTTATTGATCACCATCATTGTCATCCAGTTAGTACTGATACCTACTTTACTAGATGTCTAACTACACATCACAAATCCATCAGAATGTATTGTTGCTAAAGTTTCTACATCTTCGGTAAGACGTAAGATACTAGGTCGCTACCTAGTTGGCTATCCAGCTAATAGGGAAGTGGGATTAAGGAGGTACAAGATCAATTCCAGGATTCTTGAATCCAAGATATGTTAACTGTTACTAAAACTGTTGCTGTCATGATTGGTTGCAGTATGTTCTGCTACATTTTTTGTAGCAAAAAAAGATAATTTTTTTCTGCCTATGCAGCCAAGAGAAGTCAGAAGTCCAGCATTATAAGTCCCTTAAAAAGTCATGAATATAAATGGTTTATAAAATGCAAAAAAACATGACTAATGGGCTAGAAACCCATTACATTTCCAAATGTTTTGTTAGAAAGGTGACACCTACCCTTTTGTTTACTACTGGGTTATCACAGTACTCCTTGAGGTCACTTGTCCAATTACATATCCCACAATGTTTTTAAACTTTTTTTGCAATGAAACAAACTTTGTTCTTGTAAGTGTGAGTGATTGGCACACCTAATGACACTGTCACACCACTATCCCATTGCAGTAGTTTTATTAGCACGCTACCATTCCATGTTTTGGACTATTGACAATGTTGTCCTTTTCAGGAAAGTCACTTTTGTCCAAATGTTTTAGGGAAGCTGTCTTCTGCATGGCAATTATATTTTCCTCCACTCAAACTTCAGTTTTTCAGCATTGAGAATAGTTGATTGTCCAGCCTTTTCAGTCAGGCCAGTGCTTTAGTGCATAACATTTTGTTACAGTGAAAATCTTTTACTGGCATTTGCATATACACCCAGTCACCACTGCAGGTATTTATTAGACCTATTTTTTCGACTTATTAGTCTTCTGCCGCTGTAGCCCATCCACTTCAAGGTTCAACGTGTTGTGAGTTCTTCCAGCTTGAACCTGCCATTGTTCTGCCATTAAGAGATACTTAATATAAAGTGAGACCACATGCTACTAAAATAAATTGTTACAAAATACTTAATTAATCATCAAACCATGTTGTAAATGTAGTGCTTCTTTAATTTGTGCCAGTACTTAAAGTATCTGTGTGTGTGTGTGTGTGTGTGTGTGTGTGTGTGTGTGTGTGAATGTGTGCGTGCGCGTACTGTATGTGTGTCTGTGTGAGAATGTGACTCATGATTGTCATATAGACAAATATATGATTTTACCCATCACTGAAAATGTAGTTCCCAAGAACATTTTTCATTAGAAATGCATGGCAGGAAAATGCTGAGAGAAAGGTGTTCCAGGTAATAACTACTGTAGTCATTTCCTTTACATTCACATATCAGAGGGCATTGTTCCACCTCTCCTATTAAACCACCAGTTACTAAGCAACAACAGCTCTCACAAAGCATCTGCAATATATTGAGATTGTATGATGGTAACTACAGACATATAAATGTAAAACACGTTATGTCCAACACATTTTGTATGGAATCATTATGCTAATTTGTCTGCATTACAAATGGTACAGCTATTTTGAACAAGAAAAACTGATACAAATGGCATAGAGATAAAAAAGATATTTGATATCTTTGTCACCATACTGTTGGATTGAGCATAATCAAGATTTATTCTATCTACACTATTCTCATGTTTAAATAACTTAAATACTGACCATGTGCAGCACAAATAATGAAGTTTACTGGTAATATTTCAAATGCATTAATCCATGAAGTGTACATGACGCTTGTTCTGTGCTGTTATTTTTAATCCTAACTGTAATATATTGCAAAGAGATACTGCATACTTGCTACAATTGAACAATATCTTGATTAAATTTTAAAAGAGCACCCAAGGAGTAAACATAAGATCAATGATCAAAATAATATAAGTCTTGCAATATGATATTTAATTTTATTTAACTGCAGTATGCTCATTATATTTTTTTTACTTGGCCTGATCGCTGTTTCAAGAGTGAACTGGCCAAGGCAGGAAGTAGCGAGTCAAATATACAAAGTTACAAACAGAAAACATGCATACATAAATACAGCAAATTCAGGTTAAAACTATTTGCATTTGAATGGATCTCTATGGGAATTGGGGGGTGGGACTAGATTTTGCTTTAAATTAAGCTAGTACAGTATGGGCCACCGTGCTGCCAGATAGGCAGTAGATACGAAAATAATTGTTTCTCCTGAAAAATTTTTCCATTGAGTTAAACAGGAAAATTTGTCAGGAGAAACAATTATTTCCATATCTACTGCCAGAATGCCATCAGCCAAGTAAGTCCTAAACAGTGTGAAAAAGGCAAATGTTAATCCACAGCTCAGAACAAGGGTGCTGACATGAAGATATCAGCAGTCAAAATGGTGTGCAAAAAGGTCAATATTTACAATAAAAGAAAAGCAAGCTAGCTTATCAAGCCTAAAACCTAGCTTGAATCCATGTGAAGGAAACTACATACTCCTTCACAGTGTTGTACAACATGATGGACCTGCACACAATACGGAAATCTTCACAAACTGTGAGCATATGAGCAGTGAGAGAATAAAGGCACACAAAGTATGTACATTTTCAATAGCAAAAAATAATAATGGAAATTATTTTCCATGCACAATACTAATGGCAGCTTTTTGCATTTTTGCAGCTTTTTTCCATGTGAAGTACAGAGACTGACCACATTGCCAAAAGGGGTAAAGGTCATAAGAGTTCATCATTGATTTATTCAGATCACTGTGACATACAGTATATTTACTGTTGAATTAGAATGCTCAATTTTATACAGTATCTTTGATAGCCTCCTAAGGAATGGCTAAGCCGTCATACGTAATTTCATACACTTTTCCCCCGGAAGGCTGGGAAAAACCTGAACGTCCAGAGGTAATGGAAGATTAGGAGAGAGAGCTGGGCTGTGTTAATTCTCCACAGTCCACACAGGGAGACCTATGTCATGACATATTTGCTTTTTCAGCCTATTACAGGCTGCAGTCATACCTGTTTAATGGGCTGTGATTATCTGGCATATGCTAATATTTCATTTTTATCCCCATGACCATATGGGGCATTATCAATAATAAACCATTATCAATATTTATCTTGTCAATTATTGATTTTTTTCCCCCCATGCATTGTTATCAATGTGTCTGGTGGCATAGAGTGAACTGTTAATCATATTTAAACAGATACAAGGGTGATCAAAATCAATTTTCAATTATCCTTTCATATTTAGGTGATTATGGGACTTCCTCATCTGCTGTATATGAACAGTTAGATGGAGATAGATGAATGAGAATAATCTGAAATATTTAAATATGTCATGTTGGTCACGGACAATTTCATATGCCATGCATGTTTCACGACACAAAGACGGTTTAGCGAAGGCACACATGTACTCCTGCATTTATGAGACAAGATTGACTCAAAAATGTATATCTGTTAGCTACAGTATGTGGTGTTTTTCATCAGCATTAAAGCACAAATTACCCTCTCTGTTTCATATGCATTGCTTATTTCAAAGCGATGAAAATATGAGAATCAGATTTTCCTTTTTGTCTCTCTGTCTCCCTCGCACTCTCTTTCAAGTTCAATTTGCTTTATTAGCAGGACAACTACTGTAATATTGCCAAAGCAATACATATAATACAATATATTTTATACACACATGTATACTCTCTCTCCTTACCTCTCTGCACTAGTCAGTATAGTAGCTAACTAAACCAACTTGATGTAGAATGGTTCGCTAAGTAGCCAACAATCTAGAATGACAACAATAGTCCCTTAACCCCTTAATAAACTCACTCTGTGCCATGGAATTGTAGAACACAACCTAAAATGCTGTATCGCCCGTTTTCTTAACACTAGCTTGAAAACGACAAATAGGGGTGAGCCGAGTATTTGTTTCATACGAATACTCCTAATGAGTATTGACTTTTATCAAAATAGGAATGTTGTACGGGTAGTCGGATTCATTATCTGTGATTGTAGAATTGTCCTGCTTTATGTATTTATTTTTTACATTGGCTGCAGTAGCTGCACATCAGTGATGAATGCATAACACAAAGTTAACACTGTTTTGTGATAGGCCGGTTCCTCCCCCTTAGATCAGTAAAAACTACTGTCTGCTGTTATTTTCCTTACTTCTGTGCATGTCAAGAGACTGTTGTGTGAACTTGCACATATCGTAGATTAAGGAGATAACTACTTAACTAGTATCTTGCCATCGTTAGTGAACATATTAAAACCTTTTCTGGTTCCAAAAAAAAAAGGTAGTGCGCTGCTAACAAAAATGCCTGTGTAAACACACAGCCATGTGCTGGTGCTAATGGTACAGAGCTAACATTAGACATAAATTATCCAGGATTAAAAATGCCAAAGTTCATTGTCAGGATGGAGAATGCGGTCACAATTTTGTGGATATGGACGTTATTTTAGCTAGAGGTAATGTAGTACATTTAGTCAATTTTGCTTTTCTCTGGGACTGGTCAGAGAACCTAGTAGTTGTGCTGATCATGTTCCAGAGAGCCAATACAAAACATAGATAATAGCATTCCAATGTAAAGCAATGGCATTGAAAAATAGTTTATCCAGATTGAAAGCATTAAAACTCACAGTTGTCACATAATATGTTGTGACCATATTGATTAAAAATTGCACTGTAAAAAAGGGAATGAATGCAAGAATTTGGGCAGATGCAACTTATGAAGTTAATAAGGAAAGAGGCACCATTTTATGTGCTCAGATTGAAATTCCAATTTAGTGTGATGCCGGCTACCATTAATCTTGCACCCAAGCGAGTGCCCATTCTGTATTCAGGCCTAGCTATGTTTGCAAGCAAAAAAGCAAGTCTGATTAGCTGTCATCTTCCTTCCAACAATCTTCCCCTGGCACTAACCCTTCCTCTGCCATCCTCCCAGACCTTTCTGTTCAGGTACATTCTTTCAGATGGGGGCACACACTCGACAGGAGTTTGCCAATTTGCACCACATTCACAATGAGCAGGGTCCAGTGGCTTCCTTATCTTAATAGGGTCAGACTTATAGAAAGCTGCTACCATCTCCTCCTGTCTGGGTAGCAGCAAGCCTGGGTGACATCACTGCTCAGGGTAAGCTTGATGTTTTTTTTTTTCTGGTGGCCTTTAGCCCCTGAGTCTGTGGTTGCTTCACTCTGCACAGATACAGGTATGTACATGGGCACCACAAGCACAAAACATTGCCAAACTCCAAAAAACTGCAGCACCCACATACCATGCCTCAAGCCTATTTAGACCTCCCAGTCAATGGCCATTAGAGAAATTAACCCATAGTTTTCACAGTTCTGTACTGGACTATGAGGTCAAGACAGGTGTTTCTATTCCTAAGTTAAAACACACCCAACGTCATTTTACGCACCACACCCTGCGCCTTTTAGTTGCAACCATAGCAACACCATACGCTGTATTTCTTGCAGCATAGCTTGCGAAGATTACAGTTCCGCATGTTGCGGCATTTGAGTTTAAATAATTCAGGCTCATTGAGCCAAACAAAATGATTGCAACTAGCAAATAAAATAATACAAATAAAAGATGTGGGAGCAACAACGTCAGAAAGGTAAGTCAGTTTACCAGCATCGGAGCTGATCCCACCGCTGTTCACAGTTGCGTTAACGTAACTTGGCTAAACTGTTGTGTCGGCCAAATTACGCATTTCACACTCAGTATAATGTTCGTGACACCATTTAATCAGCATAACAGAAGCACATATTTTCTTATTTTGTTGACTGCCAAGTTGTAGCGATGTTGGCTTGCATTTCAAATGGTTGATCTTGAAAAGCTATAGGAGCATAAGGTATAGTAACGTTAAATCAAACTTCTTCTGGTTGGCGTGAAAAGCCCCATACATTTTCATTGTCAACGTAGTTGACACAAGCAGCTGCGTTTTCAGTAAAACGGCCATGTAATGAGATTTTGATCTGAAGCCTGATCAAGGGTTGGACTATTTTAAAAACCTTTCAGTGTGGTCTTTAAGATCGATATGCAAGTAGGACAGCGAGTGATAATTGTAATTGACGTTAATACTAAAAGATACCGTAGAACCTGAGTTTGGCATATACTGTAGTTGCATGCGGTTTTGAAATATATAATTTTACTATGCAATAGTGCAATGGCATTCCTTAGGATTCAAGGTTTTCCTATAGCATAATGTAGATGTAGTCCCAAAATGATAGCTCAGCTAGATATCCATTGTTAGATATTGCATGAACAATATCTAACCTCATTAGATTTTTTTGAATGATTGAAGTAAATGCTCAACAATTACCTTTCATTTAAAAATGAAATGCAGTAATAAATGCATGAAATACAGTAATAAACCAATACTGTATCGTGATTCAAATTTCAACAATTTATAACTTTGTTTACACATAAAGTTAATTATTATTCTTAAATCGCGGTTGCAGATTAAGCCTAGTCCTAGAGTAAATTTAATTGGAGATTATCCACACAATATCCTGGATTAAGATCAACCTGTGTCCATGTAACAGGCCACTAGTTTGGCATTGACCATCATCTTATATTACAGGCCAATGGAATTGTTTGCATTATGTCCCATGAGTCACGCAGAGCTCTTAAAAAATGGAATGGTTATTTATTTGATCTTCAAAATCAATTACCACACCAGACCTGAGGTCTTGAGAAAGGCTTTGCCAAAACATTGGCCCAGGCGTGGTAGTCCTGTCATGTTTTATGCTTGTCATGTCATGTTTCATGTTTAGTTATTGTCTTAGTTATTTTATTGTCATGTCATCTATTATGTTAGTCTAGTCTCACCACGTTTTTATGTTTTATTTCTTGTTACGATGTATTGTCTAGTCTTGTCATGTCACGTTACATAGTTTATTCATGTCACAGTTCACAAACTTATGTCACGATTTATGTTTGTTTCATGTTATGTTGTTCTGTTCATTGATTAGCCCACACATTTTTGTGTCTTTCCGCAAACCTTGCATTCATGCTTTCTCTCCCTTGCTGTCACTCACGCTTCCCTAATTGTTTAATTTTCCCGTGTCTGCTTACTAATCTACTAACGTTAGATCAGGATTGGGTAATACTAACATTCAAACCATGTGTTCATGTTTCCTTACGTTTCTCGTGCATGTCATTTACTAATTTACTAACGCTAGGTCAGGATAGGTTTATTACTAACAATTACAAATTATTTTGTTAACTTGTCAATCCTCCACACCTGATTTCCATTCGCATGCTGCTCTCAAGCTAATTGTCTGCACTTGTCTACACCTGCATATAAGCTTAGTTTCATTTCATGCCTTTGCAAAATTGTTGCCTCTTGTTCATCAGTGCACTTTTGAGCAGTTTTGTCAAGCCATTGTCTACCTGTTAAGATCCAAGCCTGTTTATCGACCATAGTTATTGACTTCTGTTTTGTTGACCACTGCCTGCCTATACCACAAACTCTTGCCTGCTGCCTTGCTTTTGCCCCGTGGAGCGGACTTCGGTCTTGACTCTTGCACCGCCTTTGACTCCGAGCCTGCCTACCATCTGTCTGCACTACTGCCCCACTGACAGCTCTGCTGGTTACTGGACTTTTTGCGTGGTGTACCGATTACGAGACTGCCTTCTCCCTCGGTACTGTACTTTGGTTTTGGCTGGATTACATGGGTATGAACTTTGCTTGTTTTCTACTAAACTCATTGGACATTCCCCTAATAAAGCCCTGACGGGACTTTATCGCATCACATTGCCAGAATCATGCATTTTGGGTCCAACCCCCACGCACCCGTCTCAAGTTCATTGATATATGAATAAATAAATGACATAGCCACTGTCTTTTTGTGTGCCCCTGATAATACTGCTTCTTAACTTGTCACATATATGACTTGATGTTATATACAAAATATGTCTTCTACACTTCTGGTTTCTATATCTTCAATTAGCATAGGAATCGTGATGAATTTCTATAGTAATACTGTTGTTTAGGCTGCACCATTCTGGAGACTTGAGACTTGACTTGGACTCTAGCTCAGAGACTTGACATCTCTGGTTACTGATGATCAAGGATATCAAATGAATGAATGAATGAATGAATGCAGAAGTATTAGGACAGTGATACAATTTCTGTGGTATAGAAATAATCAATCCATATTGATTTACTGTGGAAAATTATGACTGAGTATTGATTTGATCCATTCATTTTTGAAACTGCTTATCCCTGGCCAGGATCCTGGGGGGTGGAGGAGACAGGAATGTATCCTGGATCGGTTGCCAATCTATCATAGAGCCCTTACTGCATGTGTTTGGACTGTGGGAGAAAACTAGAGTACCCCTTGGAAACAAACTCCACACAGAAAGGCCAGTTGAGATTTGGCCTCTTGCCATGAGGTGACAGTGCCATTCACTGCACCGGCCTATATATAGGCAAACTTAGCTAAATACAGTGAAAATTTTGCACAGTAAACCAATATGGTCGTTTCTTTGTCCTCAATAAAATTAATTAGGAGAGGTGCCAGGCTCTTGTTTTCATCATCCAGACAGGCCTGTGTTCAATCTGATCTTAGCTGAGGAGTTCCTATCACTATTTATATTACTGCCAGGCCATTTTACACTAAAATTATTTTATTGAATCCACATGTAAAAACCCACGTGTCCGAAGGGTAAGAAGCCAATAGCAATGATTTGACGTGTTGAGAAGTGCTGATAGTCCAGGCCATTTCAGTCAGCCCAGTGATTTTTTTGCATTGAAAATGTATTACTTGTATATTTTTGTATATACACTGTGACCACTTTATTATGTATTTACTAGTGCACAACGATTGAACCTCTTAACCATGTCTGCATGCTTTTATGCATACTATTGAGTTGCTGCCAACGTGATTGGCTGATTACATATTTGTATTAACGAGCCGGTGTACTGGTCTACCTAATAAAGTGGTCGCTGAATGTCAGCATTGCAGAGTGCAGGCTATTTCAGGTTAGCCATTTCTGTGATAAGGTCTCCTAGCAGAACAGGTTTCAAGTAACCAAGCATCACACGTAACAACCCTGTGCCTGTTTTTTCCTATGTCTGGCATGCCCATGAGTGTAGCACACATTATTGAGCATGTCAGCAAATACTGTAGGTCTAAGCATTGCATTGTTCCTCACCACTGTTTCCGCATTCCCTGAAAATGTGGCTTTGCAGAATGTACTGTGTACTGCAAGATGTCAATGTCATGCAAAATGTGTCATTTTGTAGCATCTGTGAGACCTTCTGTGATGAAGGTAAGTCACTCAGATCTACCAACCTGCCATTCCAGATTCCTGTGTCTTGTGGCTGCACTTCCCCCTTTTTCCTTTCATGTCACTAACATTTTGGTTTTACAGTTTACATAGTATTGCAACAGTATTTAGGACAAAATAGTTTTATATACTGGACAGTTTTGTTCTGGTAATTAGCTTTCAAAAATCTATACATATTTGGCAAACACGTGAATAAAAATTGGTTCACCATTTCAAATTCATTTTGCTGAACAATTGCACTCTGTGCTTCCAATTCAGCGTGTAATGGGGTGAACTCATTCCCGTGCTATTTCTGAAATTCTCTTTTAATACAGTAGTATACACATTAAGGCATCTCTCAATGAAACCAATTTCATCCAGATGGACTCTGAATGGATGATAGTTTGAAGAACACAGATGACTGCGTCCTCATTCTGTCTCCGAGAAGAGATAACAGGGTCAGTTTTGATGAAACAAAAGCATCGGTTCCAATTAAGCTCATGTATAAATGTTTTCTGTAGCTATTATACAACATCAGTGGGAGGATTAATTAGCCTGGATCATAGGCTAAAGGTGGCAAAGCTGACTGTCAGTGATAGAGTATTTGCTAGAGTTTCAATCTCATTAAGAATTATATGGGGGACAAAATGTTGCAGAAGATATTAGCTGATCTTTGAAAAAACCTAAAACTTTACCTGCCTATTTTACAGTAAGGTATCCCTTTAGATGTCAACAAAAGAGCAACACAGAGTTGAAAACAATTCTCTTCAGAGATGTTTTAATAAAAAATAAAGCTATGTTGTATTGTAATCATAGTTTTAAATAGTCTTGCATTACACCTATATTGTAATAAACATATCATGATTCTATGAGTAACCATACCTATCAATACTATTCATAGAAAACTTAATTTACTGTAATGTCAAATGAGTTGTGTCACAAGGCATGCTCCCCTCCCAGTAAAAGGACATCAAATAAACTTACAGACTGTTTTAATTATACTAGTATTAACTTTCCTGTTTTCTTATTTTTAATAATAAACCATTTTGAGTTATTTACACAGTTTGGGCACAGACTATAAAATGAGCTGATAATGCACTTTGCCATAACTCATTGTCCTCAAAGTGCCATATCAGAGGGGTGGGATGGGGGGCGGCAAACGACAAGCACGATTCAGCGAAAAGCGTCAGTTCCTTACATCTTAGGACAGAAGCCGCCTGATTCACCTTGTGTAAAAGGATGTAGTAAATATCTGTACAATTTTAAAGATTCACAGGGAGAGGGAGAAAAAATCAAGGCAAGATGGAAGATAAAGAGCTGTCACACTGCGGTGGGTAATGATCCGAATCGCAGGAGGATACAGAGAGCTAGGGAAGGGCACTTCACCCGCATAATGGGGTTGAAGGTTTCACCATGAGGAGATTCATGTACAGACAAGACTCCTTTGATGCAGTGACATTGGGAGGCACATAAAACTCATGGTGTAAAATACAGAGGCGGTTACTGTGTGCTAATAGGATCCCAGGTTTTGAGGCAGATTTAGGGTGGCATTTCATGAAAGACAGGGTGACACTAATTGGATTCAGCCACCTGAATTCAATAAGTGAACAAGGGGGAAAAAAGAAGAAAAAATATCATTGGAGTTGCCGGTGACAGTTTTAAAGGCTGAAAACAATGTGGTCCTTCTCGACCAGTGCCGCTCCATAAAGCCTAGGGAGCCAGTCTTGAGAGAATTTAAACTTTCCAAACCACCGACATCCCAGACAAAGAAATACCAGTGTGAACGATCACAATATCTACGTGTTCTGCTGTATCCTTTTATTTGGACACTCTGAAGAATTACTTTCCTATTGATTTCCATTGTTTTGCAAACTGTGGGCTCCTAGAGAGAGATGCTCTGTTAAATGAATTCAGTAGTTATGGACTTCCCTCTTCTGTCATATATAGGAACCCTGCTGTTCCATTGCTCAAAGCACATTGGGGAATAGGACTAGGAGTGTATGTGCTTGGTGATTATATTAAACCTTGTGGTATGGAGAATTTTGACATGTGCAAGAAATACAGACCATTTCACAGCCATACCTGCTGAAAATTCCAGCTTAAACCAGCCTAACCTATGGCCAGACCATGCCCTGACAAATAATTTAGCAGACCACAATGGACACCAGGCAGTATTATTTGTTATGCTAATTTAGCTAGCTAGTTTATATTCTGCTAATCTCAGACATTGTTTTGGTAATTGGGAATTACCAAGGAGGGCGACAGCAATATGTTTTCCCTGTCCCGTGCCAGTCCCCAAGAAGTTGATTTCTGGGGTTATGCTATTGTGGGAGTACAAAAAATATCTCAGCATGGGAATTTTTGTTTTGTTTGGGGTGGCGGGAGGGGGATGGGGGGTTGAAATCGCGACAGGGGGTTCAAGGGAGGATCTCATGGGATGTGATTGGATAATTTATGGCAGATCTAGGTTCAGTTTCCCCAAATACATTATTGACATAGAATACTCCAAATAATGTATACGGAAATAGCTTCATGTCTAATTATTTAGTTATATAAAAACCACACCAGTTTCCAGTTATCCAACATCGATCATCAAGATTGATAGCTTGCTAAGAAACAAAAGCAAATATCGCCCAAAACCGGGAGCTGGCACAGAAACGCATTTTCTTGCGTGTGTGTGTGTGTGTGTGTGTACAGAATTGTTGACTGTAACTTCACTACTTAATGCCCATCTAGGGGCAAACATTGGAAATTAGGGCAATCTTTAGTGTGTTTGTGAAATTCACTTGCCAGTGTGCTAGTGTTTACCATAATTGTTATAATATATATATTATATAGATAAACTATTGGATGGCTTCTTTCCCACGGTACTGTATGAAGTACGTTGTTTGTGAAATTGAACCACGTTGGTGAACCTACTGTAAATTCATAGCCACTGTTAGTTTGGGCGGGAGCGGCAATTTGCATACAAAATGTGATTGGGGGGTTGTTTGGTCTTGGTTCTGTCTCTGACAGTATTAGATACAACTTGTGAGGCTGAATCCTGGGGAAAAATAATAAAATATCAGAAAGTAATAAATAAAGGAATAGAAACATGGTTCTGTGTTGTGTTTCCATGGATCCCTTCTGATTTCTTTCTTCCATTTTAAATATGATTTCCTACCTTAGGTGAGTATACAAAGGTTTCTAATGCAATACAACCCCTTGACCCCCTACCTCATGCAGCCAGCAGGTTTTATTCCCCTCCATGGCACTTTCTGCACTGTGATTCCATTTCTATCTGTAACCCTGTCTGTATTCCCTGTGTCAGAATAAAGTGAAAAATTACATAAGGAGGACAGACTGTCTGCACTCTGTTAAAAATTCCAATATCTGAGGTCTTCTGTGAGTATTATGCAGCTGACAGATCTACTGAATTAGCAAATTGGTTATACAGAAAGAGAATTGGGTTTTCAATCAATATCCACTGCAAATATAAACTTAGGGGAATCATATTGATAAAGATATATTGTAAATAAAAGGAAAAATCAAAATGAGAATGTACTGTAAAATATTGAAGGAGCATTTAGACAAAAGGTATTTTTTATAGTATTCTGAATATTCTATGTATACATATTTTGGTTTATATGACATTGCAACATGCAACATAAAACCATATGTCAGTATATTTAGGCTGCACTCGCTTTGAGTTATGGTTTCAGGGTTATGAGTCACATAACCCTGACACTTCCATATGGCTATTGAGTATATTGATGAAATGGAACATATCACTCATTTGGAATGTCCTTTAATCATGACAAAGAAAAGGCTGTAACCCTATTCAAGTTATCATTGACTCTTGCTAAATAATAACATTATTCTGTACCTTTCGTTTGAAACAAAACACAATTCATTTTGGAATTCGAACAAATAAAATTGACAAAAACTGTTGAAGGTATCTGTGATGTGATCACATTTGAACTGACAGTCACCCCTGCCTGAAAGCAAAGTCTAAGGTCTGATGCAGAGATTGCCTCAAAAAGAGAAAAAAAATCCACTTACGACAGAGAAACATCACTGTCATTTGACAGCACTGTCCTCCCTCAAAAATGAAAACAAATTTCTTGACTGGCAGTTTGGCCAGATCAATAACGGGCTGATAAGCGGGACCATTTGCAGGGAGATATGCAACATAAGGACCCTTTCTGACATATCATGATTTCAGCTTTAATTACCTGGGGAAAGCAGCTGGTGCCGGATTGAGGCAGAAAACATCTCTCAGCATGCAATGTGCGGACCTCTGCATTGGCAAGTGGCATTCGTTCCAAATTCTTCACCGCCAACCCCATACATTATTTGTTATCTTCCAAGCAGCCAGCCCTCCGGGCAAGAGCTGTGAATTCAAAAATAAATGACAAAGCAGAAGGAGCGGTATCCCGTTTCCAGACCCGGGGGTTTCACCGCAAATGGCTTTTAATGCTGAATCAATAATGATAAGTTGTGATTAAGCAGATTACTACATTCAAAATTAGCCACCCCGAGGGGTTTACGTGGTTGAGCAATAACAAAATGGATATGTGACTTTCACCAAGTCTATACACATGGTATTACTCTTTATCCTGAAATACATTTCCAAGAAGCTGAACAGTAGTTGTGTGATGTATTCATTCATGCGTTGTTAATGAGAGGTCAGGGGAGTAGGGTCAGACTGGTCCAAGCTTACAGGAAGGTGACAGTAATGCAAATAAACATGCATTACAACAGTGGTATGCAGAAGAGCATCTCTGAACACACAACACATCAAACCACTAAGTGGATAAGCTACAGCAGCAGAAGACCAAAAATTAAAAAAATAAAATACCTAAAAAAGTGCTGACTGACTGTAGCGTGCACTATGCATCCAAGTGTGGGGCTGATTAAGGGGGAAAACAAGACTGTCATGATTCATAGATGTGTGATACTTTTTATAAGCCACTGAAGTTGTGAATGGAACAAAGTTGTGGGCTCTATCAATATACAGTGTAACTAAACCCATGCCATAACTCATAATTAAATGTAAATGCTAGTTTTTTTTTTCTTTCAATCTCAGTTTTACAAGTGAGTGATTGCTATAAAGGCATGTTTCACTGTGGAGTTTCCTAACTCAAATGATGACTTGATTTAATGGCATGCAAAGCAACAGAATACAAACAAGAAGCAAACAAAAATAGTGCAACATAACAACAATGGGTGATCTGATTACCCCCACCACTAATTGTTGGTACACTCACGACAAGAGTCACAAACACAAAGCAGTGAAGAAATATGGTCACCCTGGAGTGCTATTTATGTACTGCTTATAAAAAGACAGCCAGTCTTTCTCTATAATTTCTGGAGGTTACAGAACACATTTGGAGGGATTCCTCCAACAGACTCTTTCATATCCTTGGGATACCGCACTCTTCAGTTCAGACCACAAGTTTTTCATGGGATTTAAGTCTGGAAACAGAGATAGCCATTGCAGAACATGGTTGTTGTTTTTACTTAACCATTTCTGTGTGGATTTGATGTATGCTTGGAGACAATTTACCTACGACCAAGGCTCAACCTCCTAGCAGAGACAACCAGATTTTCTGCCAATATTTCCTGGTACTTTGTTGAATTCATTTTGCCATTGATCTTAAATAGTGCCCATGTACCAATGGCAGCAAAACATCTCCAATACATCAATGAGCCACCACCATATTTGGCAGTAGGTATGATGGGCTTCATATTATTTTGTATTATTTTGCCGCCAAACATGTCTGACCAAAGCACTCTCTTCCAGTCACAATTCCAAGGTTTGGCAAACTCAAGATGCTTGGTTTTGTTTATTGTACTCAGTAAAGGATGTCTTTGTGGCAGCCTTCCAAAGACTTTCTTGGTTTACTTAGGCCTGTCCTGTGGTTTTCAGAAAAAAATTACTAAATAAAAAACATTTGTGTAAATGTTATAGTTGTGTAAAAGTATGTAGTTTTCCTGTATGTTTGAACACAAAATATAGATCATCATCCATGTTCTTTTTTATATGCAGCCATTTTTATTAAAGGTGCGAATAATTCTGGCCCCCACTGTATATTCCAGACCTTGGCATGCACCTTTGTTATGAGATAATTATTCTCTTATGAGTTATTCTCTTCATCGGTGAATGGTCATAATGCTTTGGCTCATCGGTGTACACTTAATCTGACACATACCTGGGTGAATGTAGTAGTCAAACGTAAACATTGTCAACAAAATATGAATGGCATTTAGCATTTACCTTTGGCAACAAGGTTCATGTTTGCAATCATTTACCTCCTTCAGTCAATTGCACAGTCAAGTGTTCAAACATTTTTCTCTTCATATTGAGTGTTCCGTGGATGAGGCCTTGCTGAGCCTTTAATCAAATCTACAAAATGACACTGCAGAGAGCTATCATATTTACGTCAAAAGACAAGCAAATGACACAATTATTATGGTAAACTATCCCTTTAAATGGAAAAAAGCAGCACCCCAATTTACTTTTCAGCAACTGCAATCTCATTATGCAGTATTATGTACAAATATTAGTTTCGAAACAGTTGTCAGCTTAGGTGACTATACCACACATGCAATTTCGAGATACAATAGTAGTCTAACCAGTCAAAGACACGTCATATTTAAAAACAATTTTGGTTTACATATCTTATTATTCAGGTTTCCTTCTTCTGAGAATTTCTGTATGTAGCCTTTGCCATTCTACTGAATATAATGAAGTCTTAAAATAGGCCAACATTTCATTCTTTTAATTGAAACCAAATTCATTTTACATACTTAATCCATTTCTGACAGAACCTCACATTTTCCTCCTATAATAGACTTTCAGGTCTTTTTTTCTACCCTTCTGCATTTGCCAGACCCATTTGACTTTAAACACAAGTCCATTTATTAAATCTTTTATTAGGCCTTTCATTATATATGCTTGTAAAGATCTTAATAGAGATGTAAGGTAATGAAATTCTGTGAGTTCTTAAAGTGTTCATAAATCTCCATAACTTGTCTTTTCAAAGAAAACCTGTTTTCATTGAGTTTGATATTTTATTCATACCCGATGGAAATATTCATAGAGTTTAATTAAGCTAATGTGATTAATCTGTAATGTGCTCATTTTAAAGCAACCTTGTTTTCAAAATGGTAGCAGTTTAGAGGAAAGGTAATTAAGACAATAGTGGAGGAAATTATTTAAGCATTTGTATTAATTGAACAATGAGTACAATGTTAAAACGATGTTCTGCTTTGACTCACCTTTGTTATAAAACCCAATAAAAGCCTTACTGATCTGAAGAAAATAAAACCTATTTTCAGTGTTAACAAGCTAAACAAGCTTAACACTTTTGCATACTTATGGATTTATGATAGGATGTGCAGCTGTATTCCATTTGAATATGTTTTGCTGCTTTGTTAGATATACTGACAGTCTGTTCCTAAGAATAAATAAGTAAAGCTTAATGGTACAATAGGTAATTTCAGACTTCTAACAGTCAAGAGAGAAATTGCAGCAACGCCATTGGCTGTGGCAATTAGAACCAATTTTCAACCAATGAGCTTGAATTATTTTACATTATTATACAGTGTTTTGGTACCGAGTGTTGGTCCGTTGACTGTATATTTCGTAACCTGAATTTAAGGACTAGAAACACAGGCAGAGGGTGAGTTAACATGTCAGTGAGCCTTTTTCAATGACAGGAAGGGATTACAGTGGTCTTGTAACAATGTTTGAACAGAAAAATCTTACCTATTGTACCTTTAACTTGATTAAATGCATATTAACTTCATTAATATGTCATTGGTTTAGCCAAATATGTAGCATTTTGACACTGGTGATCTTACAGAATAAATGAGGGCATCAGAGGCACAAAGAAAGACATGTGTTATTGTACCTTTTGAGAATGATTATAATCATATGTTCTGAGTCTACTTAAAACATTTGCTCTAAAACATAAGCTTGTTTTAGTACTCTCACCATTTGTATATAATTAACCCAGCTACAGAACTGCATTTCATGCACATATGAGGAAGAAAAAACGGAAACTATTTTAGAGCAAGCACCGTATGTTTCACTTAGGATAACTGCTTTTTTAAAAATCCAGTGCTGATGTGCAAAATGGGGGCAGGTGGTGCAAAATGAGTATTTGCTGTCCTTGAATGTGTGAAGTGACTTTTGTGTTGATGGGAGCAGGCTGATGATAAGAAGGTGGGTGGTTGGGAAAGAGCATGGGTGGAACCAGAGGATTTACACTTGGCCGGAGCACATCAGCAATGGATTTGAAACCAGTGGCAACACTATCTACAGTATGATAGGAAGGCAGAGGGCAGAAAAAGGCATTTTGGTCCGGAATTTGGTAAAGGTGGCACACAGCTTTAGAATAAAAGAAAAGGAAAGGTCTCCAGGGAAGTCAGACTTCATTGTGACTGCTGATTACTGCCTGGGTAATGGCAGAGGAGATAAATTAAATTCTCAAAACAACATACTGTATATTTGTATTTAATTGTGTGTGTGTGTGTGTGTGTGTGTGTGTGTGTGTGTGTGAAAATCCGTTTTAATCCCTAAATTTTAATCCTTTACACTTATCAAAAATAAAGTTTACTGTACACCACTCTTGACGACTGCAATAGCTTGTTAACGATAAATACAATAGACATATCTTTAACAAAACATGTACTTCAAGCAAGATCATTTAAATTCCATCTTTGTCATGAATATTCTCCAGGTTTCAGTGCAAAGAACTAATAATACATGCATCCACAAAATTAAATAATGTTGATAATTTTGTAAAATAAATTGCAATGACAAAATACCAGAATTGGCATGTGTGGCACAGGTTAAACTGAACACTGGATGTGATTCCTACATGGATTGTCTAATATGGATATAAATAGCCTCAAATTAAATGTGACACACTACACTTTAACCTCACATTCTTTGTTTCATTTCAAATCCAATGTCCTGAGTACAGAGCTAAACGAACATAAATTGTACCACTGTCATACGTACGGACAGCTCTGTATAGAGTCTCAAGTATTATGGCAGCCTGAAATGGGGGAATGATGTAAAAAATGATACCAAAATGTATAAAAATACTCTCATAAAAGCTGAAAGTCTGCATTTTAACCACATGTTAATTGCCTGATTACAATTCTAGCAGAGCCAAATCAGGAAAAAAATTGTCTTTGTCCCAATACTTATGGAGCTTAGCGATGATATATATCGATGGCACCGGTGTGATATATTGTCAGTGAGTCTGCAAAACTATGAAGTCTTGACCCTCCCTGTCCCCCCCATTCTGGAAAATAGCTTCCTCTGCAGGCTTCTTCCTATTCAAAGACAGTCAGCATTTAATCTTGGGCCATAAGCCCACCTTCCAAAAGTGCAGCCATTTGCACTTTCTTCTTCTAAGCTTTATCCTTACATAGTTATTCAAAGATCTCAGGCTAAATTTGTCTCATTCCAACTCTCTAAGCTTAAGCCTTCATCTCAGTAATGCAGCCTCAAGACCACATTTATTTTTTAATTTATTTATTAAGTGAAGCTGCCATGAAGCTCAGTCAGTGAACTACCTTTCATGTAGTTTCATATCAGTGGCGGCTGGTGGGTTGGAAAAGTGAGGAGGCAGGGAGAGGACATGGGGCGGGGGGGGGTCTGGGGGTATGTGCTGTCGTAAAAATATATTTGTCTAATCACTGTACAATGGTTATATTGGACTCTTAGGGAGGATACTGCTTAATTCTACCATTAGTTAGACAGCAAATACAATACAATACCATCCAGATACTTGAAACTCAAAGAAAATGCAATTACTGGGCAAGGCCACAAAATAATAGTGGCCTCATTGAGTGGAGTTACAGTCATTGGTACTACAAAAACGGTTTCAACTTTATTATTCTTCTTTTTTTAAATAGAGCCTAATGCGACATCCAGATCTCTTTTCAAGATAGTCTGGAAGCGACGTCCAAGTCACATTAGTTAAGTAATGACTACATTACTGACAAAATAAAGTGACAACTAAGTGCAAAGGACCATTTCCAGACTCTTGCTTGCGTTAATGCTGAGGGCCTGGATACTAGGCCAGTCACATTTTAACATCCATTGGCCCTCTCTTTGTATCCTGTCTGCATTTTGCCGTTTCCTCGTCAGGAAGCGTCTTCTTTTTGACATTAGCTTGAGGTATTTTTTTATGTGTTTTCTAATACATAATTTCTTTTGCACTGTGCTCTTTGATTTCGTACTGTGCTATTTTGGTCTACTGGGCTGTTAGGAACCACCAGCAAAAATAAATAAATATATAAATATAGAGAAGAAGGTTGGATGGGGTGGGAAGGAATCATGATGTGTCAGTTTGAATTACATCACTAATGGTTTGCAGCGTTTGGAATGCCACCGAACAAATCAGTTCATATGTTAGAGTAGACATTCATGACAATCCGAGTTAGTCACGGCACCCCCCACCCCAGGAAAAAACACATGCAGCCCTGTATTATTCTCTGGCAATAGAAAGAGGCACACTGACAGAGTGCAAATGAAGGGATTCAGTCTTAATGTACTGATAGGAGGTGGAGGCCTATCCACTGGATGGAAAATCTCCTCATTTATTCAGCAACTGCTTATTAATTAATACAGCTACAGCACAGCATATTTTGGTTGGAAGAGCATGACACCATTTTTTATTTGGTTTGGGATGCCTGCCTGAAAGAAAGAGTTGAAACTCAGACTTGTTTTTTTTCCCCTACAGAATACATTGAATATCAATGGTAGTAGCGCGTGGTACCACTTGTTTTTCTGTAGCAGTGTGAGTATATTATACTTTGGCAACTGGTGACATTGATGTATTTGTTCTATCAGGTCCCTCTGAGTAAATTCTGGAAAATGATTAGAGGGCATATTAACATCATACAGTCCTTTGTACATACACAGTTTCAAAGGAACCTCACTGAAGCAAAGTGTTGATAAGGTCTGTGTTATTTATTTGTAATGTGTTTTTTTTTTTTTTTGGAAAGTGACATATGCACCCCTTTTCTCTGCTTTGCACTCTATACATCATATAACATCATCCTATAATATGGCATACAGTATGTATAGTCTTAGTCGTTTAAACGATACTTTATATTTTAAAAGATATAACATTTGTGTGTTATTAGGACTTTGTTTAATTTACAGCTTCTACCAATAAATAATATTCTGAGGAATGATACAATATGGAAAATATGCCTGTTCTTGCCTGGCCTCCGGCAAGAACATTCTTCCTATCATAAATGTATCTTACTTTTTACTTAAAATGTGCTTGCATTAGTCAGATTCAACAAACACTCAGAAGTCCTAAATCACTGTGAAAACATATTCATAAATTAGCACACATCCATGAGAATTGTGAATTAGCATACTTAATGCTCCAATGCCATATAATGCCTCCAGAAGAGTCATTCATAAAATTAATACAAGATAAAAATATCTTTATGAGATTGAAGATCTACCACTGTTAAACAGGATAACCTAAAAATGCATTATGAAGTTTATTCTTTGTAGAGAATTTATATATAGGCAACATATAGGCCTGTATTCAAACTCAAAAAATTATAATGACATATACAGTGGTTTAATGTTTCATTTGGCTCTACCCCTGGGGAGACTGGCTGGGCAGCAGGAAATTTGCATATATATTTAGTTAGTTTAGTATATTTTTTTCCATAGTAACTACTTGTTGTTCACACAGGCACCACCAGGTGGCATATGTGAGCACTCTAATCTACTACAGATTATGACAGGAAGGGGGCAGTGCCATTTCTCATCATGAGGAATGAGTTGAAAAGTCTGTTTCCAGAAGTAAATTCCAAAATACAGATGTTTGAATCATGGTTATGTTTTGTTCTTATTTATGCTCAACTCTAAAAAGTCCTGCAACGGTTTCTTGCGGTTTTTCTTTGACTCTGTCTACATCAACTCAACTACATTCAACTGTTTCAGCAGTGCTTCTAGCTGCAACCAGGGCTATATACTGATGTGCTGCCCCTTTTGCTGCTATCAATTGACAGAAAAAAAAAACTAAATATGGAATCCAAACTAGACAGCAAGTAGATTACTATTAACTAACACAATGTGAAATCAATATTTGGGATATAAATGAACAAGCTAGCAAATGTTAGCAACAGCAAGTTAGAAAATAGCTAGCCAGTTAATATTATGCCTTATGTATTTCCTGTTATCCTAGCCACTTGTAACACATCCTGAAAAACAGCTAGTTTGGTGGCAATAAAACTTCAGAATGAGTGAACTCAGATAGCCACGTTACAGACCATGGCAGGGCTAAACCACTGAGCACTTACTTGTAGGGGGCACACTGGAGGGTTAACAGAATACAAGATGCCAAAATGCCAAATGAAACACAAAACCACTGTACTGTCCATTCGTCAAAAACTTGTGAATTGTGTTTGTAAAATTAGAAATTTGTGAAGTTCTCTTAAATAATTTATATGAGCAATTTAAGAACAAATCGTATGTGTGGTTTTTGCCCAGTATCTTAAAGACAAATAGGTATGGGTCTTGTCAGAGCACTATGAAGAGTTTTGCATCTTTCCAATTGTTTATCATTTCAATAGTATTATAGTACACACTCACTAGAAGCCTGGTTAAGGAAATGAACACATTACACACATTTCACATCTGGTTATAAGCACACACACGCGAGCAAACGCAGACAGATGTTCAAAATAGACATACAATATTCTACTGAATCAATATTGTTTTCTTTGGAGTGATATCACAACAGATAATAGAGCTATCTAACATCAGTCTAGAATAGAAAAACAGGTGTACAGTAAATATTTTTTGTTGCTCTTCATGCACTGTAGCATTTTCATACACTAAGTCCTGAATCTATTGTTTTCAAAAAGAATGATAAGACAACGGCGATGTGAATGTTTTCAAACAAATTAGACCTTTCAGTCTCATTTGCACAAAATGTTCACCTTTCTTCACATAATTAACTCTGTAATTAAAATCTTTTCTTCATTCATCACTCAGCCATCTTCCATTATTATCACAATATGATGCTCATTGCCTTTATTCATAATGTGTCCTCTACACAAATGTTGGTAATTAATGATTAGGTTGAATGTTACAACATAAAATGCATGGGAAATTGCATTCAAGTCAATGTCATATGTGAATGATAGCCTGTATTTATGCAAGCTTGGGATTTAGTAGAATTACATTTTAGCACATCATTTGTATTCCCGATAAGTTGTTTGAGCACTATCATGAAATAATATGCAATTGTATTAATTATGTTTTTTAAATCCATTACTATTTAGACGCATAATATTCATTAATATTTCAAATCATATACCTTGCAGACGCCATCATAATGCCTAATGCTTCTAACTGGTTGAAGTTATTATACTAGTTTTATTATTTTAATGTTATATGTAGTCTACAAAGTGTCATTGAAAGTACAATTGTACATACGCTGTAGAAGAAATAATTATGAGGCAAAAATTACAAGCAGTATATATATATTAGTCTATTTAGTCGAGAAAATGCTTGACTAAATGCATTTAAGGGGAGCGAAAAAGTCCTGCAATGGCACAATGATTTGATATACAGAAATAATTCTTTGAGGGTTGCTTTTAATTTTCAAGCTGACCTTGAATCCTGCTGATGGTGAGAACATCAACTAAGTGAACCATGTCATAATTATGAGACTTTGGAACTTGTCATTGATCAATGCTGGTGAATGCATGTGCATAAAAAAAAGAAAAGAAAGACAGCTTTCTGGCTTATGAGCTGTTATGATTAAGTTTTTCCATAGCAAGCTAAAATTCTCACCTCATACATCATACCAACAAGGATAAAATATCATATATTTCAAAACACAAAGGGCTTTAATGCATTGTTGATCAAATATTTCACAAATTACTTTAGGATTTTTAAAAGTCATTTATTATTTTAATTATTTCTTAAAAGCACAGGATCAGCTTGGTGTTTTGTTGTGTCAAGACGTCTGCTTGAAGTTGGAGACTCTTCAGGAGGAGAAGGCCAAGGAGGGCTGAGAGGGATGAGATTACAAGGGTGCCTGAAGACGGATCCAGGTGCTTCTATGACTGCAATTAATTGTGACACGAGGCATGAGTGTGATTGCCAGCACTCGTCTCCCGAGAACGTAACCCGTCCTTTGCTCCAAACATTCAGATGACTACTGATTCTCTGCCACTGTTTCTGTCTCATGGATTCAGCTCCAGCAGTTCTTTAATGTCATGCTTTTACAGGCATTATTTTACTTATTTATATATAGCTAGATATTATCTGTGGTTGAAAACACTTTTGAAAATGGAAGACCTGAAATACAACTGATATGATTTGTATTGCTCCACAATGAAGTCTAATTTATTTCGATGTGTTTGTTAGGCAGTCTGATAAAATATAAACTGTAAAACTGTAAAAGTGTAAACTCTGTGTATGTGTATGTATTATTATGTATTATTTTTTACTCCTCACCGACCCTCCATCACAGACACACACACATACACACGTGTGTACATAGCCTGAAAAATAAAACCTTTAAAGATGCACTCCTTGTTTACTGATAGATTAGTCTTTTCAGACATTCCAAGATAAATCACAGTTTACAATACTCTGGTCCTACTTTGTTTTTTTCCCCAAGACTTGCCAAATGAGTTTACTGAATGCTTTTGCAGTTCGGTCCCGATCAAGCCTAATTACACTTTTCAAAAATGAACTGATTAAGTATGAACAGTGATTATTGAACAAGTGCTCTCTGAGGGCTCTTTACAAGATTATACATGATGTTTGTGACGTGTGGCAGCCCTTCTTCTTCCACGCAACTTGCAGATTAAGCCGGCTAATGCAAACTTTGAGTCAGAGTGACAACTGCAGAAGCCTAATGAGAAATTTAGTGTGAAACCGAGGCTGATTATCAGCTGCAAATTAGCCATAATGTGAGTAATCAGCAGAGATGTCACTTTGGTGAGAGAAAAATGATAAACAGCAGATTGCTCACCCCCATGCTAATTAAAAATTACCTGCGGCTCGCTATTGAATATCTTGTTTCTGAAAACGTAACAAATAAGTCTGGCAGTATTATTATGCAAAGAAATGGAAGTCTGCCCAAAACAATATTACTCACAATAAAAATGCACTGTTACAAATATTAAAAAGCCAAGTTACATGGCATAGTTGCTGATCAGTTTTGTGACTACAGTAAGAAGAGTTTTGCACCTGAAATTATGGCACAAAAGCACATACTGTTAGCTAGAAAGATTTTGAACATGTTTTGCTGTACTACACACTGAACCTTTACTGCAGTTAAACCTACAGTAGACTACTAGCACTCAGAATTACTAGCATACTAGCATTTCTCAGAAGGAGTCCCTGGGCATTGGATTAGGTACAACTTAACAGAACATCCTGAGAGGTGGATTTATCTCACATTATTGATTTGCTTATAATATTTATTGAAGCCTAACAATTTGTATATTACATATAATGCAGATCGATCCACAGGGCATTTTAGGGATGTGGGTGGCCAGGTTCAAACTTCAGAGTCAGCTGCTTCTATAGAATTACATTTTTAAAAACATTTTCTTGCAAAAAAATGTCTTCCAATTTTGCCTGTTTAAAGGCCCACTCAGTAATCACTGTCCGTATTTGATGGAAATTATGCACATGTCTGTAAGTAGTTTGGGGATAATGGTACTTGTAGTTTTTTTAACATCTTCCACAAGGCAACAACTTTGCTGTCAGAGCCTTTGCTACTTTTTCTGCTAATTAGCATACATAATATTTGACACCGTAACCAGCCACAATACAACTAAACCATTCCAAGGCTTGGTTTATCTGGAAAAACGTCAGCTAACTATTCCTTTCGATATCTTGCCTGACGAGTGAGCACAAAGAGAAAAGGATGAGTGATGAGTTGATTAATATGGTGATGAGCAGCACAAGGAGAACAAAAACACACTGATGTCAAACAAAGAGTGAAATGAAGGTGGAAGACGAATATATCACCCCGGCGCTTATTTTAAATACTTATTTTTTCCCTTTGACTGACACTGAAAGTATAAAAATGCACAGTCCCCAAATAAATCCACGCAATCCATACGATGGAAGTGGGCATTTGTTTGGACTTCAGTGAAGTTGTACCAACTTGTAGCTGGAACAAATCCAAATGTTTGAGACCAACATGTACAGTTTGTTGGAGCTAGCAGAGGTAACTTGATATCAATTAGCCTTAAAGCCACAGCTACTAAAACAGCCTGTTTGTTATTGGTAAAGATCCTGAGAGGTGCTGGAAAATGTACATGTAAAACTGGATAGAGATTTTGGTGCTCAAAACCACACATCATCTTATCGATTTTAGGACCCAATATAAAACACTAGAAAGATGTATAATATGGGACCTTTAACTTGCTTACATATTTTTACTTTTAGTTTAAATAATTAACAATTTATCTCCCATATTTCTGAAAGTATCATATACAACTTATTACTTATGTTATTTATTTTATACAACTGTGTTTGCTAATGTATATACATTTTTGAGGTGACCACATACACACACACAATCACACGTGCACACACACACACACACACACACACACAATACCACATTTCTTTGACATTGTTAGACCGGGTGTCAGACATCATCTTTCAGAATCAAAGGGTTAATCATGAAATTAATTTATCTTTTTGCAGAATAAGTAATTAAGTCTCAGGGATAGCAGTATCATATAATTGAAAGTGAGTAATGAAGAAGCTGAATGCACATGGAAGAATTGTTTGGTAATTATGACAGGGCATTCAGTGTAACAAGGAGGAATAATGTGTTGTCACCTATGGCCCAGTACTTTCTTCGTGATGTAAAGCTAGAACCAAGGAAATATGCTAAAAATGAAAAATGAAATGGTATGGACAGCAACAGTGTGTGATGCACTGCACTGTGGTACACAATTACAGCTGCAGAATTATTATTATTATTATTAGAATCATACACTCAGGAATGAATATTTTGAATATTCATGACCAAACTGTTTGATCAAGAAACATAATATAAATAGATATAACTGTTCATTGTAAATATATTTGTTTCACAAATATAAATACAATCAAATAGAAATATAGGCTACAGGTAAGGAATTGTTGGCATCTGTGGTAAAGATGAGCAAAAAAAGCAATTGTTGTTTATTAGCTTGATCATGCACTCATGAGATATAGTGAATAGTGCACTCAGTGTATGTTTGTGTTGGTCATCTCTCCGATGTAAGACAGCAATTTATGAACCTCGATATCTGCCATTTCAAAACCAATCTCAATGCAATTTTTCAGGTGGATTAGAGTCATCATGGGATCACCAAATACTGATCGATTGGAATAGTTACATTTTGCCATTAATATGTTGTGAACAGCCGAAAATTAGCATAATAATATGTTTTTTTTCTTGTTGCGATGGAGCCTTCTCTTGCCCAGCTCCGTTCTTATGGAATAATCTTCCTTGCATGTTTGGGCTTCAGACAAACTGTCTCTAACTTTAAGTTCTAACTTCAAAACTCACCTATTTTGTCAACCCTTTAGTTAAAGATGTCTGGGAAGGGTAAATCAGGCCTATACCATATCAATTGACATTTATTTGCTAGTGTAGCCCCTGCCCTATAACAGGATGGCTAAAAACAAGGATTTATATTTGATTACGGCATTTCCAATTTGTGATGGAGGGAAGACCCTCAAGAAATGTCGAGGGCCAAAATAGGCAACATACCAATTAGTCTTTATTTCTCCAATGTGTATTTGCTGAACCCTATGAACTTTGCCCCCTTGTGGTTGAGTCGTCGACATCTCAAATTATAATTGCATTCATATTTTTATCATACAAAAAAACGGTGCAATAAAAACAGAAGGCATGAAATGCTAAAACTAATTTTACTATTATAGCAGGCCAGGCAGGAAGGATGGGCTTCCCTTCTATAGTTGGGTTCCTCCCAAGATTTGTTCCTATTGGAGTTTCATCTCTGTTTGAATGTTTTTCTTCCCACTGGGGAGAGTTTTACCTCAATTGCTTGCTTTTAGGGGGTTGAGGCCTGGTTTTTTGCCCAATTTTCCTTTCTGTTTCCCTGTAAAGCATCTTTGTGATAGTGTCTCTGAGAAAAGCACTGTACAAATAAAATGGAATTGAATAGGCCCAATTATGGTGAAGTAATCTGTAGGTAACTGTGCATTTGACGATAGATATTTCCCTTTAGAAAACATATTTTTTGGAATATGCCTTTCTCTAAATCTATATTCCACAGTGGGTTTTTCCAAAGTGTGTTTATAGCTTCAAGAAAGAACTGAAGGACAGATCACAAGTAATGAATTGAGCACAGAGAAATGGGCGAACAGAAAAATGAATAACATCCTGCTGTGGAACTTTCTGGAAAAGGCCCTGGGCCGATGTATTAAATCCACGATTAACTGATGGCTAACACACACAATTATTGATATTTTATAATGCTGTGCTTTGTGATTTCATGATTCACACAATAAACAGCCAAGCAGTATAGTAGGTACTGAATAACATCTGGACACATATTAACCATTATACAGAGTGCTCAGTCTAGCTGTTTTCACTTCATTGCCTGGTTAAAGAAATTGACAGTGGTATCAGTTTAGCAGTCTTTTCCAACCCCTAGATAATAGACTACAGTGGAAAAAAGGTCCTTTTCTTCTACGCGCATTGGTAGGTAATAAATGGACTTAATGTCAGAGCCAGCTGCCGACAGTGTTTTATTTCACCCCCTTCCCCCTCCCTTTTTCAATAATGTGTCGTGCAGCCTAAAGTATCTCAGCTAAATTCTCCCCAGCATTGTTGACTGCAACCTTCAAGCTGGTATGATCTATCTGAAGGAGCCCTACAAAAGTGCCAGAATCATCTCCAGCCATTATTCAGAGCATAAAAGAAACCAAAAGCACAGGATATGGAACTGAAAAGGGAATAAAATGAAATGATGGACCTAAATGTGTGTCATTTACCATAAGCAAAGCTTTCACCATACATACTATATGCAAATTTGCACATTAGAAAATATAACTGTCACATTGTCTGGGTTGTATATGAGGACAATAATATAATGTCCATAATACAGCTGTTTAAATAAATTTCCCAGTACAAAATTAATTTCTAGTAAATGTGTTCCATTTAAATTACAAAGAATTTGTTTTCAAAAGTGTTAGTGTTAGAAAGCTTTTCTCATTTTTATTTGTGCACCTCGGATTTATTATCCTGCAAAACATGACTAGCCTTTCTTGTGGAAATCATATCCATTAAAAAAAATTATCCCTGAAGTAGTGACTTCTTTACAAGTGATTCCTGCTCATGGGAAGACAGAAGTACTTTTGAATTTGTAAAATGAAGCTTACATATAACAGGCCATGAGCATGTGCACTCTATTGGCCCCACTTGCAAACTTTGCACCCAGCTGCCTTATTCGTGGGCACCTGGGTCTTCTCATGCATGACCTGCAGAGCATGTGTAAATGTGGAGTAGAAAATGCCATAGCATTCAATTATACACTCACGGAGCACTTTATTAGGTATTTATTATACTTATTTTTAGACTACTGTAGCCTATTTATTCACTTATAGTTATGATACGATGTGTGTTCAGAGATGCTCTTCTGCATACCACTTTTGTAATGTGTGGTTATTTTCGAGACTGTCACCTTCCTGTCAGCTTTGACCAGACTGGCCATTCTCCTGTGACATCTCTCATTAACAAGGCATTTCTGTCGGGAGAACTGCTGCTCACTGGATTTGTTTTTGTTTTTTGCACCATTGTTTGCAAACTCTAGAGACTAGTGTGCATGACAATCCCAGGAGATCAGCAGTTTCTGAGATACTCAAACCACCAACAATCATTCCACGGTCAAAGTCACTTAGATACATTTTTTCCCCATTCTGAGGGTTGATGTGAACATTAACTGAATCTCCTGACCCGTATCTACATGACTTTATGCATTGCACTGCTGCCACACAATTGGCTGATTAGATAATCACATGAATAAGTATGTGTAATAAAGTGCTCGGTGAGTTTATCAATATTATTGTATATTGTATATTGTATATTATTGTATATACTTGTATATTGTCAATATACAAGTATATTTTCAGATATATTCAAATGGTTAATTTATTTTTTAAGTCAGATTTGAAAGGCATTTTTGGAGACAATTGACAGCAATTGAAACTGAGAATGGGCTAGGGTAGGGCTGTTGTTTTTTCCATTCATTGTAGCCTGTTGCTTTGACTTGACTTGTGTGTGTTCAAATTGTCATTCATGAGTATCATCATTGTTAGAGCAGAAATTGCAGTATCGTGATTTTGCAAGAGTAAAATTCCCAAGTGCAAATAGCCAGGCTAAGCTAGCCTATATTTCCTTACATCGAATTAGGTCCAAGTAGGCCTGTTTCAATGTATTTGTAATGTATATTTTTTAAATTATTGGTATTTTAGGAGCTTAATTGTATCAGTGTTTTAGGGGCATTTTCATATTTCCCAAACAATTATCCCATTTGCACCACCTCAATAATCAAAGTTAAAAGTTGATAATGTAATTGCCACTAATTAAGCACAAATGACAGTTGGACAGAGATGTTTGTGTGTTAACACTAATAAGGCCAGGGCTAACACCATCCAAATACAGGCAGTTTGTGCCGTTTGCTGGCCAGATGGAGGAAGTAAAAAAATGTAGCCTTCATAGTGTTGCATTCAGTTTGATTAGTTACTACCATGGACATACTGCAGTATTTTTAAAGGTTGTACAGGGGCACAATATTTTGTATTCGAAGCAGTGGGAAATGCCCTCATTAAAAATGAGAGCAGTTATATCACATTTATCTTGCACAAAAAAAGTAGTAAAAAATAAATAAATTCACGATTAAACTAATCAATCAACTTCAATCAAGAACCTTTGTCAACCTTAGTCAAAGACAACACTAAGACAGCTTAGAATTAGCTGTCTTAGTGCTGGGCTAGAACAAAAACCTTCATCCACATTGGCCCTTTTCGAATAAAATTGGACACCTGCGTTATATGGATGCATTTTTATTTTTACTGCAGTGATACTCAAGCCTGGGGTGTTTCTCAACCTTGGGTATTTTGGGGGATGAACGTTTTTACCGCATGTTCTTGACGAGAACAGTCTTGCAAGAACACAATGACAGAAAACAAAATATGAGATGCAATGCGTGCTTCTGTCATGCACATGCGCTACCACTACAAAACAGGCATTAAGAGCCTTTCCTGGCTTTAGTCTCTACCTTGTGTATCTAATTTATTTGTAAAGCTGCTTCACTATGGTTTTGGATATAATTTCATTCCAATTGTAGACAAATTGTACCCTACATTAAAGTGCACAAAACATCCCTTTCATCCACTGTTCTTTAGCTAGCTAATGCATTTTGGTTGCTTCATCCACGTTATCCACAAAAACCCAACTAGAGTCAGCCAACTCGGGTCAGTTAGTGTTAACTTTATGAGATAGCCATGCCGAGCTACGAGCTAATTAGCTAAGATTTGGCAATTATAATACATATTTCTTGCCTTGCCAGAAATGGTGAAACCAAAAACTTATTTTTAAGCTTAGCTGGCCTGTCTCACAATGATGAATTCTTCTGTTCTTGACATTGGAACCCGGACTTGGACTGTGAAAAATGACAAGTTCACGAGAACACAAGAATGGACAAGAACAGATATTGAGAAACACTCCAAGTCTGGAGAGCCACAGAGTCTGCTGGTTTTATTTTTTTTTCCTGAAAATCTACTGCTAACTCAATTCAATTGCTGAGTAACACTGAAACCAAACCCTGCGCCACTCCATGAATAGGAGTGAGGGCCACTGACTTAAATAAATGCTTTTCAGAGATCTAAACAACAGTCCATGTTTACCTTCCTTCCTGAATCTATGATATCTGATTTCCTAATTTCAATGATAACCATTGAACTTATTCAATTAAATGAGTTCAAATGGTGGAAAAATACCCTATTCATAACATATCCTGCCACCATCCTATCAAAAAATAAATAAAAAAATAAAAAAATACATTTGAATTGTACTTATGATGACTGTATGTTTAGAACAGCACTTAATGTGCATTTTACTAGTTTTGGATGTGTTGCTTTAACTTGTGGAAGAACCTATGCACTTGTAAGTCACTATGGATTAAAAGCGTCTGCCAAAAATGTGACTAAAATGTAAATGTAAAGTTAAAAATGTAATTGTGTTATGTTTAATTAAAGATGTAACACTCATCCTTGTGAAAAAAACAAGCTAATCTTAATTTGTTAACAATACCTTTGTAAAAAATAAATTATGGTAATATATGTTATAAGATTAGGATGTACATTAAAAATTAACATGGAAAGCAGCAATAGGGGTGGGCAGGGTTGGGTGATGCCCACCCCTGGGCCTTGCTTAACCAACCAGACAATGAACATTGCGAACAGCAGGTGTGAATATTTCTGTGTCACCTGAGATTTCTGTAGTCCATTCTGCGTCATTCTGATGTAACTGTGCTTATTGGATACAACACTATCACATGATTTTGTAGTTTGAAACTTACTTCTGTGCCTGCGTACATATAGTTACATTATTTTTTAAATATTTACTTTCATAGCCAACCGCTAGCTAATTAGCTATAGCTAAGAAGGCTAGCTACATGACTTGCGAGGCGAGCTAGGCAGTGTCTATATGGATGCAGTTATACCTATTGAAGTGGTTAGGACATGGCAAGTTGTCAGGCTGTCATTAGGCTATTAGCTAACGAGTGTGGAGCAGTTGTGCAGTTTTTGGCTGTAGCAATACTTGTTACCTAGGTAGCTGGATAGCACACACCTTAATATCTGCAACTATTCAGACCCAATAAACCAGGTGAGGTGACTGTGTAATAGGAGAAGCAGGAGTAGCCTATTGAGCTGGATCATTTGTGCCGCAAAAACTGAAACAGCTCGTTTTACTTCAGTCCATGTTAGAGTTTTATGAGGGGGTCCTTGTTTTACTGAGTGCACTTATTCAGCAAACTGAAAAAGTCCTGGTCGCTTCGACTGGTTGCCTCTTGTCGCCAGCTAACCCAAAATGCCTTGGGGACGCAAAAAGATGCCTCTCATTGGAAATTAAAGGGGGTGAAGTCATCGTCGCTTCTTGCCAGAAGATGTATGGCTATACATGAGGAGATACTTTTTTCCCTACATATTTAGTTGCAGTATTTTAGTACAAAAGAGTTGGCACAATCACACTTTGTAAATATACTGAAATGTACTTAAAATAAATAGACCATTTTATGGAACAAAATGATCATTATGCATTCATTTTTAAATTATGAAAAAGTTTATTTTAGTGTCACATCTAATACAAATACTCTTAATGTTTTATAGGTGTGCCTGGTGAATAAATATTTCATCAGTAAAAGCCTGTGAAAAGACATTAGTCTCTGAGGCTCATAGATTTGATGGGTCCAGGAAGATAATTCACTAGTATTGGACTTTGAGCTGTAGACGATCTATATAGTCCCAGAACATTTATTTATTGCTTTCATAATTAAATTTGGTATCTTGGTAGTGAGTCTGTCATAAAATGATGAATCATTCCCTTTGCCCTGTAGTCTAAAAGGGCAAGTAGCAGGTGTTGTTCACTCCAGCTTGAAAATTATATTCTTTTTTTCAGCAATCATTTACATTCTGTACACATTTGTAGATTCACGTGTGGTGCAGTAGCAAACACAGAATGTTGAATGAAGTAAAAAAAGGAGCAGAGAGTGTGCTCTGCGCGTCACATATGATTCATATGAATTATGTTCCACCACTCTGTGTGTGTCTGTTTTCTATCTCTGTGTATGTGAATGCTTTGATAGCTTTGAATGTCCTCAGTCAGCATTTTCAGTATAAAAGTATTAAACTCAGGCAATCCAAGTGACAGTATATTTGGCACCGCACTAGCATCACAACATGGTGTAGCTCACAGGTGAGAGGGGTTGACATAGGTCACCAGTACATAGCAATATCCGTATGTACCGAGGCTGTGTGCATTACACAATCAACAAATCTCCATACTGATCCTGTGAACAAACTACTTTTTGACCTTTACAGAGAACCTTTTTGCTACACAATTATCTTACAAGCTAGCATTCTGTCCGACAAGATTGATGAATACAAGAATAAAGGTCTCCATTGTCATTTGCATCTATTGATTAAATGTCAGCAATTAAAAGCAGCAGGTTCAATTATAGCAGACACAGAGAACAAAGATAGAGTATTAGGTAACAGTTCAAGGTATTTTAGTTGAAACAATATCTGTTTCTTATTAGTAGTACACAACATGTTAATCCATTATTGGTCTTAATAATTAGGCTATTTTTGAAGCAAAACAAGTATAACCTTGCCTTGTCCATCTGCGCAATGATAAAAACAAATTTGAACCCAATTTTCATGATGATGGATTATCTACTCTAGCAAATCTATGAGTATATTTTCATACAGTACGGACATAAATGTAAACCAATGGCTGCTTGGAAGGTAGGTATAACAAATTTGGCTGTTGTAAAGTGGATTTGTGTTTCATTTGGCCTCAGGAGATCTGCCGGGTGGCGGCAAATTTGAATTTTTATTTTATTTTTTATTTATTTCCACAGTATCTACTTGTTGTTTGCACAACCACCACCAGGTGGCATGTGTGAGCACTCTAACCCATCATTGTCTGAAATACTTGCAATGTTCGGACAGTAGGGGGCAGCAGTGTGTTGTATTTCTAATATAGGCCTAGGTTTTTAGCGCAGTCCATGTACTCATCCAAAATTAGCCTCCTAAGATACAGTAAACTAGAAATAAAAATTATTCTGTGCGATAGCTGTCTTTTCACAAATAATGATGTTCATGATTAGTTCAGCATTTTCTTGTAGGCTACAATGGTTAAAGTTAGAATTGGGGTTGGGAAATCTAATCTGCACTATGGAGAACTTCACCAATGATCAGAATAGATGATGTTGTTTTCTGTTGAATAGTTTTGCTCTCAAACACATCTGCAACTACTTTTTGTGTTTGTCATCATATGTGAAATGGTCCATCCAACCATCATAATATGTATTAGTAATAGAAGATACTCCATAAATTTGGGAGTGGTATTGATGTAATGTCAGCTAAATTGATACATTTCTTGTCAGGTGCATCTTGGATTTAACTTACGATGGGAAGTTGGGTGATCCCACATCTACGATCACCCAGTCACAAATTATGGTCAAATTACTGTAGGGCACAGGTGCAACACACTTTACTATTTTTACAGATCTACACTTTCTGATCACAGCGGAACTTGCTTAGGCAAACATTGAACAGGGGTGCCTGCTCATCTAAGAGGAAGAAAATTCATGGTGGCATGGTTAGGAGAAGACCACAAAACAGAGGAAGAGGCAGAAGAGGACAGATGTACATGGTTCGCTCCAATGAAGTGAGGGCCACCATTGTGGACCATGTAATCAACCATGTTCTTACAATGGCAGAGCCTGGTTGAAGAGTGCAACCTAATGTGGGCCAGTCCACAATGTCATTAATCATATAAATATTCTGAAGGGAAAACAGGTGTACAGGTGTAATATTGGGCAATATTGTAATTCTTTATGCTATTTAAGTTTACAGTAAATGCATGTTTGAAGTTCATAAAGAATACATCAACTAAACTGTGATGTGTTGGTGATTTCCAACTGATTCCCCTGCGTTGCACTGTGTCACAGTATCAATGAAATTGATTGACTGATTTGGAGACTGATTTGAAGTTACTGTCAGAAATATTCCTCCAGGGTGCACTGTCCTAATAACAAAACCATTGTGACTGTCTTTGTTTCAAGCAATGATAAAGGAACTTTTCATGTTGATGACACTGACTAAACAAAATCTAGTCTTGCAAGCCCTTCTTCCCCAATTATTCTACACGATTGTAATCTACAGGCAAAAAGTGGTATTTGCTTTTTTGTTTTTCTAGCTTTCATGCATAACGATGCATTATTTAAAAGTGTAGCTAGTTAGCATCATTTTCCATTTGAATGATAATTCTGCTGTCTCAAATACATTTCTTCAGTCAAATCTTAAAATTTTGCTTGTGAGATTGTAGGTTCTCTCATATGTAATGAGAAACATTCTATATCAACCCGTCGCCTAGCAAGGTATAACTACTTTTAAAAGCCTAACTATAGGCTAGCTTGCTAGTTAACTAACTTGTCAATGCCATTTTTCCATGTAGCATGGCTAGCCTAGGGAACTCTTTGTTGGTCTTGGTCTTTATGACGGTTTAGCAGTAGGTTTTCTGTGTATGCTTTACTGTATCCAACACATTTTCACAATTTAGTGAATGTTCATAACGGTTTCATGTTACCACAACATTTATAACTCATATACAACTAATATACAATTCAATTAGCCATAGTCATTAGCATTGTGTTTCTCCATGTTAAGTCTATGGGTTGAAATTTTGAATTTTGAGGTCTAATTGAAATTTAATAAAAATGTCATGAAATTAGAAAAAGCATGCATGGTTCTGAATTACAAACATAATGGGTCTCATTCATGAAACGTTAGTAAATCTATGTTCAGATTTGCACATAAATGTCCACGCTACTAAAAACCTACTCCGGATTCATGAACGCCGCGGGAAACCCAGATCTGATCGTAAACACATGTGTATGATCATGAATGCCAATCCATCGTAAAGTGAAAGCGCGCTCCCGGTAATCAGCAATTAGCATAAATCCCCGCCCATGAATAGACAATGATTGCCATATAAGGAGATGTAGACGCATCCAGTCAACCTGTCAGTCATCATGGCGCAAACAAGGAAAGAGAGAGAAAGAAAGAAAAAAATAATAATAATAATTTCCGAAGCGGAGATCGAAATCATCTTGGGTGAAATATATTTTATTGGGTAAAAAATATTTTATTTTTTTCTATCAGTTGTGGTGTTGTGACAGGGACAGGCAAAGCGAAGGCCTGGAAGGAGGTGACAGATGCTGTTAATGTTGCCTCTGTAGACAATAGAACCATATCCGAGGTTAAATGTAAATGGTTTGACATGAAACTGGAGGCAAAGAAACGCATAAGCGCACAAAAAAAACATGCATCAGCCACAGGAGGAGGAGGCTCACAGGCACAAATATCACCTGCTGACGAGCGCATCGCTGGCATTATTGGGGAGACCTCTCTGTCAGGAATTATACCTGACGGAGACACCGACATGCCTCCACTGGAGACAACATCAAACCCAGATGGTAAGGTGATAATTGTTGTATCATGATACATTCTGAAAACCATCACTGATAGCTTAGTGGTTAGTGTAGTTTAACCTAGGTCATACAGTCCCACCAAACAAACAGAACATTTGTGGGGGTTTCTCTTCGGATTGAATGAAGTGGAAACGGGAAACCAGTAATGTTATATTGTGCGATATGTTGCGTAATGGATATCAGTGTCGGAATGTAGAGCTATTTAACATTGATTTCAAGAAAGGATACGGATAACGTATAGCCCACTGCAGTTTTGTATCCATCGTCTTCAAATTATTTGAATCTTAATAGCCTAAAGCTCTGTTTTATACTGTACAGCTCCAAACAACTCTTCAAGGGTTCTGAATTTCTCTATGTTTGCACTAGGACTCGGAACTGTACTGTGCTCTCAGGTCCACTTTTGCACGTGTTCTTGTGTTTGATTTGCACTTTGTTGTACGTCGCTCTGGATAAGAGCGTCTGCTAAATGCCACGAAATGTAACGTAATGTAATGTAAAGTAGGTAAGTCAGTCTGCAGCCAACGTAAATTAAACATTTTTCAAATAAGATTTCAAATGGAAAAAGAGCCACACATAAAACGAAAAAAAACAAACGTTGTCTCATATTTCTAGCTGGCGAGTGCTCCTCCCATGATGTGGCTCCACCACCTGCTGCCGCCGCTGCTGCTCCTGCTGCACCCAGGTACCGAGTCCGAAGAGGTGATCCGGCTGTCCTTACGGATGAGGTCCTGAGGAATCAAGAAAGTCTACTTACAGCAGTCAACCAAATCAACACGTCCCTCCAAGAAATTAACACCAGCTTGCACAGGCACTTTTGCGTCCTCAACAATAAAGTGTTATGTTGTCAGTATTGTGTGATGTCTGTGTTTATCCTGGGAAAACACTTATTTACTACAAGATAATCAAGCTACTCTCTTTTACTCTGATAATTAAATATAGCCTATTTGTATACATTTTAAAGAGCATGACCTGAAAATGAACTGAGGTAGCCTACTGAAACAGGATGTTGTATATAAATATAAAACAAAATACAAATGAAACTAACTTTTTGCAAAGCTTGTCGACCTAAAATGTGCACAGCTTATTCAGTCTTAGCAACACTTACCTTAAAATTGCTCTACAAGTTGCTGGCGTGTCTGTATAGCAGCCGCATTTCGAGGCCCAAGAGCTGGTTCCGGAGGCAGTCGTTCCTCTGCATTGGGGACTTCAGGCAGGGGAAGGCCCTGTTTAATGGCCACATTGTGCAGGACACAGCAGGCTAATATTATTTTGCACACCTTCCCGGGTGCATAAAGAAGGGTACCACCTTTATTGTCCAGGCAGATCCATCTTGCCTTCAAAACCCCGTTTGTGCACTCCACAACGGCCTGAGTAGCAGCGTGTGCCTCACAGATCAGTTTCACATTAACGGAATGAAGGTTTTTCCGGTTTATGTAAGCAAATGCATCACAAAGAATGTGTAATCTATTGAGTCGATTTTCATAGATAATTCACAATCATGAACCTAATCTGGATCTTAAACTTGCTAATTGCCAACTAATTTAACTAAATGTGTTATATTTTTAATTGTTTGTCATGTTCATATCACGGGCGGCACGGATGGTGCAGTGGGTAGCACTGCCGCCTCACAGCAAGGAGGTCCTGGGTTCGAATCCCCATCGGCCGGGGCCTCTCTGTGCGGAGTTTGCATGTTCTCCCCGTGTCTGCGTGGGTTGCCTCCGGGTACTCCGGTTTCCTCCCACAGTCCAAAGACATGCAGGTTAGGCCGATTGGAGAGTCTAATTTGCCCGTAGGCATGAGTGTGTGAGTGAATGGTGCGTGTGCCCTGCGATGGACTGGCGACCTGTCCAGGGTTTATTCCAGCCTTTCGCCCAATGTATGCTGGGATAGGCTCCAGCCCCCCTGCGACCCTGATCAGGATAAGCGGGTTCAGATAATGGATGGATGGATGGATGTTCATATCATGTGTTTCAAAGGCATCTGCGTATTGTTTACATAACAGAGCGCAATATGAATTAAAATGTAAATTTCCAATAGTGACAAGCATTATTTATGTGCATTCTTGAATTTACACAAGCACTACGCGTGGTCAGCAGCAGGTGTAGATTTTGTTATTAGCTACGAAAAGATCGGAGCTACTAAAATATTGATGAATGCCAAAAACCCGTAAATTTCCCTCTACTCACATTTTACACACAAATTCGTTCTGCTCACGTTTCATGAATGAGACCCAATGAGTCCTCTTGTGTCTGGATCCGTTGGATTTTTATGCAGCTTTTTTAAGGGTATCCATAACAAAATCGGTAGTTGGCAAGCCTGTTGCCATTGTAGTAGACCTGCGAGATGGCTTTAAGATTTTGAAACAGGTGAGATATTGAGGTTCACAAAGTGCCAACCAATGCAAACATACACTCAGTGAGCACTGTATTAGGTATTTATTACACTTATTTCTTAGATGTATTAAGTTGTCTGCTGCTGCAGCCTATCCACTTAGAGGTTTGACGTGTTGTGTGTGTTCTGAGATGCTCTTCTGCATACCATTGTTGTAAAGCATGGTTATTTGCATTACTGTCACCTTCCTGTCAGATTCGGGCAGTCTGACCCTTCTCCTCTGACCATTAACAATTAACATTAACAATGCATTTTTGCCCACAGAACTACTGCTCACTTGATGTTTTTAGTTTTTTGCTCTATTCTCTGCAAACTCTAGAGACTGTTGTGGGTGAAAACCCCCAGAGATCAGCAGTCTCTGAGATACTTGAACCACCCTGTCTGGCACCAACAATCATTTCATGGTCAAAGTCACTTAGATCACATTTCTTCCCCATTCTGACATTTGGTGGTCTGAACAACAGCTGAACCTCTTGACCACGTCTGCATGCTTTTATGCATTTAGTTGCTTCCACATGATTGGCTGATGAAATATTTGCATGAACAAGCTGGTGTACAGCTCTACCTAATATATTGCTCACTGAGTGTATAGTGAGTGCTACCAAGCTCACTGTAATATACCATACTAGCAGGCTCAGAAGTACTTCTAGGGTTTTGTTAGTCATGTACAACACAGTCCAGCGTTTGCTCAATTTCTGCATGACCGTTTTTCTTTTTTGTCTTCCTCATGCCTCTGCCAACAAACAAAAAACATCCCTTATATCCCAAGATTGAGCTAAGGTGTGATTAGGCCTACGGATTACACTTAGGGAAAGCATGTGTTACCCTGGACTTAAAAGCAGGGGCTTAAATTGGCCAAGTTGGAAACGTGGGGGCTTTTGTGATTAGTGCTGTTGAAACTCCCGCACAAAGAAGCTGATTTACTGAAAGGAAGCTGTGGATTTATTGCCTGCTGCATGTGATTATTAAGTACTTTCCTCTACAGTGTACATCATTATCTTTGCTGTTGTCATTGCTCTGAGTAGACAGGGTTTTTCTCTTGCTCTCAGGGTAAAAAAAACAGTAAAGAAGGCCTAGAAATATTATAAGGCATCTCATATGAACGCTGAAGAGAGTACATATGCAAGACATGAGGTTAAATGGCGATAATCACCTGACATATCTGCAGATGCTGTTGTACTGGCAGGATGTCATTCATCTTTGGGGAGGTGAGACAGTAACAACACAGCATTTTGCCTGTTTCATGCCTGTGTCTACCAGCACAAGGTATTTCTGTGATTTTTACTTTATCTGAACACTTTTACAGACAGGCTTAAGAATTAGGCTGCTTAAAAATAGTAAACATATTTCCTTATTTTTTCAGGTGGATGCTAATTGGCCTGAAAAGAAGGTTTTCTGGTGACACATACCTGTTATAAGACACCAAATGAGTGAGTCCATGTTATTCCCTGTTCTTCCATGCTATTTCCTGTTGTAAAGAAAATGAACTGAGTTGTGCATATGATTCTGATGATCACCCTTTCATATTCACGTGTCATTTTCTGTGAGTCAAAATTAAGGACAATTTTGGTTTTAATCCAAAGGGTTTGGGTGACAGGTGAATGCTTAAACAGTAGTGCAGTCTTCTATGAAAGAGACTCCAAGCCCTTAAGATCCGGAGTCCTTGTATTCTGAATGCGTTTTCCTATTATTTGTGTTTGTTCCCCTTTACCACTCTCAGTGAAACATGCCTCAGATGGTTAATTATCTCTTGTCTGAATGGAATTAAAGACCCTCAGGCCTCTGCCATATCAGCGTGTCTATTGAACTTTAAGCTATGGCCAACAGGCTGCTTAATAACGATTCATGCAGCTGTCAATCTCACTGACCAATGTCATCAATATTCCCTTTTTCCAAATAACAACAATTAAGAAAGAGTTTCCTGGGAAGAGTGGGGTGGGGGGTGGGGATGAGGAGGTGTTTTTTCACAGTGAAACAAAAAATGTCCACTGACAGTCACCCTCTAACATACAGTACAGTCAAGAGAAAGTTCAGTTTAATAAATTACATCTGATACTTCATTGGAATTTATTAATTTTATAGATAACAAAATGTATTATTGTGATTTATGTCAAATAGCACATGACAGATTTTGCTTTTCATGGAAGTTGCATTGTTCGGAACATAGTGAGTTAACTTGCCGTACGGAATACAGTGAGTATACGTTACTGTTTATCATGTTAAGTAATGAGCTGTGCTTACCAATACACAAAGAGAAAATCCACACTGAGCATTGTGTATACTTTGAATTACAACGGAGCATGAAACTGAACCAAGCAATTAGATTATCATACGCATTCAATACATTACACTCATGTACCATGAGATGGTACATTCTATTGCATTCTATCTACATTGAGCAAGCTATACAATCCAAAGACTGGAGTCCCACCAGTGCTGATGTTTCAGGACACTCTGAATTGTCTCAAGTGAAGTCCAAATGTCAACCAACAAGGAAGAAAACAAATCTTTATGATCCGATTGGGATAAGAAACAGGAAAGAGGGAAGCCGAAAGTCTCTCCACACAAGCTCAAAAACTATTCGTACAATAGGATAAAAATGCAGCCGCGAGAGTAAGAATATTTCAATATTTGAATGACTGCAGGGACTGTACATTCTTCTGAAGTGGGACTCTCAATGAAGCTTTTTTTACCATTAAGTCCAGCAAGACATAGAACATGCAGTACAAGTACAGAACTCAGAATCCAGTCAAGCGTGCGAGTCGAGAAAAGGCAGAACAATGCTCGATCACCTCCTAAATCCATTTTGATGACAGCAACCAAGCGTGTGGAGCAGTAGCTGTGTCTCACAGAAGTCTCATCCATTCTTAAGTAGCACTCAGATTTCCCACAGTATATACTTTTATATGGGCTCCTCTGGTAATATTATCCACAATGCGGTACCCAATTCAATGTCTTGCTTCTCCGACTAACAGCACTCTTGTGAAAGTTTATTTCACTTTCTAAAGTTAGGTAGCTAAATTACATTCACAACATCGAGAACTCTGACCAAACTTACTACTTGGTCTGTTTGGAGCTGTTTGGGTAAAATATTAGGGCGCAGATTGAATAAGAACATGGGCTGTTGGTTAAACATGGAGGATGGGATTTCCACCACTAATAGGAAATAATACTATTTTAAATATTTTTCTCTTTTTCTTTCATTCAAGGTCATTTTCTTCAATAATGCAAGCTATTATTATTCATATTTTTCCATTGTGACTTCTGCAAAATATTTAAAAGTTCAAAAACATACTGTACAAAAGTATGTCCTATTTAGAGCCCAAGAAATAAAGCGTAAGTACACAGCATAAGTTACATTATGCAAAGAAGATGATTTATTCATTAATTTATTTGGTGGTGATATATTGGTAGCCTATATTTAAAAGTGCTCCTTCTGCGGTTTTCTCGGCAGAACACTGAATTGCAATGCAAAAAGGCCCCACTTATTTATTTAGACATTTCTAGGTTATGTTCTAATGCATGGTTACTTTTTTTAAATGTTATTTTTACTAGATTTCTTAAGACCCGGATAGACCATTCTATCAGTCATCTATGTTATAATTATGTCAAACATATTTCTGTTTCTTTATCATATAATAATGTAAATGAGGTAAAGTAAACAGGCTGGTGTGTTGCATATATAACGGCTGAAAATAACAAACACACTTGCTGGTCAGTGGGGGTTGTGGTCAGTTCACTTTGAAACCTTTTGATAAAAAAAAAAACATACATAAAATTTAGCAAGCAAATTTACACCATGTAATCTAACTACTGCAAATGGTATTAAACTTTATTAAAAGAAGGTGGTTTTGCATAATTCATTAACTCATTATCAAAGAAAGTGCTGGTTCGGATGTATCAAGCACTATATAAATCAACATTAGAAGGGAGCCATGCCTTTCTGTGATTTTCGCACCCAACACACCATTTCCCGGGTTTAATTCTGCAATAATAGCAAAAAAGACTTATTCCTGTGCTGACTATAGTACTGCTTATGTATTACAATACCTTTGAAACCTTACCTATAAAATGTACCTTTATTCCAAGCTCTACCCAGGAATGCTTGGACCATTTCTTCATGTGTTCCATTTACTGTAAGGGGCGGTTTTGCCTTAGGAATGGATAATTTGTCCAAATGCTTTATAAAAACCACTATGTATATTATATATTACACAAGCTCATGGCCTTTTACTAGTTTCAACCATAGCAATTATTTCTTCAAAGAAACTATTTCATGAATCACAAACATATTTATTTCAATAAGCATGACTTATATTTAAATCTCCTTTGTAATGTGCAAATTAGATTTTGTTTCTTCAACAAACACATTACTTAAAAGTCCCCTTTGCGACGTTAATTCTGACGTGCGAAACATTCTTATAAATAAATAAATGCAAGGATGGCTTTTTGTACGACTATTTTCATACCAAGACAAACACATCCAGCTTGATTACTATATTATGGTAATGAGATGACCCTTCCTGCTATCAATTTCAGACAGACAGCTGCTCAAGTTGACCCTATTTTCCTGCAGGATAAGGATCTTAGCTTGGCAGATGCTGTAAGAAAAATATTTAGATTGTGCTGCTGAACCTGTGAGGAAGCATGGATATGAATAAATAATACCCCAAAAATAGAAAAAAAAAGTCAAATGGAAGGACACAATAATGACTTCATCACTTTCAACAATACTGTACTGAAGGTTAGATTAATAATGGACATTATTTACATCATTGTTTCCCAGGGATTTTGCATTTTTTCATGGGAGCAGATCATTCAAGCCACCCACCCCCCACTTGTTTTCAGGATCTGTTATCTATCTCATTAATGATTTCCTTCTGCTCATAACTGCCATCGTACTCATGATCCTCCTCATTATGTCCATTGTCATTTTCAACTGAAAATAGAGTAGCTTTGTTTTCACAACATACCGTACCAACAACAGCACAAACAAAAATGTCCCCAACATGTATTAATTGATGTTGAATGAAAGTACATAGTTGTACAGTGCATAGATATGTGGGACAATTTTGGTTTCATTTTCATGGAAAAAGACTAGAAATACAGGGTGCCTTGTCACACATAGTTAATCTTACTTTGACCCACTCTGATGAACACTTTGATCCACAGGAGACATATTCACCAAATAATATAATGCAATCCATACATTTCTGAAATATAACCTTGCATTATAAATACATTTCTTTTCTGGAACATTTCTGGAACAAACCTGTCCTGAATAAAGCAGAGCAATGCTGTCCTAGATACTGCATATCTGAAAGTCCTATTCCCAAATACACGCTTATTGCTAATTCTCTGTGTGTCCTCAGACAAATCTTGCTGCTGCGAAACACCATATCTAGTAATCAATCATATTACCTCCATGAACTCAGCCTGCCATTTATTAAGTGGCGAACAAATGGGCCGGAGCAGGTAAACGGCTGTTTCGGAGGCCAGCGCATGGAAATTCAAGCAAAATAACAAATTAGCTGGAGTTTTCCTCTTTCCACATGCATACCAAATATGCTAATGGAAATGCAAACAGGCTCTAGGTAGACATTAAAATTGCAAAGGTTATAAAAAGGAATTTGCATTCCACCTGGGAAACATGGTCACCATTTCTTTGCTGTCTTCAAACTGCCGCTGCACATTTTAAATACAGCAGTCACTAAATGTTCGATGAAAGTTTTCAAACAATTAGTTAATTCTATGGAAGAAAGATAATAACATGAAGCCCCCATTCATTGGCTTTTGTCATGGTCCTGTATACTGAGTTATATACTTATCACAACAACTGTGCTGAAAATGTGATTTTCTATTTGGAATGGGCCGCAATCCACAATTAATAAAATATAACATAAGCACTTTATATATAACATTGAGTATCAGCAAAATGTCATGTCAGATAGCAAAAATAAAAAATAATAACCATCAAATAGCCTACCACCCAAGTACATTGATCTCATAAAGCCCCAATATAACTCCAGATCTACAGTAGCTGGCCTGCTCGAAGTTCCAAAGTTAACAAAAAGAGTGGAGAGGCTTCTTCCTGTTTCTGTGCCCCAAAACTATGGAACTCCCTCCAATATCAGTTTGGAGAAGCTACATTTATTGAACATTTTTAAGAACAATTTTACGGGGGTGGTCAAGACTGCCTTGTCACCTCACCTCACCTCACCTCCCATACATACGAACCACAAGTAAACCAACACACGTCTAGTGTGGCTGCATCTTTTGACAATAATGTGTCTGATTCTCAATATACTGTATAACGATCGAGGTATAGCCTATATGTTGTGACTTTCTATTGAGCATTGAGTTTCGACTCGATTTCTTGGTCGAACACCAACTAAAACCCTTCACCGTGTGCTAGCTTTATACATATATTGATTTGTAGCTATGATTCGTGGTTGGAGGAGCAGACTATTTACGTTAATGAGCAGGTGTAACCATATATTATTGACAAAACCAAAGTTCGACCCGGGGGTCCGTTTTATCGGACTGGGCAGGCATTAGCATGTCAATTCATGTCACTACGCTCTCCAATCGGAACCACAAGCCAAACCTGTACAAATCATTTGAAAACCTATAGCTTGCTTCTAGCTTGTCAGGTAAATGACTAGTAATGTCCCAGCGTAGAGGGAACAGCCCCACCAACAGGTTTCAGGAATTTGACCAAGCCAAGAAGTCTCTAGTTATAATTTCTCCAGTTTTGTCCAATTAATTTTTGGCCCCTAAAATGAAGGGATTATGTATAAAAAGGGTATGAAAAAGGTATGAAAAAACAATGTAATTCCAACAAGATATGGATGTGAATATGCACAGATTAAAGGTGACAGTCTGCACTTTATATTCATTCAGTTTAATTTCTAATCCAATGTACAGGAATACAGTGCCAGAAGAACAGAAATTGTACCACTGTCCAAATACATTTGGGCTGCATTGTGTGTGTATATATATATATATATATATATATATATATATATATATATATATATACATGTATAAATGATTGTATGAATTGTATGTTTGCTATTTTTCCAGTGTTTTACCAGTGTTCTAAATGTAGTAATAACTATGTTGATGTTTTATTTTCTATTTTTTCCATGCCTTCCAATGATTTTGAGGTGATTTATAGGGCTGACAGCTGCATAGACTGTTCTGCAGGCAGAAAGACAAAGCATATCAGTGAATCCAGTGGCCATCTGCAGGTCATGCAACCTCAAGGAATCAGGTGTTTCTCCTAATTAAGTGAGCCCTGTCATTTCACATCTCCTTCCGCGCACTGGGCCAGAATCTGGGACTGCTTAACTGCCTGAACTGGACCAGTGCCAGCTAGCATTAGCCTCAGCATTTCAACAGTATCCTTAGGCTATACTTCCTTAGTCGCATACTTTGTGGACAAAGAAAGTCACTGCTTCCAAAAAAGGGATGAAACTCAAAGCTAAATAATCTCTATCATAATAATTACAATTACTTTTGGGATTCAAACTACAATTCCATGGTTTTCTGAACAAAACTATGCCTGCCATTTAATTGCATTCAGCATGCAGTCACGCTTATTACCAACTATAAAGAAAACTCATCAGCATTTGTTGCATTTGCCACAGAAGGAAATGGAGGTGAATAAAAGCATAAAATGTCAATGAAGCCTCCATACAAATACGCAAACCCATTCATGAACTTAGCCATATCGCTACACAGCAGACATCCTTATAATACTCCTCTGTTGTTTGAAATCCTTCCTGAAAGACTATTTTCCTATAATGTGAGAGCTGAACTTTCCCTCTCTAGCATTAAACTCCCCCAAACCTTTTTTCTTTTTGCCTTATACCTCCATTTAAAATGCAGGAAGTGTGACAGTGAATACTTTTTACATACATGCTTTTGACCATCAGACAGCTAATCATGCTATTGGCATGCTTCAGACATCTGCCCATTGTCTTCCTGCTGAATGACGAATTGTATTCTTAATTCCAAAGGCTATATCCAGTGATACCACACTTTTTGGGTGTTGGGTGTAAGCCTGAGGATATCTTTGAAACTTCTTGTGTATGGTGGGTTGCTACCCTGACCCAAGGGATCATGGAGATTAAGGAGGAGCATGTCGTTATGACAACCAGCTCTCCCCTGGCATCAATAAGGCAACATTGACTGGTACAATCCTAATGCCTTTCTTGGAATGCGGTTATGGTGTTACTATTATCTGTGAAGGAGCAAGCACTTCACCTCGTTTCTGAGTTCCCACGTTCTTTGAAACACCAATGGGCAGCACAGTTTGGTAAGAGAAAAACCCAATGCTGACCAAGCCCAAATCCTCACTCACCTTGAGAAGGATACACATTCTGAGATAACGAGATTTTCTCTTGATAACAGGAAGAGAGATAAGAAATACACATTTTATAATCAAATATTGATTTTTTTTTTATCCTGTATTTAAAAGTGTGTGTGGCTTCTCAAAATGTAATTGCATGAGTATATACTGTATCTGTGTGTGTGTGTGTGTGTGTGTGTGTGTGTGTGTGTGTTCTTGCTTTATTTCAGAAAATCATATTTAATAATTCTCAGACAGGCTTTATGAGCATATGTCAATTACAAATTAGCTGTGTCATTTATTATTTTATTAATGTGAGATAGATTAAGAAGGGCTTTTGTTGGTGGCTGGTGATTCTGACATTTTTAAACATAATTACAATGTCATCTTAATTAAATACTATAATGAAAACGGGACAGAACTCGGACACAAAAGGCTTCATATGACAGATGCTTAGCTTAGTTTAATGAATGAATGAATTCATGAATTAATGGATTGCCTTAGTTACATGAGCACAGAGTAAACAGTTGTCTGGATCACATTAAATCCTAAACATGGGCGTCCTTGGAAACAGCTGTCTTGAAAATCTGTTTCTTTTTTAGTCTCCGGTAAATGTTTATTTTTTTAACCAATCCAATATACTGCATCAAAAGTTCTGCTCGAGGATGTGTCAGATTACACAGATGTGTAAATGATGTTTAAAGCCTTTGTAGACGTAAATTAATATTGATAACTTCATTGGCCCTTGTATGCATTGTATGACACAAACACAAAATAATTGGTAAAGGGAGCATGCTAAGCCGCTTTGTTTCTTTTTGTGCTGGTGTTGAACACTACTTGAGAATGCTTCCTTTTCCCTGTCTGAATACAACATTTAAGCAGATTCCGAACATATTTTCTTGTGTTTATTCACATTTCTATAAACGTGAAGTATCAAGGGTTACTTGATAGGATGAAAATACATACACTGAGGCAATGATCTCCCTTCATTAGAAATAGCAAAGCTCATTTTCACATTTGATCGAATTAAACTCAGAAAATAAACCTCAACATTTTTATGTATAGTTAACAGGGATGTTTACTAGTGCATGTCAAACATTTTAAGAAACTTGGCAAATATTTCAATTAGACACTCATTTGGTTCTAATGTAAATATATGATAAAACATTCCCCAAGCAATAAACTTGGAGCATATTTTTTGTTCACAGAATTTATGCGAAGGTGACAGAGAGACATGGCACTCACAAGCTGACATTATAAGGCTATCCCAGCAATGCTGTTCGTCACTTAAAGTATCTTGCTCTGAATATGTACCAGTCATTTCCCAACACTGCACGAATGCTCTGCAAGCCCAAAGATGTTGGGTGTTGATTGAATCCAGGTCTACGTATCAAAATAGTTGGAGCAGTAATTTCATGGAAAATGTGAGTGAAATAAATGTTTTATTCTTAACCTGGTGTCTACGGGGTGTATATATATTTTTATTTTAGCAAGAGACAATTTCCTGTCTTCAATTTAGTGAAATTATAGGTATTAAACCTTCAGATTAATGTCAAATTTTCTGCTGGAGCTCAGTGAAGGAAAAAACAGGCATGCTTGACCTACTAGGATCCTATCGCTAATACATTTCACATAGGACATACATTTCGCACAGCTTCTATGAATAATGAGACAGAGAGCAAAGACATAGATAAGGAGATTATAAGTAGCCATATACACTAACTTTATTAGGTATTTATTAGACTTCTGCAGCTGTAGCCTATCCACTTACATGTTTGACACATTGTGTGTTCAGAGATGCTCTTCTGCACACCACTGTCGTAATGTGTGGTCATTTGCGTTACTGTCCCCTTCCTATCAGCCACCTATCAGCCTATCGGCTCTTCTTCGCTGACGTCTCTCATTAACAATGTGTTTTGCCCACAGAACTGCTGCTCACTGGATGTGTTTCTGTTTTTCGCATCATTCTCTGAAAATACTAGAGACTGTTGTGTGTAAAAATCCCAGGAGATCAGCAGTTTCTGAGATACATGAACCACCCAGTCTGGGATAATTTATCATTTTAAATAGCATATGTTCATTCTGAAATTATGCATTCAGTTCAAAATGATAAATAACTTCTTTAACTTCTTTTAATTTAGTGATCAAACTGAATTAATAGATACAGTTGTACACAGCAAGTGAGAAATACACTGCCCACTTCTTTGTGTTGTGGCAGATTCAGATTATTTGAAATGTTTACTTCACGAGCAATACATTTTGTATTCTGTAGCGATGTCAACACCTAAGAAATACAAATGTTGGTCTTCAAACAAATGGAGATTGCAAGATCTTATTTTGAGGTTAAATAGTTAATAGTGGAATTGTGCATGTGGATTTGTGTCATACTGTGAATACGGACAAATGTGGTGCATAGTGTGGTGCAAATTTGGTGAAATGCAATATCAGTTACAGTATTGGCTACTGATGAACTATGCTGAAGCCAGAAATTTGTGACATAATGTAATGAAATTGATTGGGCACAAGGGAGATTTTTAGAAATAGTGGCTTCAGAATGCTTTTATTAAGCAAACGTAAAAGCTTTAATAAACCATTGTTTTTTAGGCATTTACAGTATAAGGCTTATTTGAAGCTTCATCCTAACTAAATTTTACAAATCTAAATTCCTAATTAGTCCTGTCATAATGTTATGCTGAGGCAATTAACACATTGGATAAATGCTTTAGTGGCACATACTTTGCGACCAAAAATGACAAAACATATACTCATGTAAGTGTGTCATCATATTTTCTCTCAGTGGGGATTTTCTTTTGACTCTGCAGGCCACTTTGTGTTGCTGACTAATTGTGTGTGGAATACGGATTTGCAAGTATATGATGCGAAGCCTGTGGAGCTAGTTCAGGCAGACAACTCGAGAAGCGCCGTCTGCTCAAATGACGCTTGTGTCTTCATGGGAGGGCTATTTAAACCACCAACCTTACCTGTTCATGCATATTCTGCATAGTGCTGCTTCTCTGCTATCCTGCTGCTGCTGTACTATCTGTGCTGCTGCCTTTGCTTGAGTTACCCTGCTCGCTCCTGGATTTAGGTCTCTCTGACATTTTTTGCGCTCCCACCACCCTGGCATCCGTGTGGGAGCCCTGCTTCTCGTACCATATCCATGAGGTGTTTTGTAGCGGTCACTCCCTGTTGTCATTTTGGTTGGCGCAGGGAGTGATGAGAGGCAGAACCTTGATGCCAAAGTTGCATTCACATTAACCCTTGTGTTGTCTTAAGGGTAAAAAATGACCCGCCACTGTGTTTAACTATGTTTAATGGGCGGCCTGTAGTGTAGCGGTTAAGGTAAATGACTGGGACACGCAAGGTCGGTGTAGCCACAATAAGATCCACACAGCCGTTGGACCCTTGAGAAAGGCCCTTAACCCTGCATTGCTCCAGGGGAGGATTGTCTCCTGCTTAGTCTAACCAACTGTATGTTGCTCTGGATAAGAGCGTATGCCAATAATGTAATGTAATGTAATGTAACAGCAGAGAAAACTTTCTTTTAAACTTTAAAATTAAATTATCTTTTTTCAAGTTTGTGATGAGTGACAGGTTTTTTCTTCATGCTAAATAGATTTGGGGTTTAAAATTCAATTAAGCTGCTTTATTTTATGGCTTTAGTGAAGGCCCTTAGGACAAGGGGAGTATGCACAATATTAAGACTACACAAGGGTTAAAGATAACTAAATATTCCTTAATTAATTGTGAGTTGTCGTACTGAAATTGTGTTATCGCACAACTGCTGATATCAACCCTGCTGGTTTTGATTCTTATACCTTCAAAACTTTTTTGCTATGGATTTCTTTTAATTTCTCCTCACTTTAGCAAAGCTTATTTAAAAGTAAGACTGTGCTCTCATTTAATATAACACTTAACTTATTTCTACACCCAGTTATCAAGAGTGTTAACTATAGCGGAGGACCTGCTATTGTATGCAAGCAGTTCATAAAGGAATGTCAAGTGGAAATAGTCTACTATACCATGCTGTGCCTCTGCAATGTTCTGCTCACACTAATATCAGGAAAAACTCAACTGAATGAGTGTCTTTACTTTGCATGTGATCAGTGGTTTAATCATTAGTTTCTTTTCCCCCTGATACATTAATTGATCAATTGCAGAGCCAGCCTGCTTTACACCTTGATTTAATGCTTTTTTGGTTAAATTTATGTCCTGATTTTGGAAAGGACAAGTAGATTCACCTGTGAATTAGAATTGAGAAGGCAAATTACCTCATCAGAGACAGCTGGAGAGGAAGTGAATTTGAGCAGCATAGCTAACACATCTGGATATGGGAGAGAGGACCAGATTTACTAAGGAAACAGTCGCAATGCAAAACATTAGCTCTATTGCGGCTTGTTTGTAGTCGCAGATACTGAGATATTAATGACCAATTTACTAAGACTATCACTAATTACACAGTTAAATACATGACACACCCTCTTTTGCAATTTAGCGGTAGGAAACACCCATAAAAAGTCAGAAACCTGGTATGCTTACACGTCCAGAATACAAGGCACTGAGAAATGGCCAGGGAGCTACCACAATAAAAGTTACATTTACAGATCAGAAGATATATCTAACGTTGGGTTCAGCTGCTTCATGCGGTATTACAGCATATAGGAAAACAACGGCAACAGAGAGGGAAAATACCGGTGTGACATCGCATACAAAATTAATTTTTATAGGCAGACCAAAAAATAAGCGTGCAAAAAAAATTACGAGAGAATAATACACAGGTGGTGGTCCAGCTAAGGACAGAATATTAACACTGGTAGAACAACAGCCGGAAAAAATGTCAAAATTTTCTAAATAGGAAAAATAGTCTACAACCTTTAACGATGATCATAATATTAATCTGAATCAGACAATCGCAGTAATAATGCATTTTGGGAGAATGGCTATCTGATAAATCTATGTCAAGTGACGTGTATATAGTGTGTGAATTATTATTAAATGAAAGGTGTACCATTAGCCTACAATGTAGCCCTCAGATAAACTGGATATTCTTTGAAGTGTGCTGTGTGTTACATACCATTCTTAAAAGTCATGGATCTGTCGGTCTTATTACTGTACATAAGGACACATTACAGAAATTTAAATAAGTCTTCAAAAACTGCATTCGGACAAATTAAACGATATACTGGCTGCTTCATCTATTGCCTGGTAAGAATGGTTTACAATGGTTTGCATTCCCAGTCCTGCCAAAAGCCAAGTTCGTGGGAGCCATTGATCATTTGCTTTCTGCTACCACGTAGTTAGCTCATTTTGACAGCCAGTAAGTAGCCTAACGTTAGTTAACTCATATGGCTAGTTAGTATATTTTTCCATGTTGAGCAAGCGTGAACAGCCACATAAACAAATACATGCTTGCATCAAGGACATAAAGACTGGTGTCAGAAAGAGTTCATTTGGTGCAATGTTTTTTGGAAAATGTCAAATGTCAGTGAGATCGTCAGTAGTGTTTATCCAACTGTGTAAACTTGGGATGAATATAGTACAAATGAAAATAGATGACGAACGTTACTGTATTGTAGCTATCAAAATCTGCATTTCAGTACAACAGACAACTCGTAGGCATCATACTGGAATCATGCTTGCACTTTTACATTAAGATCCCATTGTTAGACCGTGTTTAAAAGGTGAAGAACTTCTAAACTGCTTAGTTGGTGTTGCTCTCAGTAAGATGTAAAACTATTTATTTATTCATTCATCATCTGAAATGACAAGTTGATATTGATTATGCTGATAGGGTTTAGTGCACACCTCTGTGATATTGTTCAAAAGCCGTGTAGATGGCAGAAACCCATCGTGACAACAATATGAAGTGAACGTTCTAATGATATGTTCAAATTACATATATGTAATTGTATGCATTTGGGCCAGTTCTGGAGTGATCACATATTAGTGATGGTATGCGCAAAAGGGTTAAAATATCAGAAACAAAAAATAAACACAATTCAGATCGTTTTAATGGATGAGCACAGAAGTCTGTTTATTCAGAGATACATCTCTCAGTTCGACGTCTTGCTAAATCATCCACCAACTTTCAAGGGAATGGAAGATGACATTGTGACTGGTTTATGGTATGTTATGTCCAAGACACACCTATTAATAAATTAAACCCAGAGTTTTTTTTAACCTTATGCCTTACTTTTGCGCATTAACTATGTGCCGTGAAACTATCAAAAGTGCGCCTGACAACGCCCTGAATGGCCGTGCGCTATACACTGTGCTATAACACTATGAAAATAGTCCTGTATCTCAATGTTTGTTCCACTTCATATTTTTATTAATGCCCTAATGTTCTGGGGGTTTTCTACTTCAAACATGATTGTTTTTAATGCTTGGCAGTTGCATGTTATGTTTTCAGCAGCTGTATTTTAAACAGTTTGTTTCCAACTCTGTATGACTTGGCAACGTTTGCGTTTGGAAGATTAAGTATTGTGCTAAGCTGGCTGTCTCACTGCCTTTTGTCTCCTGATTGAACCGTGAAATCTTTCTAAAGCTGGAATATCACAGCAACATAAGGTTCCCTTAACTGCTTAGGCTTGCAAGGAATGTAGGTTGAAAAGCCAAGCTCCAACTCCTGTAAACAAAGCCAGCCGTGTTGCCAAATTCTGTATCTGGAGATATACTGTCCTGTTGATTTTCATTTCAACCCTAATTTGGCACATCTGATTCTACTAATTAATAGCTCAACAATATCTCTCACTGTTGAATGAGATGTGCCTTGTTACGGTTGGAGTGAGAACCTACACGACAGGTAGAGGGTTGGGCAATGATTAAAATATGCGCTTGCTTTGAACAACATCCTAACACATATTAAAAAAATGTATTTCACTGTACGTGACCACAAGTTAATTTTGTAATGGTCACATATATATTTCGAATTCTTTACATTTAAAGCGAATATATTCCGATTAGAACCTGACATTTCAGACTTTCCCCTACATTTATAGGCACATTCGAATAAAATAGTCTCAGACGCAGCCACTCATTTCAAGATTATGGTGGAAATCACTGGGAGATTTTGGGGCAGTCACTGCCAGGAAACAGACTGTAATTACCCACTAAGACAGCCGCTAATTACTCATCCTCAATCTCTCCGACTGCGCTGCCTGTGAATATCTGTACCAGGGTGACTCCCACTCTGACACCGGTGTCACACAAAAGTCAGCCCCTGAAAGGAAGCCTAGGTGTCACGCTGGGCTCGCCCTGGCCTCACATCCAGCACATCAGCAAAGTGTCACACAATGGTCTGCCACAAAGCTGGTGTTCCCATTCCTTTTCATCAAACAAAGTGAAGTTGGATGAGCTTCCAATGACATGTGTCATGTTTCTATGTAATGGTAGCCATGTTTTTTTAAACAATGTAGCATACAGTAAGCAAAGTGTGTCATATACACTAAGACACACTGGGTATGTCCATGGACCAAGAATGCTATGTTGTCCCATGGCATTTCTTCCTTTAAAATAAAAATTCATTGAAATTACCTCAGAGTGGTCTCATTTCGGCTATGATATAATGTGGAACAGTTTATAAATTAAAATCATAGTGATTGCTAGAACTGTATGTTTGCATCGTCACTGTTGTAATGCATTGCAGGAAGTCATCTGTCAAACAGGGTTTCACAACTGTACAATGCCCTCACATATTGCGAAAGGCAAATGTTTGCTCACAGTAAAATGGTATTAAATATTAAATGAACATGATGCCACATATTCTAAATGTTGTTTTTTTACAATATTAATCAGGACCTAAAATACTAGAATGTCAGTTAGTGAGCCTTTATATTCGTGAAATCTTGGCTATTAATGTCTTTTCACAATCTGTGAAGTGATAAGCGATAAAGCAGTGAGATTAACAAAGGTAGAAACTGTAAAAAAAAGTCATCCAAAAATAGCTGAAGGGGTGACAGCCTAAGTAGATACATTATCTGATAAGAGCAAAGATTCTGCCTGTGCAGGCAGAGCCGTTATCTACAGAAAAACTGCATGACAATTTAACCTCAGTAGGTAGCTGACAGTCACCTTGATTTCCCATCCCCTAGTGAAGGTCACTGACACTAACTTCTCCCTCCACTAACCTATGAGTAGGTGATGTATGGAGACAACAGTCAAGAGTCACATGTAAAAAAAAATCTAATAATAAAACATTGCTTGCCTCTTTCCAATCAGTCATCTATAGATGCTAAGGCTGTGCTAACTCACATGAACTATGACCTCAATAAAAACTTTTGTGAGCGAATGGGGGCACGGTTTGGAGAAATGCTACGCTAATGATGGCAAGAGCCTTCTGGCAGGAGGTGGAGATTGATTTACCTTGGAGTCGCAGGTTCACTGTTATCACAGCTTGCTCAGACAGCCCTCCCATGATAGCTCAGGGAAACTGGGACACCAGAGCACACTGTGGGTGATGGAGAAGTGGGCCTTATCTTAAATAGAGAGATCCATCATTCTTATACTCAAGACTTACCATTTTAATATATTTCTAGAGAGACATTGAGGGAATAAGTCCTGCTTATACTGTTTGCATTATTTTACACTGGGGTCCCAGATCCAGTCTAAATCCAATGAGATTTGTCCTAACCCTATTGACAACAAAACAGAACATTTATTATGTTTTTGCATTAAATTGAGTTACTACTCTACCAACACCCCCCAACACACACACACACAAACAGCAACCACAACAAAACATTTTACAAGTGTAAGGATTGTTGTTGAAAATATCAAAATATCAATGAGAAATGTGGTTATAATCAGGTGTACAGTAAGAAAAATATACCTAGAGTATATAATACCTATAGACCGTGTAATGACATACACGGTCCCTGCTCTGCTTGGCCCTGCAGACTGGGTGAATTTCAACCTTATGATAAGCCAGTTGGATTGTATACAGTGGAATGTTCAGTGTTAACTTAACTGTAACAGTTAAGTTTACATGGGGCCAAGAGTGATAAACACTGTCGGAGGTACAGTAAATATATTCCATCAGAGTTGATAGCACACCAATCATACTTTTCAATTTGATTCATACATAAAATCTTGCCTGTTTAGCAGCTGTTGAGCTCACAAAACAGAAATAAAATAAACATGCTGATTCAAAATTGTTTGTCCTATAATATAGTGTGTAGTAAGGTTCAGCAAGCTCTATGAACTCTGTACCAGGAACCAGCAGTAATGAAAGTCTGTAGTAGGAGATTTATAAAGTAAAGATGTGAATATTCTTTGTTATTCTGCTGCCTTGTCATTCATTCCATGACAGCACTGCTAGATGGAATATGATGATAGATTAAATGAACAGCTTTGTCATTGTAAATCAGATTCTGTGTGCTTCTTCAGGAGAGACCTTTTCATTACTGTGTGTGATAGGAAAATTTGATGTGTGCTCTGTAAAATTTAATTAAGTCATTATAATCTCCTGTTATACATGTGGTATATCTCAGATATCTTGAAGAGGAGTTAAATAATATAATTATCTGGGAAGGAAATGCAGAAGATTCAATCTCCGCATATTCCAGAGCGCGGAGTCAATTTTTTAAGTACTAAAAAAAAAACACCCTCGGAGACTGACATTCAAGGCCAAAAATGTGGCAAGTGTAATGGGGCTCATCAGTGTATAATGAGCCTGCTACAGCAATGTCTTCTATTTTCCTGAGTAGGCCCATGCTGGAGACCTGAGATGTTCCTGTCTGAGACACATTCTCCCTGCGGAAATAGCCACAGAAAAACATAAAATATTGACATTGAAAATGTGATGTCACTGAACATCAAGGTAAGCTCTGTATATGGGTTCTAGAGCATAGAAAATGGTTCCTTGAACCCCTGCACCTTCCCTGAAAACCCCATAGAGTAGCACTCAAGATGTGAATCCCTGAAAATAGAAGTGCACTGGAAGTCTATTTTTTTCTTTCTCATTCATCAAATTTTGTGTGTGTCTATATATATATATATATATATATATATATATATATATATACTCTTCAAAAAAAGAAAGTAAAAACAGGTTTCAAAACATTTTAAGCTTTCTGTGAAAACCACGCATTGCCATGCTGCATGTGCCACGTGACCGCTTGACTCAGATATTCAGTGCTCCTGCGACTACAGAGAGGATGAGAAGAATCTGGATCTCTCCATTTCTCTCAGGGATACCACACTCACGCCGTCACCCAGTGCAAGGAACCTCGGCGTGGTGATGGACAGCAGGCTGTCCCTTTCCGAGAACATTGCGGCGGTGACCCGGTCTTGCAGGTTCTTCCTCCGCCCCTTTCTCACCCCCTACTCGACCCAGCTCCTGGTCCAAGCGATGGTTCTGTCCCGCCTGGACTACTGCAATTCCCTCTTGGCTGGCCTCCCAGCGTCCGCCATCAGACCCCTCCAACTCATCCAGAATGCAGCAGCTCGTCTGGTCTTCAACCTTCCCAAATACTCACACGTCACCCCCCTGCTTACTTCCCTCCACTGGCTGCCTGTCATGGCTCGCATCAAATTCAAAACACTGGTGCTAGCCTTCCAAGCAGTTAAAGGGTCTTCCCCAGCTTATCTGCAAAAAATCATCAGACCCTACACCCCTGCCAGACCTCTTCGTTCAGCCTCCACAGGCCGCTTGGCACCTCCCCCTCTCAGAACCTCCACCTCACGCTCACGACTACTGTCTGTTCTGGCTCCACGGTGGTGGAACGAACTCCCCGTTGAGGTCAGAACTATAGAATCTCTCCCCACCTTCAAGCGCAAGCTGAAGACGCACCTCTTCAAGCAGCACCTCTCCCCATCCCTCCCTACCTCCCTGTGAACCTTAATTGTTGTCTCTGTGACTTGCTTTGTGTATCGGTATTTTTAGTTGGCTAGGTAAGCAGTGTTTGGATAGTTAACTTTGGTGACTTTTGCTCTGTTTGTTTGTTTGTTCAAAAAAAAAAAAAAAAAAAAAAAAAAAATGGCCCTTGTCCTTATCTTTGTTGTACAGGTAGCAGTTGAAATTGTACTTACCTCTAGGGTCTTTCAGCGAACTTATCCCTGGTTATGGGTATGCACTTTGTTGTACGTCGCTCTGGATAAGAGCGTCTGCCAAATGCCAATAATGTAAAAGAAACATCAAAGTTTTTCTTCCCAATTCATTACGAAGCAATGTAGGGAAAAATACAGGTTTCCACAGCGCCACTGCTGTCCCGTAGTTTGTCGGTAAAACAGCCCCCCCCCCCTAGCCCAGCCTCATATGCAACTGCAGTGACCCTCTGGAGAACTATGTTTACTGTGTGGAGGCAAGCTACTAGTTAGCTACTCAAAATTTGTATTCTGTCATAGCAACAAGATGAAACCAAAAAAGCCTGAATTGTTTTACGATACAATGGTGAAAAACGCTGCTCTCTGAAAATAAACTCAGCTTACGACCAGTTTTGTCTTAGACCTCCGCCTCTTGCTTGACCCGTCTGTCTGATTTTGATCCTTAGTTTACTGACCCGTTTTGGCTTTTCGACTTTTGTCTCTGGATTCTGTTTTTGTTTGGCTTGCCTGTTAGTCATCGACCATTGCCAACTTGTTTTGGATTATCCCTGCTATCGCGAATTGTGAACCTTTGTCTGGACACTCATTTACGAACAGCCTATACCCTGCCTATACCCAGATGACCCTCATCTGTATACTCTGCCACCAAGTTTACAATAAAAACTCTGAACTCAATTATGTGGTCTTGCTACTGAGTCCTGACAATGTTATTGTTGGCACTGTTTGAATTATATAGCTTGCTAGTTAGCTGGCCAAGTTAGTTATGTTATTTTTTCTGCTTCGCCACAGTATTTGTTTGGAGGATTCATCTAGCGCCTCACAGCAAGGAGGTCCTGGGTTCGAATCCCCGTCGGCCGGGGCCTCTCTGTGCGGAGTTTGCATGTTCTCCCCGTGTTTGCGTGGGTTTCCTCCGGGTACTCCGGTTTCCTCCCACAGTCCAAAGACATGCACGTTAGGCTGATTGGGGAGTCTAAATTGCCCATAGGTATGAGTGTGTGAGTGAATGGTGTGTGTGCCCTGCGATGGACTGGCGACCTGTCCAGGGTGTATTCCTGCCTTCCGCCCAATGTATGCTGGGATAGGCTCCAGCCCCCCTGCGACCCTGTTCAGGATAAGCGGGTTCAGATAATGGATGGATGGATGGATGGATTCATCTAGCTGTCTTGGGCTACTGTTTAGCTTGAATGTTTAGCTATCATTTAAGCTTCTGGTTGCTGGCGTTTTCACCATTTTAGAGTATTTTTCTTTTCACCTTTCACTGTAAATATTTGATGTCTCCTAAAGTCCAATCCATTGTTCACCCTATAGGAAGTGGTAACAGCACATTATCCTCTTACATGTTGATATTAAAGTGGCATTATATTTTGGTCATACTTATTGCGATGAGTTACTGTGCTGGCTAACAGGGGTCTGGTGTCAAAAAAATGGCTTTATACTGGACAGGTTTCTGGACCCCTATGATGTTGAAAATATTGTAATTGGAGTTTACAAAACAACAAAAAATGGTTGAAAAATATGTTTATTTCATGATTGTCCACGATGCACAATTTATTCATTTGGATAGATTTGGAGACACAAAGGGACACCCGGGTACACTGCTTCATAGATCTTTATACCTGTGATTCTTCATTGCAAAATAAAGGAGAACAACCATTCTGTATTTTCACCGACTTTATTTTGTATTTGTAGCACTTTATTAATATCTCAATTCTGAAATAGACTAGATTAAGTTGGGATTGTAAATGGTAAGCAAGTGTCTTGCTTCATTTAAGCCATTCTTCAAGTCTCTGTGATGCTCTGGAGTTATAAAGTTATAAAAACACAAAGTACAACACTGCAAAAAATGCACAAAGGGGTTAATAAGGATGATATGACTGATATATACATACATGTATAGTTATGCAGCATGAGTTACACTTTCTGTTCACTTTACAATAAACAAAACAACATTCACTTTACATACACTTTACAAACATTAATTCTGGTATTATTCACACACACCCAAGTTGGGGGAATGAACCGGCAACCTTCTGACTGCCAGATGACCGCCTGTACCTCCTGAGCTAATGCTGCTCCCTAAGTGGTGTAGTCGGATGGAGCGATCTTCGTCAAGTGTGGCAGCTCTAGGTCAACCTGTCCTATGTCTATCAGGAACAGATCCTGTGTTGTAGCCTGTTCAAAATCTACTGATTGCAGCCCTTGTCACAAACAGGGACCTTGGCACGCCATGCTGTGTTTTCCCTGCTTGTAATCCAGCAATTGCATTGTTCCATTTACCTTGAACCTCCCTTTGCCATTAGAACATGAAAAAGTGTAGTTTTGTGGAGATACCGTGTTACTTGGCTGTTGTGTTTTAAAGAGTATACAAAACAATGGTCCGACATTTGTTGGAATTCCATACTCATTCAATAATATCTGGATTATTGATGGGAACAAACTGACAAGGCTGGCAGGAAGGGAACAGTAACCCCAATAACCATGTTACAACAGTAGCATGTAGAAGAGCATCTCTGAATACACAACACGTTGAACATTAAAGTGGATGGGTGACAGCAGCAGAAGGCCAATGAGTTAAAATAAGTCTAATAAATACCTAATACAGTATATTTATTATGTGACACAGGCAGCAGATGTATAGGTTCGCAGTTGGTGGTAGGCTATCATTTAAAAATTTCTAGTTCATGGAAAAATGGTAATGAGACTGCACAGTTCAAGAATATTTTGTTGGCCCTGGCTACAACCAGGTTTGTATAATGACAGGCTATTCTTTGCTATATTCACTGATGTCAGTGTTCATTTTCTCCCACAATATTTAAATTGACCATTTTCATCATTTCCCTGCAGATGGACATAATATATGGATAAAATAAATATGAGGAACTGCAGAAAAACATGTCTAATTCTCTTTCAATTGTCATTTCATCCAAAGTTAACTTTTGGTTCGATGACAAGCTATACATTTTGTATGTACTGGCTTTGAGACCACTCTTTCTGAATCAGTCAATAAAACCATATTTTTTACCAAGTGAACCCCATAATTTAAAGGCTTTCCAATAATGATATGTAAGGGCCACAATGCAACAAAGAACCTCTATCTGTAACAGTTATCTCTAATGCATCCTTTAACCATAAAACCATGCTTTTATAATAACTCAATTCAACATAATGGCCCATTCATTTTAACAATAGACAAATGTGAAAATTGCTCTTGATACCATTTGAAATACAATTCTGTCTAGTAACTGCATGCAAAGAAAAAAAGATATTCTAGTTGTTATGAAGAACAATGCAATATTGATGTTGCACAGTTATAAAAAAGTATTAGGGGTTCCTCAATTTGCCACACCGGCAAAACCCCTTGAGGTGTCTCCACGTACCCTTTATTAAGGTTCTCTGAGGAACCTTTTGGAAACCCAGTGTCCCAGAATAATTATAATAGTTTATTCATATTAACAACATTTCTCAATAACGTAAAAAATTATGTATTATTTAGAATATATAAAAAATACATGAGTACATATCAATACATATACACTCAGTGAGCTTTATTAGGTATTTATTAGGCTTATTTTAACTCATTTTAACTTTTTTAGACTTCTACTGCTGTAGCATATCCACATAGAGTTATGATGCATTGTGTGTTCAGACATGCTCGTCTGCATACCACTGTTGTAATTTGTGGTTATTTTCGTTACTGTCACCTTCCTGTCAGCTTTGACCAGTCTGGCCATTCTGAGATACTCAAACCACCTTGTCTGCCACCAACAATCATTCCACGGTCACTTAGGTCACATTTTTTCCCCATTCTGATGGTTGCTGTGAACATTAACTGAAGCTCCTGACCTGTATCATCCACCAGACAACCGTCTCCTTCCTGGGGTACATCATCAGCCCAGAGGAAGTGAGGATGGAGGACCAGAAGGTCGAGGCATTGACATCCTGGCCAGTCCCGAAGACTGTCAAGGAACTGCAACAGTTCTGTGGGTTTGCTCATTTCTACCGGCGGTTCATTCGTGGCTTATGCTCTGTCGCTGCCCCCCTATCGGACCTCCTTCCCGGGAAAGCCTCACCGGAACCTCACCAGGAACGAGGCTCAGAACACCTTTTAAGATCTCAAGCACCATTTCAGAACCGGTCAATGATTGGGTCCGGTGCGTAGAGTGAGTCTGGACAGCCACCCAAAACCAGATCCATAGGGCCATCCACCTACCAAAATATCCGCCATATGGATCCCCAGGGGACAGGGTCTGTCTCTTTACCCAGGATCCCCAGCTCAGTCCACAGTTTGAAGGGTCCTTCAAGAACCAAAGAGACAGTTTGTTGTTGAGGTTGATGCGTCCAGTGCCGGGGTGAGGGCCATGTTGTCCCAAAATATAAGCCTCCCAAAATGTTTCCGTGCTTTCTTCTCCAGGAATTTGACACTGTCTGGGAGGAACTATGACGTGGGCAACCACAAATTGGTGGCGTGAATTTGGCGTTGGAGGAGTGGAGACGCTGGCTGGAGGGATCTTTGGAACTATTCCTCATCCTAACCGACCACCGCAACCTGGTGTACATCCGAGCGGCTAAGAGGCTTAACCCCCATCAAGCCAGATGGGGCCTATTCTTCTCCTGGTTTAACTACACTATCTATATTATTTCATCAATTGTGCTGCTGCCACACAATGTTCTGATTATATTATTGAATGAAAGTTGGTGTACAGGTGTTCTTAATAAAGTGCTCAGTGAGTGTATTTTTTTTTACAATAATTTTATGACATTCAAAAGACCCTCAATTTGTGATGATCCTAAACTACAAGTTCCTGCAAGTAAGCTAAAATACATTTTGTCTCATACAATGAGATTCTCAGTCATTTTAGAATTTACTTGGTTACTCTCACACGCATACACTCCTACACACACACACACACACTGACCAACAGAACAAGCAGGTTGCTTATGCCTGTATGCAGTTGTTTGCGCAAAACAATGAAACAGATGGAAATACTAGCGAGAAGATGACCTCTGCATGATGCCTCATCTGGAGACTACCTGAGTCCTTAATTAAATTACATTTGAAGACTTCCTTGGATGATTTGATGACAGTTATGGTCCCTTGGCATGCATCACAGTAAACTGTAATGACATTTTATTTCTGTTTTCTTGCCATTAATGAGGTTTTTTGATGGGATATTTGATTGGTATTTCTGTTTTTTCTGTAGATTTAGCACCACAATTTACATGTAATCTAGACATACATATACCTTTTAAGTTCTCAATAAAGGAAAGAGGCTTACCACATTGGAATTTTTTTAATCAAAATAATTATTTTCCAAGGATGAGAACAACATTGAAATTATTTTGATTTAATATCCCAAATTACTGTTTGAATGTATAGGGAAATTCATATGGCCTGGTGCTCATGTTTGGCTGGAAGAGGTTATTTGGTAATGCTAAATGTACTATTGCCACACAGTATCAATACCCTGTGCTACATAGGTACCTTATGGAGATGTGCAAATAGCAGCCATCATTTGGATAGAATGTGTCCAAACGAACTAAGCTCATTCGCATATGGCTTAAGCAGGAATTTTGAGGCATTACTTTCTGCTGGAGGCTGTATTTGTACTTTTGTACTTTCAAGTAAATGAGGAATTGTTAGAATTGTGCAAGCAATGGGTCTATTAAGGATGTTTTAAAACCTATGAGATAAAACTCTTAAGAAACAGGTAAGTCACTCATTTGTTCATTAGCACCTTTAGAATGTGAAGGAGTGTTTAAGTCATTATTTTAATATCACACATTTCATTTACAAAAAAAACATGTATGCGATAAGCATGCATAATTTCATTGGAAAATCAGTCAGTATTAGGATTTTTTACATTAATTTGATTTTTATTCAGTCACCTCTGTTGGTTATACCTGGATTGTTCTGGTTTTGCAGTTAATGTACACTGTGATCGCCCTACAGTATCTAGGTTCAGTTGATACAGCAGGCCCAGATCCCTATGCAATTCTTTGAAAGTGAGGATTGTATGGAAGCAAGTTTTCTGGCCAGACACAAGATTCAAGCACGTCTGTCATTTTCAATTATTTGATCTGGTGCTGCGATTGAAGTTCATTTGCAACTCTTTTTGGTATTCCCATTCAATGTGAACAAAAATCCGTGTCACACGAAACCACAATTTCAGAAACATCATTTTATGTCCTCACCAAATATACCACTTCGTTTCAATGAAATAACAGAAGAGAAAAATGAATAAAGCAGCAAAACAGAGTAACAGTCAGAGAGAAACAGAAGCACAGACAGAGAACAACCGAACAAGGAGGAGAGAGGTGTGGAATCGCAGACCCAGAGAGAAAGAAAATTAGACTCCGGGTAACAGAGGAATTGAGAGATGGAGAGAGAATACAACTGCAGACAAGGACGGAATAAGAAAAAAGAGGACGAGAGACAGAGGGAGAAACCGAATCACAGATACAGAGCGAGAGAGAGAGAGAAAGAATCCGAGACCCGGAGAGGGATCATCACAGATGTAGAGGGAGAAAGGAAACAGAGACTGACGTAAAGTATTAAACACTCAGACTACCCTGGTTCAGGTCAAGACGATTGGTGGTTGTCAGTCTGCCGGGGCTAGAATCCATCCTCCCAGGGGCGGTAGACAGAGGCACAGATAGGAAAGTCTGAGCTCGTCTCTCCACACTAATCCAAGCTAAGCACTTATCTGGGGAGGTGAGGTGGAGAGCACCTGAGTCCTCCATGCTCCCACTGCTTTCTGGACACAAAAAATGTAAGTGAAGGAATAGGCTCTTCCGTGTTGATGCTTTATCATTTTCATCATAATAACTCTTGTATATAAAGTACATTTGTAAATAGGAAACAATCAATGGACAATGGAAATTATTTTATTATTTTAGACAAATAAAATTGTTTTTGCAAAGGTATCTCACTCTAAAAACTCACTCTATGCCCATACCTGTTTTAGGAAACCAAATAAGTTAGACCATGCTGTTCCATGTTCTAAAAATGTACTATGTCCTGTACAGACATTTGATGATTACTGTGATGATCATATTCATGGTGTGGCTTTCTGTTGTTAAACAAATGATTGTTTTCGCCTCAATTTTATCTCTGCAAAACTTGTGAAACATCAAGTCTGTTAGAGTTTTATTCTGCAGTTCTTGAAACAGATATAATTAAAAATTAAATGTGATCAGGCTTCTTAAGAAAGAGAGCAGCATGTGTGGTTTGTGTGTGTGTTTGTGCTGTGGGTGCATGCATGTATGTATATAGATGTATATAAATCCTTATTTTATGTTAGGAGAGAGATGAACATGATATTCTTATTTTGGCAGGTGGAATCCACATTATCTGAAAATAAAAAAGGAAAGAATTGCAAAGTTTCACTAATGTCCCCATTTAAAATGACAGGTTTCCTTATCCATAATTTAACTGACTGTTACAGAATTCCAAACCACAAGGCAGCCTGCAGCTCTAGAGTCATATTTCAAGTCAAATAATGTAATGTATTTTGACAAGTAAATTGCTTGCCTTTTGGCTGATAGCTATTGCAATTAATAATGAATGCATAGTAATAGCTACAGTAATAATGCACCCCATGGAAGATGTATAGCAATGGAAGACTCGTCCTTATTGTTTTCTTTTCTTTTTTAAGTGTCCCCAGCAACGGCTGACATCGTGGGGAAATTTAAATTGTGCATACATGGTTTGTCATTCGTGCCAATTGGTTGATATGTTTCCAATCATACGTTACTGTCATTCAACTAAATTACAAATGTGTTCCAGTTGAAAGACCAGTTTGCCAGAAACCCATATACAGCTTTAAAATAGCATAAATGTAACCACGGGTAAAATTACAAAGATGAAGTACAACGCTGCAAATCCCTTTAAAATTTAAATATTATATATAGAGATATAGATATATAGATATAGAATTTAAATTTTAATATTTCAATTGTCAATATCACCGAAAATTCTGCATGTATTTATAGGTTTCAAAAAAGGAGATCTGAAGACTTTATAAGCACAAATGGAAACAGCGTGATATTATGTGTAATGGATGATGTGTAAAATACTATAGATTGCAAAATATTGATTAAACACTTTTTATTCTTTTTATCACTTCCTCCCTGCCTGACACCCCTCCCCTACCTTGCCATCTTCTTGCTCTGGCAAGCAGTAGGCCCAGAAGATTATACAAAAAATAAGCACAATAATTGCAATAATAAGATCTTATATACTACTATATTGATTGAGGTCCATTGTTTTTGTCTAATACCCAACCCCCAACAAGTAAAACACATCCCATAATTTCACATGCTATTTATTATTCAAAAGCAGGCTTGCTCCTTATTTATAAGCATAGAGAATAAAACATTTTACTGATATAAAATGCTGGGGTTGATGCAGTCCCACTTCTTTTTCTGAATTTGATTTAGCTTTACATTAAGCCTGGTAAATTATGGAACCAATAAAAAGAGACAGACCTTTTTGTGATCATGTAGGCCGATGTTAAATTACAAAACATGCATGTGTATATTCTAGATATTCTGGAAATTACAAGAATTGAGAAACTGTCAGCTTTGAATAAGAAATCCCCCAACTCCTCTTCTTCTGTGAGAGTTTTGTTTTCACTGCATTGCATCATTTACCTAAAACCTTGAGTATGCCTTTCTCTCAACACTGGTCAGGCATATCCCCTGTGAGCTTCCTCAGGATTAGCCTACAATGGGGAAAATGCGGTCAGCATAAGATCATCACCGGGTCAGTGATGAAAACTAACACGGTCTTCCGAACACAAGGAAGTTGTGTCGTTATTTGTAGTTTTCCATATAATTATTGCTCCAATTCACATCAAAGTGTTTTAGTGTCTGGGATAAACCACGTTCCTCAGGGAAAAAACTACCACTGAACAGCCCCGTCCCCGTGTTCTGTTCAGAACAAAGTGAGTCTACCTTACGCTCAATAAATGACATTCAGTTATTGCCTTTTACCAGTATGTTGTAATGTTTCTGTATCTGTCCTGTTTGTATTAGTGTTTATTCTTGTTATTTATTCATTTTCATACATCCTTGGTTATTGTTTTCCATTACAGTTTCTCATTCGTGATCCCCTGTTATGTCTGCATCTGAATGTTTACCAGCCAAGTCACTCCATTCTTACTAACTACTACTAATCTAGATATTGTACAGTACTAATCCGATTAATACACTTACTGTATGTTCAACTAACTGACTAACAGTCACTTTTATTGGGTAGTTTACAATTATTCATGCAACTAATTCACTAACGCAATCTCTTAGTTTTTCGGCACTTTTCTGTAACTCCACCTCCCTATGCTATCCCTGATTACTTGCCTAGTTTCAGCGAAGTGTTCGCACCTGTCTCTGACTGTCACTACTGTCTATGCAAATGTCTACTCCCTAATCCGGAACTGTATGTTTCACATGTTTGTTAACGTGCATCCAGTCCGCGTTTTTGTCTCCCCCGTTATGGTGTTATTACCCTATTATGTTTCCCCACCTGTTGTCTATTTGTTTAGCCCACCTTCTCCCCAGCCCTGCCTAGATTGTCACCTTCCCTCATGTATTTAAACCTCAGTCTCCGCTTCATCTATTGTCAGAACGTTGATCATTGATAGTGCTGAGTTTTTGTATGCCTATTCTTGAGATTCATAAAAGACACCCCTTTGGTTTTAATTTTCGAGTTTTGCCTTGCCCTCTGGTTTTATTTGCCCTTCTGCTTTCTTGGTTTCGACTATTTGCTTTGTCTTGTGACTTCGTTTCTTGCCTTAGCCCTTTTGTACCTTAGCCCTTTGATTACTTGGATTTTGACCCTTTGCTTGTTTTCCCAATTATTCTTTTGCTTACTGTTTTTGGTGTTGTCTTGGATCTCTTGGCTTGAACTCAGAATAAACACTAGGATTATGCCCTGGTCTGCGTCTGGGTCCTCAGTGCCGTACGTAACATATGTAGTCTTTACACAGCAATGACATAGGCCAGGCTATATGTCTCTTCATTTTTTATTTTTGCGATAACTTGTTGTTATGTTCACCTTATTATTTTCCCTTTCCCATTTAAGTCCATAGGCTATTTAAAAATGATATAATTTCCACTTGTGTTATTTCCTCAATCCCATTCAGTGGTCATAATTTTGTTTGTTATTTATCTAGTTTTTATATAGTATGTCTGTTCCTGGAAGAAAAGAAACAAAACGCAAGCACTGAAATACAGCTAACCTAAATTTACATATCTGATTTTGAGGAGAGGGTGAAGTGATTTTGAAACACAGATCAAATTAGATATGAGAGCCAACTTGTGAGTTAGAAAAATAGGAGGCTGAATTTGAACCTAGACCTAACCAACTATGCCACTGATTTTTGTGCCTGATTTTTCTGTAATATTTGTACTGCATGCTTCCAACAAGAGCCTTTTCACAATCTAAAGATAATCTGCAAACCAATTATGCAGTCTAAGTGTGATTGCGGGCAAACATGATTTTGATGGAAAGTTTGTTTGAAAGTTTGTGTTATTTTATAGCTGCCGCAATGATTTTAGCCTCTCAATGCAGTCTATTGAAAGCATGTGAATACAGGACCAATTTTACATTCAATGCAATTTCACTTCTACCACAAACAAGACATGTTTGCAAAACAGATGATATGCTTACTGAATCAGTCTTACTGCACGGTTGTGGATGGTTGTGGTTGTGGTGTGGTTGTGGTGTGGCTGGTCCATGGAAACTCTGGACTGGGCAGCATCCATGGGTCTGGCTGTCTGAAGAACCCGGTCATAGTTTTCCTCAATGAAAGCAAAAAGTTTCTTCTGTGCGTTCATTGTCACTGGAAGGTAGGCTACTTGTTCCCTTATTAATATGTTGCAATATGTTAAGTGTAAAGTTAAGTGTAAAGTTAGTAAGTAAACTGATCCTTTGTGTAGCCCCTTTAACCCCCATAAAGGTTGAGGGCAGGGCCCTAGGTTTATTTAACTATAATGTACTTTACATTTATTTAACTTGAGTTCCCCAAATGTGCTTATTTCATGGAACTGATCCCCTGTTAATCCGTATTAATAATTTACCCTATAAAACCTTGTAATTAGACAAAACAAGCAGGTAAGTAATTGAAATATTTACTTACTGTTCAAACAAAATAAAAGGAAATGTCCCAAAATTAGTAATCACCATTCACTTATTAGTAATTACTACACTTAAACGTTGTAGCGCAACACAACTTCGACTCACCTTCAAATACACTTTTCAGTAGAATACCCAATCCAATGCCCATTGGGTTCATAAAAGAAAAGGAGTACTGATTGTAAACGTTCCAAAACCACTGCCACTTCGCTCTTCTTAGCCAATGGAAATGCAAATGTTCACTCACGCCGTTCAGGAAAATTTTGGTGTGCGTTAGCGTTTTGTGAATAAGCATACGAGGCGGGACGAGACGATCTGTTCCTTGCAGACTATTTCAACAGGAGATTCCAGCGTGCCCAGAGGAAGTTTCAGCATTACCGGTAGCTCAAACCGCTATCTGGGATGTCTGTTCGATGTGCAGAATCTTCTTCCCCGGGGTGTAACTCTGTATATTTGCTTTAGCTAATGTGGCTCACGTAGTCCCAGTAATAAGATACACAATTTAGCTAGCCTAGCCAGCTAGCTTGATGCACAATTACAGTGGAACTGGAAAGTGGCTAACAGTAAATTCTTGCCGATGTTGACCTTTTCTCTCACTACTTATAGTTTACACGTACGATTAATATGTCATTAACTACATAAACTGACTGTTACTACAAAAAACGTGCGTTACATTTTTTCATTTTGTTCTTAGTTAAAAGCTGCGAACTAACCGTGCCCTATCTTCTCTCTCCACCGTATGTCTCTCTCGATTTTTCCGATCACTTCCTATGTCTCCACACTGACCCTTCACCCTTACTGCTGATTAACCATGCCCTTACAGCAGGTAAGTTAAATAAAAGATTGCTAATAATATACATTTAAAATAACCTTGAACATTGAATATTTCAACAATATCACAATATAATTGTACCAAAATAATAACATTTTTTTCAACCAAACCCCATTTTTCCAACCAGGTTACATCTGGTAGATGTAGTTTCATTATCTCACTTACTTACAGCAGGGTGACATGTTTATGCTGAGTTAGCAACCACTCTCCATGCCTTCCTCTGTGTCTGCAGGGCCTTGGCTCTCTCTTTCCCCAGTAGGGTAGGCCTAGCCTAGGGTCCATGTCTTAACACTGGTAGGAGCTGGTTCAGAAAAAGGGGCAAGATGGCAGCAAACAAAGAGTATTATAGCGGCAGGAAGTGATGTACTGTACCGAGTCATTCCAACTGTGATCACGTAACTGCTAAGTGAGTCTGTCCGGCTCATGGAGGCTACACTGACTTTATACTGACTTGTGTCATCTGTAGACTTCCAAAATGCAGAAAAGGTTTTTTGGGGTTTTTTGTTTTGCCACCCCACATGTTACAAAATAAGTAACCGTTTTGGTAGAGTTAGATGAATAACTGCAACCACGGAACAGCTCTGTCAGTCTGTGTTCCAAATTTAGGTGAATTCTGGGATTTACTCTGTGCAGTTATCCAGCCTTGTAATCCTGCTTTGTGATACAGGCCCCTGATCTATGGATGCATTCCTACTTAAAGCCAAAGGTGATAGCCACACAGATAAAGCCACTGCAGCTGAAATAAAAAGCATGCATCACACTGTCCACCACTCCCATTCAAACAGGTCAGCTGACTTTGGTAGCAAGCTACTCTCTGTTATTTTGCCAACATTTGTGGCATATGGGCTCATTAGCGACAGCTGAACTAGATTACAGTCCTTCAGCGAAGGTTCAAAGTTTACTAGTGAGTTAACATAGTATTCTAACAACATCACCTATTGCTGGTGGTTTTATAATTGAATAAACACCCTGATGAGTGTAAAACAATGAAACATGAATTTACTTCCCAAATGACTCAACTGCACTCAACTTCCTTCACTTAGCTCAACTTGCAGAATGCTGAACTCTCCTTATTCACTACTAGGCTCGTGCTCGGCGATTGATTGCAGTGGATCAAACAAAGGATGAGGCGGAGGAGGGGGGACTGAACCATTGTGCCTGTCCAGACAGCCTCATGTGTCAAAAAAAGTGAGTTTCTTGATGTTTTGTGTACTCTTTTGTTTTGTACATTATTTTACTGTTTTTATTTTTATCACTCTCTTTTTAATGGCCCAAGTTTGGGTAGCCTCCCTCAGTCAATGGTTATGATGCTACTGGCCCCAAAAACAAGCAGGAGCTGAAGAGCATCACCAGGGAAGATACCCAGCAAAGTATTTGCAACAAAATATTGCATTTGATGACTTCATTTTTGTTAGTGTTAATTTGTGCAGTTATTTTCTGTTCCCTAAAATGTGGGTGAGGCAATATGCAATTTCTACAGGGTTCACCCAATATGAATGTAAAACTCAAGTTAAAGCTGGAAGTCTGCACTGTTTGTTTGCTGGAGTATAGAGCAAAAACAACAAAAAATGAGTCACTGTCCAAATACTTATGTACTGCACTGTATGTATCAATAAAGACCACAATTACTATTGGTCCTGCCTATAACGTTAGCAATTTATTTTCTAATCCGTTAGTTATTCAAGCATATTATACTGGGCCGACTATCGGACCAGAGTGTCACTGCAGGTGGGATATGTGGCTAAGCCCGATACGCATTATATCGAGTTCTATACATTTTCTATGCATTTGATAGCCATTTCCATCGACTGAAGGAGGTTTTCTATCGACAGATTTTCCTAGGGTCAGTGTACTGTAGCTCTAGTAATTTAACAGGCATAGTAAAGAACAATGAAATTTCATGTGACATATAAATAAAAGGCTGATCCCATGAAGCTTATTATCTTATATCAATCAGCATGAAACAAAGAATATTGATTTCTCAAATCTGCAGTCCAACAGTATCTTAGGTCATAAGATGGTTAATTATGATATTATATGGCTCATAAAGTCTTGTTTCTGTAGTCTCTCAAAGCTCCTTGCTAGAAAGTAATATTAAACATAAAGCCTACCCTTGAATAACTTTGCATTCAAACTCTGATTTGCGTCACATCAATCATTAGTTAACAGCACGAGGAGGACTCCTGTAATGTCTTCAACCCGCCATCTACTGCGGTTTAGAAAAAGGCACGCTAATCTTGCATATTTTATGCTAAATTAACCTTTAAAGTTAATCCACAAAATACAATGAGAACTCTTTTGAATTCTGACAGTTGTTTGTGAGTTCCATTTTCATTATGTCTCTCTCCCCCCGCTCAGCTCTGTGCTAACAGTGACATTCGGACCTGATAAGACTGCCTGAACTGCAGGAATAATTTTTTTTGCTGTGTGCTAACATTGCTCTCTAATGACACTTAAAATCCCCTCAGACTGCTCTGAGGTAACGCAATGAGCAAGGCATATTCAAGCCTTTCCAAACAGCCTAATTTTCCTTTTATGAGATGCTACAGACAGGTGTCCAGTCAAGGAAGAGTTCAGGTATTATCCTGGAATAATGCTTTTAGACAATCGGCAGGGGAACATTTTATTGAAGGTTAAATGAACCTGCTCTCCTTTTATTTTCAGAGATTATACCCTTAATGTTACGAGGCTGTGACATCCCTGAAAGCATTCCACGAATTGTGAAATTTTGCTGTTGTCTACATGAGATGTCAGGGGTAGAGAGTAAAAAACATAAATGAAAAAGGAGAGGTTAGTCCTCCATAAATCATGGACTGGCAAAACTTAATGTACCAGGCCTTTGATCACCATATGATTTGCTCATGTATTATTATTACTGCTATTACAGTGATCCCCATGAACTGAACCTGAATTAGAAATGCAAGAAAATTATACTCACTTCAGAAGACACATGACTACAATTAAATTGTGTGACAAGATCATATTGCCATTCAGCACACATAACAAACATTAAGGGGAATTCATCTGAACACTACTAATGTTCCTTATTGCCATCAATGATAACAAATGAGATACAAGCATATTTTTCTCTCCAATGTGTGCCCAATATATCCACACCGTATCCACTGTTATATGCTTCTCCCCTAGTGTGTATCCAGTATGCATCAAAAATACTGTGGTCTCTTACAGACAACCACACACACTACAAGTCAGACATTGTATCCTATCAAGTTGCAGTAACAGCCTGATTAGCATGCATTGCTAGTATATCTGATCTAATCCACTGCACTTAGGCCTGTATGCACTTGATGTGGGGGGCTGCCAGACCATAATATCCACTTAGGAGGAGGATATTGCCAAGGAAGTGAGGTTGCGAGAAAGTACAATTGGGGTGATCGGCTGGCAGAAGGCAGTATAACCATTAGCTATTATCATTTGAGAGGAAAGTGGGATTAGCCAAACAGCTTCCCAGGAGCGTTTTATCCCTGTGACTCAAATCCGTGGTTTAACTAACTAGGTAACCTCATACTAGCATTTTTAATTACTATCATTTCCACAATGAGGAGAGGAGAGAAGAGGAGAGGAGAGGAGGAGAGACATGACAGGCTGTGAGGGATTTGAGAGGCAGAAAGCTCAGGGTCACCATGTTGAGCATTCAAAACTTCCTCAATGCTAAACATTTCAAGGTGGCGTGGAGGCCACTCAGCCTGTGAATTGCCTATGTAAGCAGTAAAGAAAAAGAGCTAAAAGGCTGGAAGAGATGTAGCATGCTGACACAATGCATTTTGAATCAAAGAACCTTAACAAATGAGCACGGAAAGGATGTGCATCAGTGCTGTGGCTGAGACCAAAAAATCTCAGGCACAGGTATGATTTTCCCATTAGAACATTAATAGCAAAACTCCCTCTGCCTCAAAATCAGAAGTGAATTGATAAACATGAAAAATTTAACATGCTGAGAAAAATAATGGATAATGACAGCACCTTTATTGCCATTTAACAGGCTAAAAAATAACAGAACTACCTGGAAGTCAGTGAATACCACGTTGAAGTGAGAGGGCACACTGGCACATTATGGCTGCCACTCCTTTTCACTAATTTTAATAGTTTTATTTCAGTTTGTCTTAGTTAGATTCAGTTTGTTTAGTCTGTTAGTTTTAAATGTATAGTTTTTTTATAGTAGAACCCCTATCTTTTGATCTACGCTAGTTCAGCACTGCCTGGCCAGAACTGGCTTCACTGGCATCATTCTGCTCTACTTCAACTGCAGCTCTGGCCATGGTGGTGGTCTTGCCATCATACACCAAGCTGAGGTGAAATTGTCCCTCCTGCCTCTGCCTGAAATATCTTTGTTTAAATGTCTTGCTGTTAAATGCAACCTCCCCATCTTTATTCTTCTTATATACCGACCCCCTAAATCCAACTCATCCTTCATTTCTGAAATAACCAATCTTCTGACATCACTCTACTTCACACAATATTTTGGTCCTTTGGGGTTTCAATATTCATGTTGACTCCCCCTCAAGTCATTCTGTGGCAGAGTTTCTAAGTCTGCTTGAATGCCTTGATCTGAAATGCCATGTCACGGTCTCTACTCATACTCAGGGGCATATACCTGACCTGGTCATCACAGACTCTGTCCCCATCAACAACCATCAGGTTGATGACCTTGGAGTGTCGAACCACATGGTTGTGTCAAGTGACCTTGTCTCCTTGCCTCCTTTATCCAAGACTAAGCGTCAGATGTGTTTCTCCAACTGGAAAAACATTAACCCTGACAGCCTCTCACATGACCTCCTGAACTGTGTCGACCCAACCTTCTCATCAGCAGTTCAAATAGTTGAGTTTTACAACAAATCTAGTAATATATTCAACCTCGATGCACCCATCAGAACCCGGTGGGTTAGTTTTCCATGCCCTGCTGCCTGGTTCACTCCTGAATTAAGAACAATAAAATTGGCTGGACGCATATAGGTATGTCGGTACAGGAACTCCGGGCTCACTGTTCACAACTTAGCCTATTGTGACCACCAAAGGGCTTATTCCATTCAATGTTTTACTCCAACCTCATCAATAAAAACTCTGGACATTCTGTTTATCACCTGTTTATCATAATACACCACTTACTTAGTCCCCAATCCCATCTTCCCATTCATGCAACAGAGGAGCAGTGTAAAAGTTTCATTGACTTCATAATCCATCAAATGAAACAATCCTCATGCGTCCTGGATCCTATCTCTACCGTCCTGCTCAAAATATGCATTCCTGCTCTGAGCCCACTCATGCCCATCTGGCAGCATCCCCCGAGCTCTCAAGGCTGCTCCAATCAGCCCCAGACTTAAGAAGCCCTCTCTGGATAGTTATCAGCCTATCTCCTATCTCTCTAACCTCCCTTCTCTTTCCAATGTCTTTGAAAAGTGGTTGCTGCTCAGCTTCAGAAACATCTAAACCATCTCATAACAGCCTCTATGAGAGCGTCCAGTCTGGTTTCCGGACTGCTCATAGCGCAGAAACGGTGCTTACGATGGCTAATGCTGGGTCCCATGTCTTCTTATGCCTCGGGATTGCAGCATTTGATACAATCGACCTGAAACTCCTACAGGACTCCATTGGTCTATCAGGGATGGCTCAGAGATGGCTCAGTTGTTGTTTATCAGAAATGGAATATGTTACCCAGGGGAAGTCTGAGTCATCTGCGGTGTCCCTCAAGGTACTGTCCTCGGCTCTATTTTGTTCATTCTGTGTATGCTTCCCCTCGTCAAGTCACCAGCAGGCATGGAATCTTGTTCCATTGCTATGCTGATGACACACTGCTGTATCGAAGAACTGATCCAAGCCCCTCTGCTGCCTGTTCCTGCCTTAACATCTGCATCGTGGAGACAAAGGTGTGGATGCAGAATAATTTCCTTCAAGTTAACAGCAGCAAAATCGAGGCAGTTTTGAAACTCACATCAACTATATTTACAACTGTAAGACGTCAATTTTTCACCTTAAACATGTTGTTTTACTCTAACCCTGTCAGATGCCAAATAAACTTGTGCACGCCTTTGTCTCCTCGAGGCTTGACTACTGTAACACTCTCTTTATTGGGATGCCTGCTCAGAGCCTCCACAGGCTCCAGTACATTCAGAACAGTGCTGCCCAGATCCTGTTAAGAGTGCGGAAACATCAAAACATCACACCTTGCTTCCCTTCAATGGCTCCCCATCTCCTTCCGGATGAAACTCGAAACCCTTTTCCTCACCTTAAAGTGCCTAAATGACAAAGCACCCACTTATCTCTCAGAACTGCTCATTCAACAACATTCCTCTCATCATCTTCGGTTTACAGTCTGCGACTTTTCACCCCAAAGATCAAGCTCTCCTGGGGGATCGGACATTCTGGTCAGCCACTCCCCATCTGTGGAATGCTCTTCCGGACCACATGAGGGATCCTCATACTCAGACTTAAAACACGTCTTTTTAGGAATGTTATATTAAAACTGTTGTTTTTTTTCATTGTTGTCTGTTTTGGTCATTCTTCTTATAAAATATCTTGATCTGCTTGATCCATTTAATGAAAAGCGCATAATACATTTTATATATTATTATTATTATTATTATTATTATTATTATTATTATTATTATTATTATTATTTATGTTAGTTACTGTATACAAATGCAAAAACAGTACTTCAGTCGCATTGAATGTGATTGGGAGCCATTGTGAAAACTGAAATATTTCAGTGTAAAACCATGGTTATTTGCAATAAACATGCGGCTTTATACAAACAAACATTCTAGGAACTGGTAGGAAACTCTACAATGCTGACATGAATTGCAGATCCCTCTCAAATTATTTATTTGTAATCATGTTCAAGATATTCCTTTCAAGAATATATGTTACTTTGCTCTTTAAAGTATTCCTCTTTTCAGGTGGCACTATCCATAGATAGTATTTGAAATAAGAATTATTTTACATTTAAGATAGTATATTATTATTGTTTTTAAATGTTTTATCATGACCCTTTTCTACAGTAGCAAAATACTTTAGGGAAGCCATAAAGAAGCTAGCACACAAGCAAGAGATCCACAGATCGTAGCCGAGTAGCAAGATTACATTATTGATGTGAGCAAATGAGGAATGTGCATAAACAGGTAGTGGTGGCTGTTTTAATCCCTTAATTCACAAAACAAAAGTACATTTTTACCCACGAGTCTCATTGCAACTGCACAGTACAGTGTAGCTTCAGCAAATGCTTGGGTGGGGACAGAAGTTAAACAGTTTTTATAATCCTGGATCAGTGCCTTAGGGAGCAAACTTCCAGAACCACCCCACAAACTGGTCAATCGGATCAGAGGAGGTGCTTGGAGAGCACCGTCAGCAAACATTTGATTTTATGGCAGAGGGAACAGACTTGTGTGGCTGGAACAGAAGCGGTCTACTGTAGCTATCAAATGTTACACAATGAAACATTGAGAAAATAAAGAGTGAGCATACAGTCTAATGGCTACAGCTTTCTAGTTGAGTGAAAACTATACACACAGTAACTAACTCCAAGTAGTATGAAATACAAATTTGGGCTGGGGTTTTCTTTCTGCTCAGTTAACTGCTGGTGTCAGAGGTTTGCTTCAGAAACACAGTTTGGGGAAATCAGTGAGCACTGGGCTTGCATTTATTTTGAATTCAAAGTTAAGGACAGATGTTGACTAAATTCTTAAATTATTTTTTTCCTTCATTGCCCTTTGCTGAAGATCAAAATCCAGACAGGAGGCATGGGAGGAACAAGATGACCTGCAAGTCTTGTTAATTACACAGGTAGGCCCTCAAGTTTGTGTGGGTAGCAGAGAGGGATGGATTACTGCTTGCAATCCACCATTTCCTCTGGGGCCTGATAACCCTGCTGATCTGCTCCCTCTGGAGGATCGCGGTGATAACATTTCCAGCTTGGGCTGTCCAGCTAATGAGAGAATGAAAAAAAATCTATGCCAAATGATGTCATCGGAATTATCCATAAACACAGCTATACTTCTTCAAAGTTGTATTTTGTTTTTGCATTCTAAACAGTTTGTAAACAGACATTCAAAATGGTGCTCTAAAATGGGGAACTATAAGAATAGCTGTAATTCTTACATGGATAACCCAATATGGATGCAAATACCCTCACTTCCAATGTGCTAGAGTATGGAGTCAAAACCACAAAAATTATGACACTGTTCAAATGCTTACTGACTGCAATGTACTGTAAGACAAACCTACATATCAGTGGTGTAAACTGTCAATGATGTTGACTATAACCACACCACAATTTTATTTTTGCAATTATGAAATTCATGTTCCCTAGGAAATCCCCCCCAAAAAATGTGTTTACAAAGGAAGATGGGGAACAGTTGGGACATTATTAGGCAGCATTATAAAAATGACTCCCCTCACTGTAATTTGCCCAACATTCAGAGCATATTGTATTGTCCGGTCTTTGGCCAGGTCTGGCCTTCATTTACATTTCAGGACAGTCGTTCTGGCTTCCAGAGAGAGGTGACATATACATATGATACATTCTCTGGTGCTTCGCCCCCTTGGTGGCTGTATATCCTGTAGACTGTACCTCCTCCTAAGCCCCCAGAGGCGGAATGAGCTATCTGTTCCAATCTGGACTGAAGAATGGCTTTTCCAATCAGTCCAAAATCTACTTGACTGCAATAACTCTGGGTATAAATGTGGCAAAAGAATTTGACAAAAATATATGAAATAAAAATAATGAATTATACAAAAAATATACAAGCATATGCCTGAGCATGTGTGAATATATGATTGTACTTTCATGTTCAAAACTTCATCAAGTTTCTAGGATTTTAATGGATTATTTTGACAATTTGCGTTGATTAATCAAACTGTTTGTTCTTCAGTTATTGCTCCTTTAAATTTTTTGTATTTATTCAAAAACATTTTAAGCAATGGTTTGGAATACCTTGGAATATTGGGGTTTAAATGTTTATTATTTGACTGTACACCCATCAATGTGATTGTAGCATTTTGAGGCTGACTTAAGGTAACCAATGGGGGGACTAACAGATGGACAGCTCCCTAGAGATTCCTGTTGGCTACTCTTCTTTACAGCAAGCAGAGACAAATTGCGGTTCCTTCCTGTGTGTTTCTTGCCTCGTGCACAGAGTGGAATTATACAAGCGACTCCCTGGTGTAAACAGTATTGAAAAATTGTTCTGAAGGATTAAAGCTTGTCTAATGATCTGAGCCAAGGAGCATGTCTTTTAATAGGCTGCAGTGAAGCAGTGAGCACAGAAAGCTTGGTGCTCAGGGCTAACAAGGCATTGGAAAGAACATGAAAACAACTCTGAGCACAGTTCATCCAATACCCTTATGTAAAAGAGAGAGGCTGCTTACGGAACAATTGTCACTTGCCAACCGAAGGGCTATTGTACTCAGGTTGTAATTAAAGCAAATAAATAATTGAAATGCATTTACCATTATGACACAGCAACAGAGTCAGCCCAAATCCAAAAATTAAGAATTTAACTGAACATTCTAATCTCAAATATGTGATTTTACTGTGTGAAAACTGTTCTTAACTGAAAATTCTGATGTAACAATCACTACTGGTATTTGAAAAATATGTTATAGCCTAATAAATGAGCTAGAACAAGGTTTCACTATTCTAGCTACTATCTAGCTACCTTATTCTTTAAGTCGGCAGGTAGTGGAAACCAACAAATGCATTTAGCATTATACTGAACAAATTAAAGACCCACTCAGTAATTTCCATAGAACGTTTGGCTGCTTTTTGGGAAAAATTGCATGGACGGCTAAGCACCTTGGTGGATCATGGTCCTCGTGCTATTTAACATCTTGCACTGGCGTCTTGGTAACCTGGGCAACTTTGCTTCGCCTACTGGACTGAATGATACTGAGCCTTTGTTACTGTGGCAGTTCACATCAGCCTACTGTGGCAATGTGAAATGCACCTGTAGTAGTTAGGCATCATTTATTTGGCAAAATGTTAGTGAACAATTTTTTCGATATTTTTCGAGAGAATGATGAGTTCATTTCAATGGTGATGAGCTGAACAAGGACTCGAAAACATCAGTTATATAAAGCAATGAAGAAGAATGAAATGCAGACGATAGAAGATGAACTAAAACCTAAATAGTGTCGGTCCGACACTTATTTTAAATACTTATTTTTCCTTCTGGAATGATTTTCATGGGCAGCTTTATCATTATTTTTTATTTCGAGAATAATTCTATTCAATTATCTTTGCTGTTTTCCCGTTCTAAACCATTATATTAGCAATTGAAATTACTGAGTGGGCCTATTCACGGCACAAGAAGGTAAACATACCATCCAGCCTCATTTTTTTGTCCCAGTGTTGCTTATTTATAGTTAATAAGCTGTTTTTAATGAATCAGTTAGATATGAATATACAGACCCATAGTGTGACCAGTGTGTCCAGTTATTCTCTAACAAAGCTTTGTATTATTGTAGCCTCCTTGTATTTGTATTATTCGGAAATAAATAAAAATAAGTAATAAATGGGAAAAACTGACTCTTGTTGCCCATTAAAACCAAGGCTCATTACAATTTGACCTTATTACCTTATCACGTAGAACCATTGCATTAGGCGCATAAACAGGCCAAGTAATAATGGACTTATCTATTATTGTTGCTTTAAATATTCATGTTTTCATTTAGACCAATGGATATGCTTGTCCGAGTGTTAATATGTACTGTATGTAATTCTGTATGCATCATGTATAGCATACTGTATTTTTATCCATTAGCTCAAATATGACTTTGCTTGCAATGGTATTTTGCAGTGCAAACAGTAGTAAAAGGTCATTACTATTCAGAACTAAAATCCTTCAGAAAATAAAATGTTGCTTCATGCAAAATTGGTACGACTGTTAATGACTCATTCCCTAAAGCTGCTCAGGTGTATACATTTGGAATGTTAATTATTTTTGTATATTTTATCTTGGGACCGTTGAGATATATAAGAACTGGAGACAGCTTATGCTTACCAGTTCCATAGATTCTTATGGGAGCTGCTCAATGGCACTTTATTATTTATTGACAATGGGGCTTATAGAGCTTGTGCACTGCATACCCAAAGGTGAAGAGATGACTAGGAATGAAGAAAAAAAACATAAATCTTCTTCTCTGTCACTCCCTGAAGAGTACTTTGTTCAGTGTGAAGAAATTTTAGGACTGCCCAAAACATTATTTAGCATTGTTTTGAATTTACTTCAATGGGGAAATGTGATTTTTGACACCAGGGTTTTAATGAATTGCAATACCTCCGGTAACCACTGGAGTTTCGGGAGCAATGTCAATCCCTGGTCCTCTGCTCGGGACAAACTGGGGTGAGTTTCCCGATAGTGACATATTTACGCACAATTTCAAGACAAAAAAAATCCTAGGTGACTTTCCCAAAAGATATGAAATAGATTTTCAAGAGGTACTCCAAAAGTTATGTGAGTTAACTCCTCAGGCATTGGCAGCGGGTGAGTTTTTCACTCAAGAAGGTACCACATCTTTCTAAGAATTTCTAGGGGCTGCAGTGGCAACTGGCTAAGATGCAGCAGACTTGCGGTTGCAGTTTGCTGCAATTGCACACTGGGGAGCGGGGTTTGATTCTTGGTCCTGCCAAAAGTCAAGTTTGGCCGGCTCACGTGGAGCAGCATAATTGACTTGCTGCTCCAGGCGGAGGGACTTGGCAGGGTTAGTAGATCGCCGCACAAAAAGCACCTCGGGCGCCTCGGAATCACAGTTACCAGCATGTGGCGAGACGGCTTGAAGAATGATTTGAGATCATTTTAGCTGAGCATCCTATAATTTGCTGCACTTCTTTAAACGTTTTCCCCTCTCCAATCAAGTTTTTATTAAAATGACGTTGTTCCTCCGAACAATGTTTGGGAAGGCCCATTTTTTTGGGAAACACCCTTTTCAGAAGGAAATGTATTTTATCAAAATGTGTGAAACATTTGCTTCCCTTCTTCCTTAATAAAGGACAATTAACGACACCTAGTTTTTTCACAGAAATAATTAATTCTCTAATTAAACTCTACACTGCTTTTATTTTGAACACACCACTTTCAATGAATGAGTCAATTACTCTGAACGAGCAGCATGCACGGCAAGACAGTTGGGCCTGTTGTTTTTCTATTACACTACTACATCTACAAGTAAATTATTTGCCATGCAGAAATATCACTACTACTAATAACAGAGGTTGATCAGGTTACTGATGTTGTACTGCTTTTTGTTTTTTAATACAACTGTAGAATACCAAAAAAGGTTTTAGGTAGGAGCTTGAGAAATCTTTTTTTCTTTCATTAATCTGATACAGTATAACTGACAATTACTATTTTAAGAGGCCATAACATTAGTAAAATAATAAAGTAGAGATTGTCCCTTCCTTAAAGTTGAGATATAAGATGCAAGGCTGACAAGACAAGACAAGACAAGGCTGAAAAAGTTAGGCTTTCTGTATGGATACATGTCTTCGTGGTCCATCTTTCTTTGCAAAGCTATTGAATTATATTGAACTAAGGACCAAGTTTCCAAACTGTATGCATAGAATTAAGACCTTCACTGAATAACCTAATGGTAAGATGTCCTCTTGAAATACTGCATTTTGAAGGTAACTTTAGATTTCACAAAAGACAAATGTGAAGTTTATTATGTAATTTTAATAATAACTCTCCTCTCTGCAGTTATAAATCTTTTAGACAGGGTATAAATAGTTACTTGGCCAACATGTTCATGCATATACTCGTCTGAAAAATCTCCTGGAGGTGAAGAATAAAATAATGAACCTTGTGTAAACCATCTTTCAAAATTGTGCAGTTATAATCCAGTTGTTGCAGATGCAGACTTTGAAGTGAAGCATAAGAAGCACACACAAAATAAAGTCTCTTATACTGACAGGATTTTGCTGCTTAGATAGAATTTTTGGAAAAGCTGTTGAATTGCAAGATTCATTGTAGAATTTTTATTATAGAACTGCATTGTGATGACAGTACAGCATGCTGCTATATTATGTACTTTGCAGAGGTATGATTTTACAGCATTCTGTGAACAGTGGGGTAAACTAAAAATGTATGATATTAATAACATGCACTTATTTTGGATGAATAAAAACCCAGAAAAGAACTAGATCTTCCAGTCACACATTCAACTAGGCAGAAAAGAAGAAAGGAAAATACAGTATATTCTAAACCTTTGTTCTCACTTGGGGATATTTGCACTCCAATCTCCTTTAATTATACAGAACGTTAGACACTGTGGGCAAAACAAATTCATTTATTTGAATTATAGATCCAGTAACTTGAATTGAATTTAGCTTAATGAGTAAGTAGTTAAAGCCTATTCTGATAAATGCGGACAGCACTGAGAATAAACCGAATATTGCATTACATGGTGAGAAACACAGAAATCAATTTTACAATTAGCAGGTGTCTTCAACAGTTTAATTAAAAATACAACAACTGTCATCTTGGAAGAAATCGATGCCAGCTTTGATGAGAGGGAAAAAAAGAATGCCCTGGGCATTTGCTCATTCCTGAAAAGAGCCAAGAATCAAAGAAACCTGCTTTGTGGGCTTTGTGAAACTGATCGTAAGCAAAAAAAAAAAAAAAAAAATAGAAGAAGACATCTTCAATATACACAAATGAACCGAAATATTATGACCACCTGAGGCATGGACTCCACAAGACCTCTGAAGGTGCCCAGTGGTATCTGGCATCAGGATGTTAGCAGCAGATCCTTTAAGTCCTGTAAGTTTCGAGGTGGAGCCGCAGTGGATCTGACTTGTTGTTCTAGCACATTCCACAGATCCTCGATCGGATCAAGATCTTGGGAATTTGGATGGTAGGCCAACACCTTGAACTCTTCATGTTCCTCGAACAATTTGTGCAGTGTGGCAAGGTGCATTTTCCTGCTGAAAGAGGCCACTGCCATTGACGAATACTGTTGCCATAAAGGGGTGTACCTGGTCCGCAATGATAGGTGAGTGGCACGTGTCAAATTGACATCCACATGAAACGGATCTATGGTTTTCCATCAGAAAATTGTCCAGGGCTGCTTTCCTGAAGCCTTCTTAACACTACATTGTTCGTAAGTTATACCTTACAGGTACAATAGGTCATTTTGGACTTCTAATGTTCAAGAGAGGAATTGCAGCAACAAACACACTTAAACCACTCCTTCTCTGTGAACATGCTGACATTGTAACACCATTGGCTGTGGCAATTAGAACCAATTTTGAACCAATGAGCTTGAATTATTGTGCAGCTTTTCGTACGGATTGCCCGTCAACTGCATAATTTGAAACCTGAATTTAAGGACTATAAACACAGGCAGAGGGTGAGTCAACATGTCAGTGAGCCTTTTTTTGTTAGCTACCTATTGTACCTTTAAGCTGTACCTTAACGTTTCAGCATTGTTTCCAGAAATGTTCTTAGCTAAGTATACCTTCTGTAAATGATAATTTCATAAGGTTGATCTGGACCACTCTTAGCCATACCTTATCAATGTTGTCAGCTCACTCCACGAGTGGCCAGCACTATTATGACCACAAGCCTCTGAAATCAGCTGTTGCTCCTAGTTACATCTCAATCTGTTAAGCAATATGTACACTAATAATTCTACAGTTGTAGTTGGCTAATACTGTTACTAAAATATCACATTAATGGGACTATTTTTAAGCAAAGAATAAAATTGCACATTACGATGGATGGATGTTGCACTTTATTGAATGTGTAGCCTAATTGCCTTTTAAATTATATTCATAAACTGACGATTTCCCACTCTCTCTGTGGGCTGGAGCAATGTTTAACCATAGTTCTTTCTTTGTTTCATTGGACACCGTACTCCTAAAACTGGAAAATAATGTTTCATTATTCAGCCTCCTCTAACAATATCTATATTCTGTTTGCTGTGAAGCTGTGGCACCGCTTCTTTCTTTGTTTTTTTTCCCCACCATAGCTCATGTTGTTTTGTGTTGGTGTGTTTTGCTTTTATTGAAAACGTCAGAGAAAATAGTGAATTTTTACCAGTAATGTGATAGTGCTTCTGGCAAATCAACCCTGATTGCAAAGTCATTTAAGGCACCTTGACAAAGATATTAAAATAATGTAAATAAAACATGACATGCCAAAGAAGGCGTATTGCCAGGTGGTGTAGCGGGATGAGGTGTGATACCACAATCTGAGGTGCTGTGTTCTTGCACCCATTTGGCAAAAATTATATATACAGTTGGATAATTCAGTTTGTAAGTTTTTAATTATATTAATAAGTTCCCACCAGTCGTGAGAAATGCAATATTTTTAAGTATTCCTGCAGTGTTTTATTTAGAAAGACTTTCTCTCATAATACAGTCAAGCAGTCACTGCATGGAGTGAATAATCGATTCTGGAGTAGTCGATGGGCCTAGTAAAGTCGCACGTGGAAGCTTTAAGCAACCTCCTAAGGGATAGTTCCGGAAACATGCCTAGAAAAGTAAACAACTTTAGTAAGGTATACCTTTCGAATCTTTGTAAAATGCTAAGAGACACTGTTATTGGGAAACATGGCCCAGAGCCGGCCTCTTCCAACAATGTATCCTGGTGCCATCTCTTCCCCAGCTAAACAGGTATGTCCGCATGATATAAAAGAAAATGGGACTGATCGGACCAGTCGACTTCTTCCATTGCGTCAAGGTCCATTTCCAACACATGCGCATCGTAGGCACTTTTTTGAAGGTGGACAGGAGTTATCATCGGCACTCTGACCGCTCTGTGGCTACGTGGCACCATGCGATGCACTGTGTGTTGTGACACATTCCTCCCGTAACCATCATTAAAATGGTCTGCGGATTGTGCTACAGTAGCCTTTCTGTCGGTTCAGACCAGACGTGATTGGCTTTGCTGCCCTCGTGCATCGATTAGCCTTGGGCACCCAACACACTGTTTCCGGTTTGTGGTCTGTCCCTCCAGTAGGTACTCTCCACTTCTGACCGGAAACAATCTACAAGCCTTGCTTACAACAATGACCGCATGTTTACGCATGCATGGAGTTTAAATAGACAGTGAGACATTACTGCCAGGTTTCAGGTCATCGTAAAAAAAATCCATGATTCTTGCAAGTAATAATGCAGTCATCTTTGTGAATTGGAAATGCACTGCATTGCACCCCACGCTTTAAATATGCATGACTGAGATGGTATGATGTGTCATTATTTCCCTGATAGAGCAGTTGTGTGCACTTTGCACCAGGTGCTTCGTAAATCATACATATTTTTTTCTGGTACTTGCAATGCAAAAATGACAAAAAACATACATATATATTCCAATACTTTTTGGGGGATTTCCCTTGAGTGCTTTCAGTAAAGATTTCAAACAACACTGAATAAATACTGGATGTATGTGTATTTAACTTGTAGTTTGGTTGTAGTTTGATGTCAATTTCAAAAATAATCACAAAAATAATTATTTTTAAAACAGCAGTTTGCCAAGCTCTGTGTGAATGAAGTGTGTCTGGTAAAGGTTGAAGCCAGTGGTGTTACCATTCGATCGTTTTATTGAGAGGTCCATAGCACTCCATAGCACTCGCTGTCGTTCCCTCTTCGCTGTCACTCTTTGAAACTCGGTTTTACTCAGTATTATCACACACAGGAGATTGAGAGAATGATCAGTGATCAAGATCTAGAGATAACTTCACTCAGTAGTCCACTTCCTCACCAGTCTACTTCATTCATTCATTCATTCATTCATTCATTCATTATCCTAACCCACTTATCCTGAACAGGGTCACAGGGGGGCTGGAGCCTATCCCAGCATACATTGGGCGAAAGGCAGGAATACACCCTGTACCGGTCGCCAGTCCATCACAGGGCACACACACCATTCACTCACACACTCATACTTACGGGCAATTTAGACTCTCCAATAAGCCTGACCTGCATGTCTTTGGACTGTGGGAGGAAACCGGAGTACCTGGAGGAAACCCACGCAGACACGGGGAGAACATGCAAACTCCACACAGAGAGGTCCCGGCCGACAGGGATTCGAACCCAGGACCTCCTTGCTGTGAGGCGGCAGTGCTACCCACTGCACCATCCGTGTCGCCAGTCTATTTCATATCATTCCTTTTTATCTTTCCTGAGAAATTCATTTAAATGACTTAGTTTTAGATTGTCCTTGACCTGGTCAGGTTCAGTAACTTGTCTTGTGAAGTAGATTCATATACAACACCATTCAGTGTCTGTTCTAATCCAAGGAGTAGCTCATATAGAGTTAGACAGAATATTTTCTAACAAAGTATGTTTTATGTCAAAAGTCTTTCAGGTGTGAACTCACTCACTGAACTCAAGGTGCAGATACAGTATATAATCAAGGGTGAATATTTGGCAATTAATATGGTGTTCTTGTGTAGAGATTCTACAATACATCTACCCATGATACTGTTCAACTCTCACATTGTGTTAAAACTTCAATCCTCAAACCCTTGCTCTGCTGTGAGTTATTGATGTGCTTTCTTTAATTCCCATTGGCATGGAGCCTCTTCATCCCCTCGCACCCGATGCAGGCACGCACACGCTCACCGTCACATGTGTCCATGCATTTGATCATGTGATCGATGTTTGTTTCCCGGTTCTGGTTTCGGTGTCATTAACTGCTGCCGATTTTCCCCTGCTCTGAAAATGTGGAGCTATATACTACACTGTAATGTGGAATATAACCCGCTGCTCCCATGTATTGATGTTCTCTAGCCTCAGTCCTTCTGCTTAACACTGCTGAGCTATAAACGGTTATACCTAAGAGTTAGCACTGGTGCTGGAAGGAAATGAAAGCAGTTCAAGGAGCAGAATACAACGGGTGATGAGAGAATTTATATTTATTTGTCTCCCGGTAATTCAATTTCAAACTAAACAGGCAAACGCACATGTAATACATTTCATCCTGCCACACCACAATCCCAGTTAATATTGTGTGTTTGTTATGCAGGGAACTGAACATTGTGCCTTATACTTTTCCGTGTAATATCTGCACTGGAGCCAACATGGTCTATTAATACCCTGGGACATTTTCAACTGATATAATATCATCCTCAGTCTGCTTACAGTATCCGTTCAATGTATTAAGCTCTCAGGAAGAGACTGCAGAGACTAATCTCAGCACCTGAGGACATTTCACAGATCTGTAATAATATCTTGAGTGTCTCGCAGAAACAGATTTGTCATTTCTGCTAAAGCATATGATATCACCTTCTCTATTGGTTTATGATCAGACAAACATACGATTATGCAAATGCACTCATTCACAAAGAACCCACTGCATTTAATCATAACGTATCCTCAGGTAACAAAATGCTATGTAACAAAATGGATTTCATGCTTCTGAATGGTACAGTATTTTTATTTACAAATATAATTCTTCCTACAATATGTTCTTAAATGGTTTAATAACCATTGCAATTAACCACAACAATTTGGCTTTTGTGAGTACAGTATCTTTCTTACATTTTGTGATGATGGTATTTTGCTGTCACTGTAATTTACCCAATCATTTCCTGTGGGAACTATTTTGGAATCTTTGATTCCTACCTTGTTATTGTCAGTTTATTTACTGTGCACAATATATCAAATGAAAATAGCATCATAAGACACATCTACCAAGGACATCTGTACAAGACACCTGAGATAAATATGTTTTCTTCAAATCACCTGCAGTATGTTATGTAGTATGTATTTTACAGTATGATGACTACTGATACATTGTTGATTACTGTTGATATTGTCATCAAACAGAGGTGCAAATAGTTAATCTAATTATCTAGCTATTACTATATATTTGTCACACTGTATGATTTCAGATCCTTAAACAACATGCAATATTAAACAAAGTAAAACTAAGTAAAATACAAAACACATTTTATAAATAATTATTTTATTTATTTTATGAAAAAAGTTACCAAACACACGTTTATCGGTGTCCTTCATTTGTTGTTTCTCAGAGCCAATTCTGTCTGCAAAATGTATTTGAAGCAGTTAACTTATTGACCACATAATGACATTCTGATGATCTAATGATCATCAGTAGTTTTGAAATAAAGGTTTTCCCTCTTTGCAGGAATACTATAATTTGATAAAGAAATACACTTGAGCTGACTTGTCTGAATTCTCAACAGTAAAATGCGTACATAAGACCGCTCAATGATTTTGGGTTTATGAATACATAATGGTAGGTGTCTTATGTTATTACGTTTATTGATATTATATTTATTTTTTGTGAAAAATTCCTAGACTGATGAGCAGGAATAATGCTTCTCTGATATCATAACAGATATATACATCATATCGCAGAAGCTAGTGCTGCTCTTACTTTTGAGCTTGTCTTTAACATACACTTATTGTTATAGTCCTGACAATCTATAAACAGGACAGTGGGGAAAATTTTGGTACATTATATGTAAGTAAGTGTTTTATTTAAATGTTTTTTCAACTTATTTTCTTAATTCAAACATTGCCTTGTTAGTTGCTTAATAGTTTGCTTCTTAACAGACATGGAAATTCAGAAATCAGCAGAATGAAACCGAGAAATATAATTCCACTGGGAGAAATAGTTTGTGAGGCAAAGTAAAGGACAAATGTTGATTTAACCCAGGCCTTTAAATAGAAGAATCTACACTCCAAAGTTTTCTGGAAAGTAATGCTATGGGCTGGGTTTGGTGGTGATGAGCTCTGGAGAGCTTACGTATAGCCTCAAGTAAAGCATGAAAGGATTTATGGGGGTGTTAAAATTGCATCTCCCCTCCATTTATAAACAGGGACTGGCTAAAAGTATCTGTCCCAAATTGTACAACCATGTTCAACATTTATATAAATAGTATTGCTTGCTGTCTCTGAATGGTTTTTTAAAGATTAATGCAAGTACCAACCAGAGTTCTGGCCTTCTATATACATAGGGAGAAAAGCAATAGACTATTTACCACAACACAGTTATCAAAATTGTTTAAATACTAATACTTATTTGACATTAGGGCATTAGAAATTGAATCCAAATTGCAAAGATTTGCATTCATTCGGACATAATAATAAGAGAATAAACTTCAAATCTGCCTTTGTGTAATTTCTTTGAGTCTAACATAATAATAGTTTTGTATCAGGGGTTTTCTGTAATAGGTAGAATTTGTCCACAATGATAAATATTGATATTTCTCCTTGAAGAACAGATTTTGAGCAGATGTTTTAAACACATTCAATCACAGGAAATCAGAAGCAAACTTTGAACTTTTGTTCAAATAAAACACTCCTCCTGCCTCGTTGTTGGTTTGTAGTTTAGTAGGCTTGTAATGGGAAACGAATCACTCTTATTTTGTTTAATTATATAAGTCCAAAGCTTCAAACAAAAAAAGCTAGTAGAGCATTCAAAGGCATGGCAATCCCAGGAGGAAAATGGAAGGTGCTGAGTTGAACTTAAAGGAGTGTAGTACTGTCTTCCTCTTATTAAACGTATTTGTGTTTGGTCTCACTGCCTTGCTAAGTTCACAGAATAATACAGGACTGCTGGAAAATGTTCCTTTGAAATGTTAATAAGAACTGGAGAAGAACTAGGGCCACCCTGATGAAGCTAAAGCTGTTATTGTGTGTGTGTGTGTGTGTGTGTGTGTGTGTGTGTGTGTGTGTGTGTGTGTAATAATGAATGTGACTGTTTTTTTTTTATAGTACACCAGATGTGGCTTGTCGTTGATGAGGACAGTAGAGAGGCAACCATTTTGGAAATAGGGTGTACTTTTGACTACATTCTGGAAGTAGCATTCCTTGCCAAGGTTTTAAATTGTAGTCGCCACATTTGGGGGAGGCGCTGTTTTCTGTATCGAAAGATGGACTTTTACTAGATACATGCTCTGGATTATGTATCATTTATGCATCATTTCAAGAATATTTGCATTACATGTGAACATAAATAAAAGTATTAAAATGTGTGTGTTTGTGTGTGTAGTGTTGTAGTGTAATAGAAGTCATGACTTAAAACATTAACTTCTGGAATATTCCGATTCATTATTTTAATGTTGGTGTTTGACCACTCCAGAGTGGTGTAAAAACAATTAAAAGTGAAGAATTATTATTACCTATTGCTACCTTATATATTTAAATTGGGAAAAATATACTGTCACAATGAGTAACTACCAATTTTACATGCATAATACATTATGTAATATTTGCAAAATACATGATGTAAATAGACCTTTTCAAAAGGAGTGGTCAGTTCAGAATGTGCAGTTGTTCTTGAGTGTGAGCATAGCCCTGGGCCCATCTTAGATGCTCCTCATCACTGAGCCAGTATATTGTTGAATATTATACATGTGATCTATTATCTAAATTTAAAAGCATTCTTTTTTGGAGATTTATTTAAGTTTACCAACTTATTTGGTCATGATTATTTGTATGCAGCCACTTCTATGAGAGCACAATGTGAGAGTTTGTTCATCCCTGGCTTTAAAACATTTAAAAATGTTTACTACTACCATCTACTGTTCATACAGAGAAGTTTTATTTTTCCAGTCCACTGTCACATATTGAATAGTATGGGAGCAGGAAAACTCATTTTGTAATTTGGATGATCTATTCTTCTTAATGTTTATGTTAAATTGGTCCAAACCTTATCAGTTATGCAGTTATGTTATGTATTGATGTTATGTAGTTATGTACCTTATCAACTATTTATGTAGTATGTATGTATTTATTTATTTACTTATTTTCTTATTCATTTATTTCTTAATTTATTAACTTACTCATTTCAATCTTGTTACAGGTATACCATTTTTTTTAAATCTCCAGTTATGTGATAATGGGCATATATACATATATGTACACACTTAGTACTTTAGTAGGTAGATCTGTACACCTGCTTGTTAATGCAAATATTTAATCAGCCAATCACGTGGCAGCAACTAAATGCATAAAAGCATGCAGACATGGTCAAGAGGTTCAGCTGTTTTTTCAGACCAAATGTCAGAATGGGGAAAAATATGTATCTAAATGACTTTGACTAAATGATTATTGCACAATAAAAAATAAAACCAAAAGGAAATTAATTTGAATGAACATACATTTTAAAGTTAATCTCAATATTTGGGAACTGTATTGTGGCATCGCATAGTTTCAGGGGGATAAAAACCTGGGGTAACAATAATGTGTCTTCCATCATCATGGGGAATAAGTAAGACAGAGGGTTGTTGACCCTAGTCAGGAGATGGCAACAAGCAAATAAATCATGAACAAAAGACTTTACACTATCCTGTCATTAAAACCAATGGAACAGACTTTACAATATCCTGTCATTAAAACCAATGGAACAGACTTTACACTATCCTGTCATTAAAACCAATGGAACAGACTTTACACTATCCAATCATTAAAATCAATGGAACAGACTTTACACTATCCTGTCATTAAAACCAATGGAACAGACTTTACACTATCCTGTCATTAAAACCAATGGAACAGACTTTACACTATCCTGTCATTGAAACCAATGGAACAGACTTTACACTATCCAGACTTTAAACTATCCCAACCTACATCCATGCCAATTGGCTTTTTGGAAGGATTTCCTGTAAATAGCCTCAACTGAGGGTAATAAACAAAAATAAGAATGTAGTTTCAGCTTTGATTGGAAATTGGTGTTTTTCTTTAGATTAAATCAAAATTTAGCTTGTTGGCCATCTTCAGCAGTCATGGGCTTGATATCAGAAGAATGAAACATCACATCTACAGTTACAGTGGTCACTCTTAGATGTTATGGTGCTATATGTGTGTGCGCATGTTTGGTTGTCATAGCCAAAAGTAACTACTGTACATAATATTGAAAATAAATTAAACCACATGTCTCTGTACAGAGATAAAGTGTGTGACTGTCTCTTTATTGCACTTTTTTTGTACAATCAGGGATATTGTGTTTTATGTCAGGTCAGGACAGGAAATGTCACCTTGCCTTGAGGTTATTTAACGCATTTCCTTTTTTTCTCCAAGATATAGTTATTTCAATATATAGTGACTCAGTTAACCAGGAGAAATGCCAAATGCTGGACAGTTAAATTCTTGCTATTGACTACTATTAGTACCCTTTTCCAGGTGCAAACCAGGGTCAGGCAATGGAGAAAGAGTAATCAATGCTGTCTCAGTGCTGCAAGGACCCTGGACTCTAGAGTTCTAGTAAATCGCACACACCCACCTATAATTATCATGTCTTCACTTGCCTGTCTACTGGCAAAGCGATTAAAACGAGTTCATGCTCAAACAGATTGTGGTTCTGAGGTAATAACATAGAAGAGACACATTCATCACACCTATGATTTTAATATTTGACATTGTTTGATATGAATTGGATAATTATTTCCTTCCACTAGAAGTACATTTTTAATACTTGTCTAGAGGGGGCGAAGACTTAATTTCGATAGTCTTCGGCATAAGGAAGGACATCAGGAAACGTAATTGAGTGGGGAAAAAGGACAACCTTGATGCTGTGGGTCTCTGTGCATCCTATCGGACATCTCTGTGCCGCGGTTCTCCCTGGTGAGGCTTACTTCCTCAGTGCCCTCTAGAGTTAGCTGGGAGGAAGGAGGTCACGTTATCTGCACTCTGTGAGAAGTCTTAGCCCACACAATACAGCCATTCCTTATGCCAACACAAGGCTATTGATTCCCACTGATTGCATTCTGTGTTTTACAGAAAAGGAGCTTAGATTGTATGGGGAGACGAGAACAGGAACAATGGTAGGGCATCTCTTCATCTCCTCCTTCAGAAAGAAAAAGATGAAAAAGGTTTTTTTTTTTAAAGTGTCTAATATTACCTTTGAAAGGGATTCATCATATTTACTTCAATGACGCATGATCCTTCCTTTGTATCTTTTTCATTTGGTAATAGAAATAAATTCACTGTGTTTAGATTCCCAAACCCCTCTTTTGTAGCCGTTTAACCTCACGCTTTCCAGGTGTCTGCTGGGACTTTTCCAAGGCTTCGGCCTAATCAGAGCCCTGCCGAGACTTTTTATCAGTGACAGACAGCGGGGACTCTGATTGGATTAAAGATTGATTACATACTATTCATACAAGACAGGGAGGAGGAAGAGGCAGCTTGCAGTCAATGGGATCTTGTAATCAGTGTCAGTGTAATGAGGTGCGTACAGCAGGGTTAGTGGAACAGCAGGTTACTCTTGAAGCAAATTCATGGCTGTCAACAAATTCAGCTCAACTTGCTGTGCATTGGTTTTTATTTATTCTTTTTTAAATAATATACACTCAATATGCACTTTATTAGGTATTTATTAGACTTATTTTTAGACTTAAGTCTCCTGCTTCTGTAGCCTATCCACTTAGAGGTTTGATGCGATGAGTATTCAGAGATTCTCTTCTGCATACCACTCTAGTAATGTGTGGTTATTTGCGTTACAGTCACCTTCCTGTCAGCTTTGACCAGCCAGGCCATTCTCATTGAACCTCTCTCATAAGGCATTTCTGCCCGCAGAATTGCTGCTCACTGGATGTTTTTGTTTTTTGCACCATTATCTGTAAACTCTAGAGACTATTTTGTATAATAATCCCAGGAGATCAGCAGTTTTTGATATTCTCAAACCACCCTGTCTGCCACCAACAATAATTTCACAGTCAAAGTCAATTACATCACATTTTTTCCCCATTACGATGGTTGATGTGAACCTTAACTGAAGCTCCTGACCCGTATCTGCATGATTGTATACATTGCACTGCTGCCACACAGCAGATCCACATTGGTAGATGTGTTGGCCTAAAAGTGTCATGAAAAGCTAATGTATTTCCAAGCAATAATCAATGCAGTAAGAACATCAGGCTCCTCATGCCGTTTTTTCCACCGCTTTGCGCTATGCTATGAAAGTGATCCATGGCTGACATGGCCCTCACCTCTAGTTCAATTGACTGGTGATAGATTGGTTGCTTTAAAGACCCGTAGGCTATAGTGCCAAGCAAGTCTGACACAGCACATCAACTAAAGTAAATCCTTATTATTGCATACTTTGCTGAAATAATTCCTTAAATGTATACATGCAGGTCATTTACATTTAATGTTATGTATTATATTGATTAAAGGTATATGAGTAGCCTCCTTGATACTGTTTTTATTCTTTATTTTAGCAGCCCACAGCTTTGCCTAAGGCTGAACAAAGACAACTGAAGGCAAACAAAGGATTGTAAAATACTCACAGCTAATCCAGTGACAGAACACTGTGGGGAAATGTGTGCAAAATTATGTATTATTAATTATGTTCATTTCTATGATGGAAATGTTATGAAGATAACATTTGAAGTTTAACATAATATCAAAGTTTAGTTCAGCACATTCACATTTCTTTCCATTTCAGGTTCACATTGGATTCTTGGAGTGTAACTATAGTAATTAGTCCCATTACCCAAGTTTTTCGGGCCACTTAGAGTAAAAGGTCAAATGTTATATTTGAGTGAGGTGGGCCATTGCCATATCCTGTTCAGATGATTAACACTGTGTGATTTAAAATGCATGTTACAGATGAAAGTGGATATATTTATTCAAACAATATTTTATTTAGTAGTGTCTTGGTTAATCTAGGAGTGTCTCGGAGTATCTAATATAATTTCATAATCCTAATTCTGGTCTAATGCAATGTCATAATTAAAATATAAGAAACCTTATCTCTTGTATTTACAGTTCTATTAGATATCACATTACTATTAGATTAGCAATGGGTTTGTTAGTTTCTTAAAGGATGTCCCTGGAGCTAAGAGAAAATCTGCTGTAACTCACTCATTAAATTGTTAGCAAGCTAAAACATTGTTCTACTGCATTATGCAGGTGCATTATGCTGGCGCCTTATCATCAAGTTAACAATTCATTGCATTTTCTTTGATTGTAATGTACATCTAGTCAATATCCCAGCTAGGTAGAGAGCATACTGTGAAAAATGATAATGTTCAACTGTATATCAGCTGCAGAAACGGCATATTAGACATTTCTAGACATGCAAAAAGCAACATCAACCTAGCTTTTTACATTTTGTTCACAGCTGAGTGATTTTCAGGGTTTTATTTCTTCCAGATTTTCCAATATTTAAAACAAGTATTAAACATATGGCACGTTCATCAAACATGATTGCATATTATATTTCCAACTGCAAATTCATGAAAAGCAATGTGCACATGATGTGTTATTTTTCCCTTCACCCCATAATTCCTGGAAGTTGGAAATGTCCTGAACTGAATATCCTGACAGGATATTTTGTGATGTAGCTTAACATATAATTTCTGATTCCTCTTTACTTTGATGCCTCCCTCAGTGCACAGGAAACACACTAAGATTCTGTCCTGCTTAAGGGAAGCATTTAAGGATTACTGTCTGGGTGGAAAAGAGGCAATTAATCTCACTCTTCAAAGTTTGATATACTGGAAATTCCGGGCCTTTTAGGATCTTTTAAAATTATGCTCTGTGCGCTAATATTCTGGTGGCATAGGTTGCATAGAAATTTTATGTTGACATGGCCATTTACACTTGGGAAATGTGACAATTACATTTGAAATGGTTTAGAAATTCAAAACTTTCTCGCAAAAAATCACTTAAAATGTATTTTGCACATCAGATGACCCAGTGGTAAATAATTCCCATGAACCGTAATGAACGAATGCTTACAATATATACATAAATGCCATCATTTTCCATTTATAAACTACGATTTCCCTACGATTTTCTGCCTCTTCCTTGATTTTCTTTTTCCCTCTGGACCATGGATTCTCATGATCATTAACACAAATGTGTAAACTATTAGAATATAAGCAAAGACACTATTTTCATTTTGACGTCGTACCATAAAATCACTTCAATTCATGTCACTTCAGAGCATGTAAGTCTGAGACAAATTTCCCCTTGCAGCCCTATTGATCCGCACATAAATTAATGATATCATTAGCACTCCTTCCAGCTGGCATGACTGCATCCAGTCACCCATGTGATGGTCACTAATATACATCCTGTGGTGGTAAGCACAGCGTGAAGGTATAAAGAACCATTCTCAGCCTCTGACTCTGGGGAGCTGTAGAGTTTTATGAAATTAGCCAAGCAAGCACAGTGGATGGACGTCCGTGACCGAGGTGAAGGTGTGTCTCCCTGTAGCACATAGGTTAGTGTGTTTCAAGGATTCATCTCAAGGTAACCATTTCTTCAAATGGATTGTGGGGGAAATGGTTTTCCCTGAGTTCAAGCGGGAATTCTAACTGATAATTATAATTATGTACAGTGGGGTGCAAAAATCTGGGCACCCATGGTTTAAATGTCTGTTACAATGCATCTGTACCTGATCAAAAGCAAACCTGAACTCTAAATTGTATGGAGTTAAACATGAGACCTTTATGCAAAATTGTAAGTCTAGGGAAGGTCTGGAAGACCAAGAAATATTTCAGATGGAATGGCCCAAGACCTGGTGAGAAATGCTCAGAAGAACCCACACATCACTGCAAAAGAGCTGCAAAAAAGAGTAGCAAACACAGGTCTAGCTGTTCATAGGACAACAATACAACATACTTTAAATATTTTTTCATTACTCATGTGTTTCCACTCACAGTTCATGGACAAGGACTGCCACTAGACCTAACTAACTTTACCTGAAGCTTCATGACTGCTGTCGGAGCTGCGATTGATTTCGCCCTCCAGAGGCTGTGGTCACCTGCCCTTGTCCATTCACCCGCTGTTTGTTGTTCTGGACAACTACGCGAAGCTGGGATTAAACCCAAGCTTGCTCTGGCTAGCACAAGCAGGTAAGTATATACCTTGTAGCTAGCAGCTTGCCTTGCTTTACAAATTTATGTTAGGTTGAGACGGTTATCTCCCTACTCAATATTTTACCTTGGTTTGAGAATTCTTCCCATGAGTGTTGTTAGCAGTGTTACTGCTCTAGGCTATATGTTACTAGTTTTGAAGTGAAGTGCTCCATGGCTCAAAGTGCTTTCACTTTATCAGCCCTCAGGATTCTACTGTGGATTAGTTAAGGTAAACTCACCCTGTTCCAAACACCAAGTTAGCTCAACACATTCTGAACAGTGCAAATTTCATGACAAATCACGAAAAAATTACTTCCAGACCAGATTTGGTTTTTCTGTGTGAGTAAAGTATAATTCTTTCCATTTTCATAAAAACTTTCTACTGGTCCATTTCAGCATACAGTAACATGGTTATAGTGCTCCACAGTGACATTGTGGTGGGGAAGCTGTTGCTATCGAGAGACCCAAACCAAAAAATTTACAGTAAAATACCAAAACAAATATAAATAATCTTTTGTTTTTATAGTTTAGCACTGAATATCTCAAGGAGTCAAGTAAAAACCCAGAACTACCTGATATTTGTGCACAAACTTGATGTCAACAATATTTGGTATCAAGTTGTCAATAAGCATTCAAATTCCAACCAGATGTCCTCAAGTGTCCCCAAATGTCTCAAATTACAAAACATCTGCATGTCTAACTGCCTATAGCTGTGTCTAAACTAAAATATGTCAATATTTTTCGCAAAGGTGGCACGGATGGTGCAGTGGGTTGCACTGCTGCCTCACACCAAGGAGGTCGGGGCCTCTCTGCGAGTGGAGTTTGTATGTTCTCCCCGTGTTTGCGTGGGTTTACTCCCACAGTCTAAAGACATGCAGGTTAGGCTGATTGGAGAATCTAAATTACCCGTGGGCATCAGTGTGTGAGTGAATGGTGTGTGTGCCCTGCAACCTGTCCAGGGTGTATTCCTGCCTTTCGCCCAATGTATGCTGGGATAGGCTCCCGCCCCCCTGCAACCCTGTTCAGGATAAGCGGGTTAAGATAAGGATGGATGTTTTCAGTTCGGTTACCGAAACTGAAAAGCCCTGAAAATAAATGATTACCATTAATATTGTTTGACTTTGTTCGACCTAATAGTGTGTATAAATGTGGATACATGTAGATATAGCTATAAGCTAGAGGGTATCTCTATATCTTCTGTTCATCAATTAAATCTGCTCTGTATAAATAATGTATTTTATTAGAGGTTTACACATTGACACAAGCAGAATAAAAATTAAGAATATTTGCAGCCATATTTGTTTTGCACTACAGGGACGCTAGGGTTTGGAACACTCGGCATTGCTGAACCTTACTGTTTCAGAACACTCTGGCATTCGGTTAAGAGGGTAGATAGGCAATAGGCAAGTTATAGGCCTAGCTGACTCGTGAAACAGTACACTGATTATGAAAATAAATTCACTCTTTATGTTGTTGAGTTCCATAGCATCATTAACAGTAATAGTAGTGTCAGTATTAATAGTTACAATAATACATTCTAATATCCTTTTTCCCCTTGGGTGTCCCAGGCATGGCTTTACATGTATATGCCTTATAGTGACTAAGCTCGCAAGCAGGCCCATATTTACACGTAGAAAAAACAACTTATTTTCTTAGTGCTACACTGCCAAATTACTTGAAAATAACAGAATAATATCGATATGCTGCTGATTTTGTTCAATTTTTGCATTTGACCTATCTTCTGGTTTGCATTCAGGGCTCCTCATGCCTGATCTTGTATTGTGGCAAATATCACCAGTACACTCTCTGCTTTGTGATTTACCCTGTAACAATGTTGCTAAATTTAGCTGTTATTTTTTCTGACATGGATGTCTACAGAACATACAAATGCAGCATTACACCTTACCTGCAGCATCAAGCATCCACTGATTAGACCTGGCACAGCAAGTCATTGCCTCAGGACCTCCTAGAAGATTCTTTCCTTTCTTTTTGTCTCAGTAGATACAGTATGTTCTAAAATTGTCATGTAAAACAAAATACAAAGGCGTTAATCTTAGAATATACAAGTTAACGTCCTAAGTTGTAGCTGAATTTCCCCCAGTAAACACAAGTCATTTCTTTCTTCTTTTCTTCCATTCTCCCCTTTACTTTCTCCTTCCCTGTCTTTCCCTGATAAGACACACATTAAAAGGGATACAATAGGCCTATTGTTAAGAACTACCGAGCAGATAATGTTATATGACATTAAGGGCACTAATGCTGGTGCCATTGAGGGAGACAGTTTGATTTAAATAAACCACAGTTCACACACAATAGAACATCCGAATATTTATGAATTTTAAACATGAATACATTATAGTTATAAGAATACAGCCTCTCACATTATCAGTATTAATATATTAATTACATAGCTCTGATACCATACATGTTTAATTTGTTTTGCCATGTTAGCTCCCAATGACAGCATTGTGTGTGTGTGTGTGTGTGTGTGTGTACCAGTATATATGACTAATAGGATGGTACACAGCATTTGGAAAAAGAATATGACATGTTTTGTTGCTGAACAGAATTTGCTTACCACTACAAGTCCTATTCACAGTACACATAACTGGGAACAATAGTGTCCTGTAGATCGTCAGGAAAGCAAATCATCAAGGCATGGTGTTCATTATGCACAGAGGAAGCTGAAAACTGTTTTTGCTAATTGACAATCACCAAGAAGGATATAACAACCTCAACCAATGTGGACCAGTCTGATCAAGAATGTCAGCTGATTCTCTCCCTAGAAGGTTCCAATTCATTTCTATAATCCCTAAACATCAGGCTCCAGTATCAGTTTCATTTCAAAACAATATATCTGTATTGCACCACCCACACACCCTAAACAAATGAAAACCACTGCACCCAACAGTAATTGTTTTCATTTTTAATATTTTTTTTCAAGAGACCCACTTAAACCAAATGCTTCCCTCATACAACAGCAACTAGGCGATGATAAATCTAATTGTATCAGCATTTTGGTAATACCCTGAAAGGCTGTGCCATGGCAATTTTATTTCAAATATATTTGAGCTCTTCATGCCAGTACATTTGCTGTATTTGAAATGATTATTACTATGTTCACTATTGTTTGTAGATAGATTGCTTTAATTGCTAGTCTGCTACTATCTATCTAGATAGCATGTTAGCTATTTAGCATGTGGGATCATAACATCCCCTTGATAATGATAACAATGAGCCTTTTGAGGATTTTAAAGTAATTTGTTGGAGTTGCATTGCATGTGGGTCCATGGTCAGTTGTGTTCCCAATATAAGTGTTTGCTGTGTATAATGTTAAACCGGAGTATGGAATGCTAAATTGTACTCCAGAATCTTATGGAACAAGGAGCTGCACCAACTAATGAAAAGTTGCAACGCTATAGGGAAAAGCCAGTTTTGTTTTCGTAGAACTCAAGCACTTTTACAGCCTTAAAAACATAAACACTTTTAAAAGTCAGTAATTTGGAGAGAAGGAATTACAGCATACAATGTCCCCCTGCAGTACGCAGAAGGGGTAGAGCCAGATGTTGATGGGCGGGCAACCCCACCCATCGAAACCTGCAATTGGTTAAAAAATTGGGCCTTGCAAATCTCAACATTGAGCACAGGGGTAGGATATCTAAAGGTTGGTCTTGTCATCAAGCCCTACCCTCCAGTAGCAGTCAGCTGTCTCTCTAGTGGGGACCAATTTGTGTAACCTATTTTTAACATTCAGTGACTTACCCAAGGATCACGACAGCAATTGTTTGAAAACCACAGTAGCATAATGCCTTCAAAAGCAGATCAGGCCTGATTTTTAGAAGAGGTTCCAGCTTTTTAACACTACTCAATTTTGAATGACTGTCTGCTTCTTTGTCTCATTTAAAAAGAAAAAAGAAGAAAAGACTAAACGCTGAACCTCAATGTCATAAGGAGTCAATTGTTTCATATTTATAACAATATTCAAATTTCCATGAATGACAGTCACAGAAAACACTATTTCAGAGCTGTCATTTACATCTTTATCTTCAACTTCCAAATACCATGGTCATGGGAGACAGCTGTGGACTAGACAATTATTTTTCAAGACCCTTGTGATTAATGACCATGAGTATGACACAAAGAAAATTAAAAACAAAAGTCAATTATACCATTTCAGACACATTAGGCATGCACTATGAATTCAAGCAATACTTCTCTACCACCTTGAATAGAACACATTTAGTTTGTTAAGAAATATAAACAGCCTCAAGAGATTTAGAGATTACACCATTTCTGGCCTCAACAAGTTTCGAACCAGTGCAAATGTCAAAAAAGTCATTATAGAAAAAAAGGCATTTATATGCTTACAACATATATTAAATTCAGGTCTTTAATTCAAGTGTTGAATTAGGTTAGTGCCAGAATTATAGAGGCCGTACAAGTATATTATTTGGCAAATTACTAATGTTTATTTTGCATAAATATGTTTCGTTCTGCAGCAATTGTCTGCAGTTTTTGAATAGATGTTTACGATTACTATTTATGATTATGGGCCACATAGTTATTACAATACCAAGCTGTATTTATTGTCATTCATTGTGATATGAATGGTTTTGTGTTTTTTCTGGCCGCACTATCTGAGCAGCATATGCAGCATTGTCCTTATGAATGAATTTGAGCAACTGTTACATTTTCATTCTTCAGTTCACATAATTCATTACTCAAAAACGTTTTACTCATACTTCACTTACGATACACCTTATTCCCCATTCAATTTCTGCCAATAAACATATGATAACCTGCAGAAATTGCTCTTCATATTCCTTACTTGCAAATAGACAATGAAAAGGAGACAGTCGAAGGCTCAAAAGAAGTTTTTTTTAGCATGGTGGGTGAGGTGTACTTGACATCGTTGTAGTTCATTTCAGACCTGGCATACGACATCTACGAGGCTTATACTCAGCTGAGGATTGGAACGTTTCCACTGCATCCACCCCTTTCCGCCCCCACCTGCCCACCCCACGTACTCCTCTTCGTGAAAAAATGAAGTTTTCCAGCGAGGGAAAACTTCTGCTTTGTTACAGTTCTTCCTGCGTCTCTCTATGTCCACATGGATATAATGGGTGTGTAATGATAAACCGCAGCGTTTTGGGTGAGAGGGCTGGGAAAGTGGCTGCAGATAACCAATGGGATGTGTAAAGTAAAAAAAAAAAAAAGTCTGTGGGATTAGGGGCACTGGAGTGAAATGTCTGCTGTGGAGAGATGAAGGCAGATCTGAGTCACTGTGGAATCCCCATGCGATGAGCTCTTGCAGTAGATAAGGAGACATCAGCCTAATCCCTCCCAGAAAGCCTAAAAGTCAATATCCACACACAAGTAAGGGGGCCAGATTCTACAGATGACCGGGGGTTGAGGTGTCTTTGACAGCAACCAACATTTTCTGTGAGACAAATAACTTGCCACTACTGACATGTTAATTAAGATAACAGTGATTAATATGCTACGGGCTCATTTTCTGAAATGTAGTTAGCCATATGCCTATAATCCGATGAGCTTTGTTTTTGAGTCCCCATAACCAATTCTGTGATATATGGCATGTGCTATATTGTTACACCCAAAGATCCACCTGCATTACAATAACCAGGTGTACACTAGCAGACGTGACACAAAGCCACGTTAACAATGATCACATCCAGAAAGACCCAGTTGAGCACAGTGATATGTAAAAAGACAAGCAGGTGTTTATAATACAGCGAAGCAGGGAGTTACGTAGATCTATCCAGAAGGTGGTGTAGGCTAAGCATATGTGACTTGACGCGGTAAAGGGGTTATCATTGCGCAGCTCTCAACTTTACAGGAAATACTTCAGTCATTCAGTTATGAATCTATTATGTGTCACAATGTATAAATGAAAAAAGTCACTTGCAGTTGATTGGACAAAGCAGGGGACAATCCCCCCCAGAGCAATGTGGGGTTAGGGGCCTTGCTCAAGGGCCCAACAGCTGTGCAGAGTTTATCGTGGCTACACTGAGGCTTCAACCTTCCAGGTCCCAGTCATATTCCTTAGCCACTAGGCTACTGGCTGCCTTCCACTGAGTCGGTTCCAGCTAAAATAAAGGTCATATGGAAGTCCTTGTATTCTATTATGGAACATAAATAAAACTTCTCCTTTGTTTCAAGCAAGTCTTTAATGGCAAGTCTTTAATTCCTGCCATTGCCGCTTGACTCTTTTTGATACAGGTACTTCCAGCCATTCTTTTGAATAAATAAATTAATATTTTATTTGGAAAGCATGTCTCTGTCTTCATTCAGTTACAGAACCTGGGAACCTGTTATAATTGAGGTGTCATCATTTCCTGAGGTGAAATTCCACAGCTGGCATATTCTGTCTACTTACTGTACCCTTACCTCTTGCCACATATACAAGGGAAGGAATCTTTTTTTCTTATACTTATACTATAAAGCATATTATTTTAACCAAACACTGGCATAGTTGTCACTCAAGTCTTACTAAATAATTGATTACTCATGTTGATGAGGGAAGTGATGACTACAAAGCAATTGCAGATTCTGTAAATACAACATTGCAAATGTTTGGACAATTATGTGTTTTGTCCATACACATAAAACAGTTTAATCAAATTGAAAGCTAATTTAATCTATTTTAAATTTTACTGTTCAAAAATGTATCAGGGACATTCTTAAAAACCCCCCACTTCCGTAAGAATTTCAATAATAAAAATGGAATCAAGCATTCTGTACCCACATGTCACAATACAGTACGTCAATAGGATGTAGTGTGACATTTGGACTAATAATAAAACCTGTCTCATTATGCTCTGCAATGTTGGTGGTTATAAAGTGCTATGTACATTAAAGAGTTCATCATGAACTGAAACACATTCATAATACATTTCCAGTCACAAATCACAAATTCAATATGTAATACGAATAACACTCCTAAAGCAGAGTATTGGTGCGTCATAGACAATTTAAAATAAAGAAAAAGCGAAGCATCTCAGATGCCTCCAGCAGCCACACTGGCTGTCAATACGAGGACACGGGCAGAATTGCCTCCATTACCTCAGGGAGTGCATTAAATGAATAGCCCTCCAGACCCAAAGATGAAATGAAAACGATGAAGCCGTTATGCATAATAGATCTGTCACGAAAGACATAAAATCACAGCTTTGCATAAGTAGTTACAGTAAATTCAATTACCACTGATAACATATAAATAACTGCACGTTGCATAACAATAGAAGTTGTGAGGCATCTTCGCATACTCAACCACTATTAGTATGTGTGCGTGTGTGTGTGTGTGTGTGTGTGAGAGAGAGAGAGAGAAAGAAAAAGTGTGTGTGCGTGTGTATGTGTGTGTGTGTGTGTGGGAGAGAGAGAGAGAGAGAGAGGCTGTGGTACTGAATGTGTTTGCATTCCTTTTAGTATTATTAATTTCTACCTGCAGTTCAAGAATGGTACTTCAAAATGCATTTTGAAAATCTTTTGAGAAAATTGTGCTTTCACAATTGACCTGAATAATGACTTGACTTTACAATGACTTAAAAAGAGTAAATTAATAATGAAATGTTCATGTGCTTATCAGTCAATTCATTGTAAACATTCATTGAAACACTTCAAATGAGTTACAAAACATTTCATTACATTACATTACAGTCACTTAGTGACATACGATAAAGTGCAAACCACAGACAAGTGGGTTGACGTCCCTAGTGGAAGGCACTGGTCCAAGTCCTAGAGTGATCACATGGGAGATAAAACTTGAACCCTTCAGAAGTAAATCAACACAGCCAAAACTCTGGACAAATCCCCATTTCAAATTAGATGACAATCACCAAAATTTTTAATTTCAAGCTATGTCTACGTTTTCCTAAAAAGGACATTTGGAGACGCCAGAAAGACACATGGAAAATGATACTCTGGGTCCTATGAGGTTTAAAATATTGTATTTTGCTTCCTAAATTATACTGAATTATCCTGAAAAAAGTGTTTGCACTTCCCCCGGCCTGTTACCCTTTCCCCGTGTCTCCCTCTCAACCTTGCTCTCCTTGTGCTCTCCTGAGACAGCAGGTCGAGATCGTAAAAATAAGTATAATAATTACAATAATAACATTTTGTACAGTATACTAACATTAATTTAGGTCCATTGATTGAAGTTTTTGTCAAATGTCCAAACCCCATCGACAAGTCAAACACATTCCACAATTTTCCATGCAATTTATTATTCAAAAACAGGCTGGCTCCTTATTATAAGCATACTGAATAATAATTAAATATTTTGAGTATGTATTTAGATGGTCACCAATATAAAATGCCCTCTATTGTGCAATCAAAGGTGTTTTCACTGTCTTCCTCAGAAATATTGACTGAGACAAAAGATTCTTTGGAGGTCTTCGACAGGAAGTCCTCTATTTAGACATCGGCATTGCAAAAAATATTATTTTGTTGTAAACCTTGTTGTAAAACTTTTTTTGGCATAACAGCCGAAATGTAACCGTCTCAGTGTACATGCTATGGTTTTGTTATGCCGGCGAAAAAATGCTGCGTTGTTTTATGTAAACCTTACAAACTACGCCATTGGAAACATAATGTCATTTCATTACCATACCCATAGCCGGATTCTATGCTGAGAAGAGTTTATACTCCTTACACACGAATAACCCATATACTGCGCGACTGCATTACCGATACTGGTCAGAGAAGCTTGTATGTGGGCTCATCATGTTCCAGACAGCCTATACAGAATGTAGATAATAGCATTCCTATGTACAAGTACTTTTGTTTGAGTATGCAACAGCGAAACGAACAACAATGATAATTCCTCCAGAGAAATTAAAAGAGATTTAAGGCTAACTGCAAATTAAAACATTTAACATTCGACCATTTAAATGACATGGCCACTGACATAACACTACAGGAGTTGTTGCTTTTACAGAGGGTCAGAATGAAAGGCTTTTATTTACAGAAAAAATAATCCAGCTCCACGGACAGTTCATTTCTACATTTCCAAAAGATCCACACTAAGTGGGATACCCTGAGTTGCACTGTATCCTATTCACAATGTGTCAGCCGGCAGGAAGCAATTTTATGCACCAGCAGAATAGTGTATAAGTGTACTGAAATCCAACCACACAATGAATGAACCAAACAGCTGCCTGCAAGGTGAAATATTTGAATTGATGTTAGTTGATATTATTCACACTGCAAACCAAGAATATATATATAAACAGGACATGTGGGTGTGGTGAGTCTTCTGAATGTAGCAAACAGATTACATTAAGTCACACAATTAACAGATTGAGAATAACCAATCACAACACACTACAAATATGTTTAAAACATCATGGAAAAGGAAAATGTTAGATAAATAGATACATTTGTTGCCTAGAATCTAGTTAATATATTACTTCACTTAACTAAATATAAACGAAATAACTACATTTTTCAAAAATTAATGAATGTTTAGAAATCTGAAATTTGCTGTTTTCTACTAACACACTAACCCAGAAAACAAAATAACAAGAAACAGTGGTATTCAGGTCAGATTGACCCGTTTTAAATTTTCACTGATGGAAATATTTTTTTCACCTGGCCATGGCTTATTTTCTGTGAAGAACACATTTTCATTGAGTACCTATGCTGCCCCCTCTACAAATGTTGGTCCCTGATCCAATGTTCAGGTCAATTTGACCCGGGAGTAATGAAAGGGTGGATCATGGTAAATATGAACAAAAAGGGGTCTTCACATCTTTTCACACCACCTTCATCTCTAATTTGCTCTCACACATCTGCGCATATATGTACATGAATACTTACATAAGCGCACATAGTATATTCCTGTATACTCTTTCTGTAAATCAGATTTGCTGTATATTTCAAGGATTGTACAGCCCTCTCCACCAAGATTAGCATCATTCATATGCCTCCCATGTCTTCATTCTCGTGGGTTTCTTCCATGAATGACAACTTTTTCACAAAAACTAATGGCACTATAATGTTAAATGCAGAAGTAATTAGCAGGCATTAACCATATATTATATCTATATTGTTTGGGAATTAGACAATATTTGTTATGTATTTTGACATCCTTTTTATTTCTGTAGTGCTTTAAAATCCCAGTAATGTGCCGGGCCAATTCGACAGTACCAACAGGTCCAAAACGTGAACAGAACACAAGGGCTGAGACCAAATTTATATTTAAAAAACCAAGGGTACCTAAGACTTTTGCACAGTACTGTACATATACAATTTCATGTGCGCAGCCGAGGGCAACAATATTACTCCTATGCCTTCCACAGGTTTACAAACCCTTCTTGCTGTCATAGTTATGGGAAATTATTGCAGGGGAAATATATTGGTGAGTCTAGCCCCAAAAGGTTTTTACATAACATACAGAAGAAAAGTGGAATTTGGCGCATTACCTTAACTTATTTGTTATGACACTTCTGCCAGTTAGCATTATGAAGAACAAGTGCAGGGTCATTTCCGTGGTGAGGAGGTGTGACCCTGGTAGTTGCCACTCATTTCCAGCATGCTATTTCAGCATAGCGGTGTGGTGTCTCATCCCCCACCAGCACCCGGCGACCAGGCACTGTTATCTGTGAGCGGTTTACACCTTCACACCTTCATTATGTCCAAAGATAGTAGCATTGGCAACTTGTCACTTCTATTGATTTCTCTTAAACTGCAATTTACATGGATATTTCTGAGTGTCCTCCACACAAGCGATGCTCCCCCCGCTCACACAAATCTGCAGTGTGCTGCTACTTAACGACATCATATCAGGGGACAGGGAGAGAGAGAGAGAGAGCGAGGATGGGCGAGAGATGTGTTGATAAAAATAAAAAATAAAAAAAACCTCAAAAAACAAAACAAACTCAAACAACCCCCACATTCAGAGACTGAGAGAGCCAAGGCACTGGCCAGCCATACTTCAGTCTCTGCAGTGCCACCAGGAAAGTGTCAGACTCTTTCTACAACCTGCTGCACCAGTCGTGCTAACCGTGTGTCACTCCTGCACTGTTCTCCAACCTCTTCTGTCCATGACATCACCTAACTTGGTGATCCCACTGATCCCTTTTATCAGTGCAGCCTGCAAACTAGTGGACTCCAGCAGTCTCACCTGTAACAGAGGGTTATGAAGCAGCAGCTCCTGCAAAACCCACCACCCTGGGCTAGTGATGTCTCGTGTGATAATACAACTTGCAATCCACGACTTCATGACCGATTTATAAAAAGGGTTGAGTGCAGAGAAATACAGTCTCCGGCTGTAAAGCTGGTGGTTATATTGCAAATCAAGTAGAGGATTATTTTATGGATATGACATTTCAATGGCGAACTAGACAACTAGCTGCGATGCCATGGAGGTATGGGAGGACGGGTGTCCAAACCAGCAGTTAGTACAGATGTGTAAGTATAAAGTAATCACATTTATTTGCTGATGGTGGAAGTAACTAGAAGTTAACTAAGCCTCTAGTTTGGACGTTACACGTGGTGCCACTGGACCTTTTTTTTTTAGCTCATTGGCTCATGCTAGCTTGAATATGAAGAAGTGATATAAACCTATGTAGCCTATGCTTAGCAAAGTGATCCAAACTAATTGTTATGTCCAACATCCCCTCCCAGTTCTCCCTATGATGGTCCTCACTCCCTAGAAAACACTTTACCCCTTCCCTCTCTCATCAAAGTGTCCCTGGCAGACTGGTTACTGCCCCTATCATCCACCTGCGTGCCCACCTAGGCATCGCTCTTGTCCCAGTTTACTTTTGTGAATAAGGGCTTCTCAGAGAATGAGAGAGGGAGCGATAAGATACTGACCTCCAACTGTAATCATCAGAACATGTTTATACACATTGGATTTGCAATGCAATAATTAATATAAGGTTAAAATATCAGCTGTAATTTGAGGGCATGTGCATCCATATCAGGTGATCTATGTAGGAATTACAGCATAGTCCCCCCCATTTTAGGGAGCAAAGGTAAACAGCAGGCTGCTTAGTTGCTTCTTGGTCAGCTCTGTTTTGCTGTATCATTAATCCATGCACAAGAAAACTAATAAAAGGTTTAGAAGGGATTTGCATTTGGAGTCGCTGTCGTCACTCAACATGAGGCCCATATAGAAGTATCCATGCCAGTAAAGCAGACGATCATGAAGCTGGGAAATCTGAATACATTCAGATATATGTAATCAAAACTTTGGGTGCCTCGATATAGACTGTTTGATACATTGCTGGGGGCAAGAACACACTTGTGGGCTCAGCAATAGCAAATGACCTGGTAGATTATGGTCCAACCAAATGTCTCAAAACTCATTGGACGGCATTTCACCATGCAGGGCCAAAAGTAGAATGTTCTTGACTTGTTGAAACTGAATCACCATAAATGAATATGAAAAATGAATGAATGAATGAAAATACATGTTCAATCCATGAGTTGAACATGTATTTCATTTGTTGAAGAGAGTGAAGACAACACATCCCAGAAACAAACAGGAAATGAAGGTGGCAGCAGTACAAGCCTAGCAAAGCTTCCCAGCATCTGGTGATCTATATGGGCTGCAGACTTCAGGTAGTCATCAAATGCAAAGGATTTGCAACTAAGTACTTGACATGATGACCATTTAATCTTCACTCAATAACCCATAATGACAAAGTGAAAACATGTTTTTAGAAATTCTTACAAATTTCCTGGAGCAGGTTTTCTTCAAGGACCTCTCTGTATTTGGCTGCATTCATGCTTCACTCAGTTCTGACCAAGCTGAGAAGCACCCCCATGTCATGATGCTGCCACCACCATGCTTCACCGTAGGGATGGTATAAGCCAGGTGATGAGCAGTGCCTGGTGTTCTCCAAACACAGTGCTTGGAGTTCTGCCCAATTTTTGTCTCATCAGACCATCTTTTTCTTCATGCTCTCAGAGTCCTTTAAATGCCGTTTGGCAAACTTGAAGCAGGCTGTCATGTGTCTATTACTCAAGAGTGGCTTCCACTGAAACTGGTTGAACAGGTTCACTACATATACTGTAGATGGCACTAGTCTACCCAGTCACTGAATAGCTTGAGGTCTGTGACGCCTGGAAGGCAGAACTAGAGAACTAACTGTGGCAGATTAGCAAACTAGCAAGCTCGGTAACATAGCTAGCATAGCTACAGATAGATTTGATAAAAATACATTTAAAGAAACTGCCTGCAAAGAAGTATTCACACATAATCTGTGAATCTGCAAATCCACTGGTCAACCTGCTATTTGCAGTCTTGGGCTCACTGAATACAGATGTGCAAAATTAAATCCACAAGCCTCTATCAATACATTTTAGCCTACTTGTAAGTATTTGTTCCAAGCATATGCAGAGTTTGACTATTTTCATCATGGACCAGGGGGTTATGCTATTGGGAGAGTAGAATGTAAAACTATCTCAACGTGGAAGCTCATTAAATATCCTTCAGAATCATAAGGTAATTGGTCAAACACTGGAGGGAGTGAAAAAATGTGAAATTGTAGAAATTGTATTCTTGATTCTAGCCTAATCCATACACTCGGTTTTGCAAACCAAAATGTATAAAAAATACCTTTTAATGCAAATAATTGGTGGATGGTATATAATCATGTTCAACCATCTTTACGTTCGAAAGGTGCGGAATGTATGACTGAGAGAGTCTTTCTGTTGCTTTCTGTCTGCACTTCCTTGCACCTCCTGGTGTTCCTGGCAACCATTGCAGCTCATTGCTGAATTATTATAAAAATGTTTTACGATGACAGCATCGCTTGCATAATCCCACACAGGTGTGTGCCTTTCCAACCTATGTCCAATAAATTAAATTTGCCACAGGTCGACAATCAAGTTCGAACATGCGTTCAAGATGGCAAATGTTAGCTAATGTTAGCTAATGTTCCCCAACCTATTCAAACTTTTTTATTTTTGCCACAAACGTTAGCTAACATTAACTAACAGTTTGGAAAGGTAGTGCGGGGCGAACAAAAATGGCTGCTGATGGGGAAGATGCTGAGAGAACAAAAATGTACAATTATTTGGTTGTCATAATACACTTTAATCAGTGTAATATTTGTTCTTACTATTAAAAATAAATCACAGGTAAGCAACAAATCAGCTAGCTGGCATTCTTAGATGTAAGTCGCATCTGTTTGTATTACATAGGCGTTGGTGGCAAACTACATGGAATGTTCATTTAAAATTGTTCTGTAGGTTTTTTTCTTCATTATGGTGAGAATTATTTGGCCTACCAGTCCCTTCCCGATTTCTTAATAATGTTCCAAACAGTTTATTTTGGTAAGCCTATTATTTGACTGTTTTCTTATTTCTCTGCTTCATAATGGCTTCATTGACTGTCATTTCCACCACTCTTGTCCTCATGTTGACAAAAGTCAATAACAGACTCCAAAGACAATTAAAAGCCTAGATGATTAGATATGGAAATCTCTCTTATACCTCCACTAAGGAAGTGATTTAACATACCTGACTAATGGGAAAATACTCTTTAATAAAAGCTGAAAATCTTTGCTTCAACCACTGCTGAATTGTTTGATTACAAATCTAAGAGTACAGATACAAGATACAGTGCAACAAAAAAAATACCTTTCACTCATTAGGTAGACCTGGACACCAGCTAATTGATGCAAATGTCTAATCATGTGGCAGCACATCAAAGCATAAAAGCATGCAGACAAGAGATTCAGTTGTTGTTCAGACCAAACATCAGAATGAGGAAGAAATGTGATCAAAGTGATTTTGACTGTAGAATGATTGTTGGTGCCTGATGGGTTGGTTTGAGTATCTCAGAAAGTGCTAATCTCCAGGGTTTTTCCCACACACAGCAGTCTCCATAGTTTACAGAGAATAGTGTAAAAAACAAACAAAAAAGAAGTCATCATGTCTATTCAATGCATTTTGTTTTAGCCTTTATATTTACTTGTGCATAAGAATTCTGAATTAGATTGGCACCACAAAACATTTGAAGTACACCTGACTTTGTCCTGCGGAGATTTTAAATAACACTGTGGCCAGAAGGTAGAGAAAGTGCTAATGTATTTTGAAAGAATGCACACCTCCTTCATACGAAATGCCATGCTTCTCAACCTTAGGTTTTCCAATGCACTGTCAGAATCTTTTAGTTTTAAGATTTGAAGTTTACAAAAAAACAAAAACCTGTCTCACCATGCCCTTAGCATGTATTCATAAAGTCACGCTTTTTTTCCACAAGTTTGCTGGCCTCAGAATAGTCTCTCACAAATTTGACTTTTACTAAAGGCAAATAGTACACATCATGGGCAGTTTGTTTTGGACTTCTAACTGTTGTAAATCATTTGAAACTTATAGCTGGTGGTCTGATGGTCTTAGTATGAGTATGTAGCCTTGAATATACCTACACAGCATGGTTACTGTATATTTCAGTGTAGCTTTTTTTTCTCACTGAAAATGTCATCTTGGTTTTCCCTCATGTAGTAATCCTATGTTGTTACAATGATGCCTGATTGAAAATCATTAAAACACATGACACATGCCGAGGTATGGTACATGCATACAGTACAAGCAATGCACAGTGTTCTGCCAGGAGCAGATCGCTACCTCAATGTCTATTCTTTTCTTTCAGGACCGAGACATCACTCACACCAAATCGGAGCTGAGTTTGCAAGCTACTGGAGGAGGGGGGTGCTGGGGTTGGTGGTAGTGGTGGTGATGTCACAGTCTGGAGACAGTCATGATTGGGTCTAATTAGAATTTGCGGCAGCAAATAGATAGGCTTCCTGCATGATTGGATTCAAAGTGGTTGGTGCCAAAAAAACGCAGAGGTGCAGAAAGGAGAGGCAGCGCACATAGCACTGCGTGAAAAGGCGGCTCTACTGAGAGCTCACACGCTGTGCCGTTAATACAGTCTCTGTGAGAGGGAGGCTTGCAGGAGTTCGAGAGGTAATTGTGCAGACAGGGCTTGAACAGCAAGAGGTATACCCTGTAAGAGTTCGAGCGGGAATAAAGAGAAAGAAAATATCCACGGCGTCTCAGAGGACTGTCTCAGATCAAAAAGTAAAGCGAAACAACAAAATAAAACGCTTAACAGGTTACCCAAATTCGTTCGTTTATCCTGCGCTACTTCCATGGCATCAGTACTGGGAAACAGTACCCGCGCTTCGGGAACTCCAACCAGCCAACTAAAATGCAAGTTCAAGAGGAGAAGGAGGAGGAGGTCGAAAAGAAAAGGTAAACTTTATATAATTGTAGCTACATTCTTTAAAGCACGGTTGACCCAGGTCGCCTACACCGTGGGGAGATTCAGAAGAGGGGAAGGACATTCACCTGCGTAGCATTATTAACCGAGGTCAATCGCTGCATGGTAAACGGCTCTCTTTCGCCCTGGAATAATCTTCGACCTTATGGATGTGCAAATAACCCCTTGCCCCTTCTTGACACACTAGACTACTTAACAATGCCACTATTTATTTTCTGCTGCGTAACAGTAACGGAGTTTTCTAATGGCTTTGCTTCGCATTGTTATTCGAGTGAAAAAGTTGACATATTTCGTTTAAATTGTGCAGCATTTGAACGTTGCTTAATAGAGTGCGATGCACCGGCATAATAAACGAATTCAGTTGAGGATGATGCTATTTTGTTAAGCTTATAATAAAGATTCCATTGAGTAGCCTTCTCGAAGTACCCGCAGTTGCTATGCCCGTATACGCGCGTATCTGGGTCTTTTTAACCTTATCATAGTACACCCAAATACTATTGTCCTTTTCTCTAAAATGTAGATTATATGTATATAATTATCAGGTCGAGGCGCCCAATTCAGAAAATCTTCGCTCTGGCACTTTTTATTGTCACGAAGGTTTGACAAGGGCTTGTTTTTTTTGTTTTCTTTTTTTTTTTTTTTTCAGCGTTTACACGCAAATGTCTCCTCTAGAAATATTCGTCCTCTATAGATGTTAAGTATTCATAATTTTATGGGCAGTTATGCTGCTTTCCATTATATAATGTTTCGTCTTTATGTGCTATGAAACTTGTGCGCTGTGATATTGACACATATATGTTTAACTGTCTGCTGCACTTGGGATACTTTTTATTCTTAGCACTTTGAAGCCTACCCGTAGGAAAGGTGCAGTTGAACAAAGGCATCTAATGAATGTCTTCTTTAATTATAGCTTTTAGGTTAATGCTGCAATTCAGGCAACCTTCACAGGCACTGCTGCAAAGTAACAGAAAGCGTGTGATGAATGGTACAGTACTTTCTTGCATCAAATTTCAGCATTTATTCATCACATCATGTATTTGTAGCAGTACAATAGATGCTTCTACTTTATTAGTTGAGGTTTATTAACTGTTAATAAAATATAAATCTGGAACTTTTAGCCACTTGAACAACCTATTCGGTGCTCTTCAGATAGACACGCTCTGTTTGTTTTAACAAAACATCTGGTACTGAAATATTTTTATAAACAAGCAAAAAATCTTCACTTCCTGATATATCGCAGTTTATTTAGGCATTTTAGTTTTTGGTTACGGTTTGAAGATAAGACAACCACTCCATAAAGAGAAAGAATGTGATGTGTGCATGTTTTCATCTTGTCTTATTCATAAAATTGTTATTCATATCTATTCATGTCGTGTCACATGATTACTGTTCTATCATTGATTGTCGTATGTATTCAGTGTCATGTCTATGTGTTGATCTTTTTGTTACATCTTGTATATGTAATTCTCTGTATCCCTCCCATAATATTAAAATTCCATTCCAGTTGAAAAGACTTGATTTTGAGTTGTTGATGCATTGTTCTGTTAAAAATGTAAAATGTATAGATATGGGGTGTAGAAAGAATAAATAGCAGCATTACAGTAAAAAAAAAAAAAAAAAAAATCTAAATTGTTTTGTTTCATTCTGATGCTGAATAATCTCACACCCTGAAAAGTAGTATCTCCAAGTCAAATAATATATAAAAAAATAACTCATTGGATTTATCAGGAACACAGAAGTTCATTTTACACTCACACGGGGTACTGGAGAAATTAGCAACTTCTGCTGTACACACATTTGTTTTACCCATTGGACTTTGACGTGATCTGGCTAAATTTGTTTCCCTGTTTGTGATTACCTATTGCTCTTATTTTTTAAGATGAATTAATGAACAATAAGGTTGGTGATTTGTGCACCTGCCACAAACAAAAGGTGCTGTATACATTAAACCCTGGCTCAACAACAGTTAGAATAGGGGAACTTAGCATTTGTTTTCCGCATTGTATTGGATGCTTTATCTTGATACCCTGTGTGTTCACTTTTGGTCAATTGTCCCATGTTGTTAAATTGCTAGAGTGCAATTTTTTTCCTGTGCCAAGGCTAAGATAGTGTGATTGACCTGAATGCACTTGATTAAAGGGGGTGTAATGGGAACTTGTTGCCATGGTACTAATCTTGTGACTATTTATCCGTGTGTGTGTGTGTGTGTGTGTTTCTGTGTTTGTGCGGGCGTGCATGCGTATATGTGTATGTATGTGTCCGTGTGTGTAAGTGCATGTATGTGTGTGTGTGTGTGTCTGTCTGTGTTGGTGGGGGGGTAACTGCCCTGAATGCAGTTTAGGGCAATGTGCAAGTCGTGGTGCAATGTGGAGCAGAAACCTAGGACATGGAAGAGTCATCCCCGGTGGATAAGAACAGTGGGATTATTAGCTAATAAATAGATTCAGGGGAAAAATTAATGGAAGAGAAAAAAAGGTAGGGAACCCATTCCAGCTTCTCATCTTACGACAGTGGCAAAATAATAAACGAGCGTGTTTCATGTTGGCTGGGTTTCTGGACACTGCTCCGTTTCCTACGACAAGTTTGCGTCATATGTTAAGACCCGCTCTGCTTATCGCACCAGCTGACAGCTACAGGGCAGCAGTGGATTCGCTGATAAAGTTTAATTGATCTCTCCTTTCTCTGTCAGTTTTGTTTGGTGCCCTTCTTCTTCCTCAGCATGTCTGCTGTGGAATGTGACAGTTCATTGTCTGCTCACCTTTTCCCATTTTCCCCACTTTCATTTCTGTCAGTTGTTCATTTGCCTTTCAATTCTGCATTGGTCGTTTTTATTGTGGAAACTTGACATTAGTAGAAAGAAAGAGCACTGCGCTTATTTAAAGGTGTTTTTTAATAGTTAAGAACATATATGACTGGCTTTGTGATGTGTTCCAGCAAAGCCGCCAGTCTGGTTGAATCGGACGGGTTGTACGATGTGTTGGACAATGTTTCCGTGGAAAATACAGTGTTGTATCAATCAAATAATTTCACATTTTTTCTGGATCTGGATCATAAGATATACATTACAGTATAGGCAGGGAAGACATACCTAACTTGACAGATTAGAGCCAGAGAGAGCCAGAGCCCAGGTGACACATAGCATTACAGAGTTGATTCTAGTTTGCAAGTAACTTCATTAGCTTGGACAGTTTTAGCGCAGACAGCATGAATACAGTTGATTTTGGTATTTCTGACATGGGTATCCCTAAAAGCTTTAGACATTTAAGACAAAAATGGTTTGTCATCTATTGAATAATTCAAGTATTGGATGTAATCTACCTTTTTTTTAAATTCTTTGATGTTTTGCCTTATTCTGAATACCCCAGGGAGGATAAACAACCCAGTTTTGGGGCCACCGAGAGTATAAAAACTGAATGTTATATCCACTGCACTAACAGTCATCCGTCAGCAGATTCGAATGAAACAAATGAACTGGATTCAGAACTCCTTTCAAAACGAAATTTCCAAAATTTATGAATACGATTCACTGTACTGTGTGTTTTCATCGTCTTTTATGAATTTTCAAACTTTCCAACGTTCTAAAATCGGAGTGCTTTGGAAGTTGAGCTGCCTAGCGATGGATTTTAATTTTGAATGAGGTAGGAATGATGCATTAACCTTGTGAAACTGTGGACAGAGTAGTGTTTGAAATAATGTTTCCTCTAAACTTTGTTTGAAAATCTCCTGCAAACAAATGAATGTTTCTTGCTGCCTGTAATATTAATAGGCAAGTAATCGAGACACAAAAATAATGTGGAAGATATAGCACTGATGCAAATTTATTTCCATTATGGAAATGACAGTATAGGTTACACAACATTAGGCTCTGCATTGACATCAGACAACACATACACATTAGGGAGCGACAGGTTTCACACAATCACATCATATTTTAGAATGGCCAGTTTTCAGTATTGCTATCATTGGACTTCAGTCTGAAAATGGAATCTCTTGAAGTTACCTGAAATACAGAATTCTTCCCTCATTGTGTTGTATATCTCCAAAAAAGGATAAATGGGTGTTAATATTTTTATGGTGACTTCTACCTTTCAGTAATGGTAATTCTATAATATTAATATTTGATGATAATATTGATAATATTTACATGGATTTCTGTATTCTCTGTACACGTATCGCTCCCATTGTCAGAATAATGTGACCCATGGTTACACTTAATTGGAAACATGGGAAGACACAAGGCATCTGTTATGAATGTATGTGGACAATAGTCTAAAGGAAACCCAATTGCTACAGCCCACTGTATTTGTTTCATGAAGTGTAAGTGTAAGTGTAAATATAGTAACAAAAGTTCCATCAGCAGATTGTTTTTGAAAAAAAATAATAATAATGGAGATGAAACTATAATTCTGTGTGTTTTCAAATACATATTCATCATCTTGAAAGCTCACACAATTATTTTTTATAGTCCTCTTGGCAAAAGGGCAATGTTTTAGGATTACATCGACATGCTATTTGACAGACTAATCCTCAGCAAATGATTGAGATTGTTTTCTCATGGGACCTCTGCTAAAACCTGCGTGTTTTTTTTCTAAGCATGTAAGCAGATTTTTCTGTTGATTTCATTAGGTTTTCATGTGCCATTGTTCTTTTTTTGACGGGCATGCCAATAATAGCTGGAAAGTGCATATGAAAAAGGATTAGACACACAATCTGGGCCGGTCATTTTAATTTTACTGTCACAACTTTAGTTTTCACAAACATACATAATCTTTTGATTATGTTCTTATGTTTCTGTTTCTAATATTCTTTTATTCGGTTATGCATGAATTTGTATTTACCATTTATTTATTATATTCTATTTTTTTTTTATAAACCTTACCACAGTATTACAGCAATCTGGTGTTTGTTTCCCACGCAACCCACAATTGTATTCTGTCGCTGGCATGTTTCTTATGAAAGATTTTTCTTTTGCTTCATTTGTCAAATGAAATCTTGAAACTGCATTGGCTGCCATTAAATCATTAACACAATCAGTCTGTTAATCATGCTGTATATTTTTCCCTGCTTTAATTAATCACAGCACAATGATTTATTGTGAAGTACCTCTGGGGCTTTGGTGCAGTCTCATCTACATAGGATGAATGTTATGTATCTACATTTGAAAAAAGAAGACATTCTTTCCATGATGCACATAAATCCACGTTGTATCATGAATGGGAAATGGTACACAGATCGGATTAGGTTAGGTTAGAGATTTTGTTGCGTGCAGAAGGGCACGGTTCGGCCATTTGCTGTTTTCTACCAAGCGCCGTTTTGCAAGGTGCACTGCTTTCCATTATTCATCATTTTGAACTAATAATGACCTTTAAATAGGTCCATAAAAAATGAAAGATTTTGTTTACAATTACAAAAAAAAATCTCTGCTCTGGCATGATTAGAGGTTTTTGCAGCGGGAAAGAATTGCAGAGGAAACAAAAGATTTCCACTCCTGTTAATGTTTGTTGATTTTTAGTCATCGCCCAATAACATGTCAAAGCACTGGCAGGGAGTCAAAAGCTGTCTTCCAGTGTCACATAATTTATGTAGCAATTACTGTTCATGCTCTCCCATAGTGAAGGGCTTCTTTAGACTGCCAGATCCAAACATCCAGGTCAACATAATTCCAGTCAGTCACACAGCGGTCTGATCAAAAAACGATTAGCACATCCGATGTCTGGCTTCTGCTGGGAGAGAAACAGCATTTGTAGCATAACCGCTAAAGCGGCGGCACAGAGAACTGGATGGACCTCTCCCTCAGTGGAAATCAACAAAACTGATTTGCGGAAAGGGAGCTGAGGCAGAAGCCTCTGGTTTCTCTGGAGCTACACTGTGACTGGTTTCTTCTGAGTTGGTCACTGAAGGATGGACACATTCAGATAGACACCTTTTGCGATTCATATATTCGCACGGGAAGGATTGAAACCGATATCCGAATCGTTGTTTGATACCAATGCAGGAATGCTCATTCCTGTCTTGAGGTGGTACAGCACTGTATCAACGCTGTTTGTCGAGACCTTTTACAATCACTACCCCCCAAAGGAAACATTTTGTTTTATTTCCTCTGGGGAATTGTATAATGTTTTTTTTCTTACCCCTTTTTTCAAATTTTGAGAATGGGTGAATTACTTTGTACAGACATAGAAATATTAATATTAAATTATCAGTTGTGGTAAAATGATCAAATTACATTTTTCAATGCAATTCAGATGGAGTGGACAATGTGTCTGGTGATGCAACAGATACGTGTGCATTACTAAATGTTTGTGGCCTAAGAGTTTTCATATAATAATAAATGTAACAGAAATTCACACTTTATATTGCCTCTTCAATTTTGCTTATAAATGGTTTGCCTGACCTGCACAAGAACTGTGACTGATTTTGAGGCACAACCAAATGTTACAGTAACTGCCTGCATCCGGAAATGAGTAATGCATTGAGATTTATTCAGAAACGCTATACTTTGGTTACATTAAATAATGTTATTGTTGGAAATGGCTGTTTGTGTTTACCCTGATAACGATGTTAAAACGTGGCAAAATGCTCCTGGCGTTAAAATAGGTTAATGAAGGTCATTACCGTCAGCAAGCAGCGGCTGGCGTGAAAGCAGCTTTCAAATTCACAGTCACATCCTGATTAACTGTAAAATATTCCCCCGATTTAGGACACTTCGTCCTCCATCGAACATTTAGCTGGGGAAAAAAAGGTTATTAACATTGAATGGTGACTGTTCTCTCCGGAGGACCGCAGATAAAATGACCAAGGAAAGAAATAGCACAACTTTGCAAATTAGCATAATTAGTAATTATCTCTTAATAGCCCCTCTTGGCTTTTGAGACTTGGCACTTGAATTTCTGCTTAAAGTTCAGTGAGGAAAAACAAATTTCATGCTGAAATGTCTCAATAACACAGCTGAGCTGTTGAGGTAATCACCTCACTTAAGTTAAAAGGGGAAAAAAAATTGATCGTGTAAAACAAATGTGACAAGGAGAAACTTTAAACTGCCTTGCTGAAGAACCCTTCTATACTGTACAACATCAGATACTAATTATAAATGTTTTACACTGAACATATTATAATTTTAAGTGGACTCAATTACAATTCACAATTGAATGAATGATTTAAGCATTTTGTAGGGATAATTGCGTTTTTAAGTGTCTACAATTTCAAAATTGAATATGTGGCAGCCATTTTGTGTTGGACATGTTGGATGGATATCATTTTAATTATGTAATGAAGGGCCGGTGGTTTTGCCACAGGTTAATTTTAATTTTAAAATTCATTTTAGTTTGTTTTTATTATAAATACTGTACTTCAATATCAGTATTTCAGTATCTGTGTGTGTATACAATATATACTGTACATATACAGTAACGCTCAATTCTATGTAGTCACAGGATGCACAGGAGTCTCCAGCAATCACAACAAAGTCCACAAACACATATATTTTACACATTTCATAAACTGTTCGGTCCCAAAAAACAGTAGGGATTTTATGATTGCGGGAAAGTTGAGCAGAATTGATCAGCTTTGTTTCACCCTGTGAGGCAAATCAATGAATATAATATTACAGTTCTAAAAGCAATAATCAAAGTGTTATTGCCGCAATTAGGAATCGCATGAAATAAAAAATAACCAGTTTTTGGTATGTATACAAAATAAAAATGTTGTAGTTATAGCCGTTAAAATGACTGCATATTTGTAGTAAGCATACGCACAATATTCTACCAAAGAACGTTTCAGTTAATGACTTAATTTACTGAACCATGTGTAGTAAATAATCGAGTAATTACCATAGCTTGAGGAAGCATAGCATTTTGCAGATCTTGAAATATAATATCCTCAAATCATCCTCAAGTGTTTGGCGATTCTATAAAATTCATCACGTTATATAAATGTATGTACCATTCATCTTAATCCGTCAGCATGCCCTTTAGCAGGTCACCATTAAATGTCTGTTTGTTTGAAAACTGGATTATTATGTCCAGCATAGGGCGAGCGTGCAAATGGGTGGGTGGGGGGGGGGCACTCGGTGTTGCTCTATGTTGCAGATGTCAAATGCTGTTTGACACAGGCGGATTTCAACAGTGTTTAATGTAGCCGGTACCAAGGTTTCAGAAAAAAAAACGCTCTGGCGGAAAAAGATAATGCTGATAGTTTTATTTAAAATGTAAGAGCAAATTGGATAAAGCGGCTTACAGCTTTTTTCTCTGCCATCAGAATGGTTTTCCATTTTAGATAAAATTAATGAAGGATTTAAGCAGGAATATAACTTGAAGCATTTTCTCTGCCTTAGGCCCCATTAATGGCACTTACAGCCTATTAGTAGCAAGGCTGAAAAATCCAGGTGGTTTACAGCAGGCCGCAAAGCGTCCTTGGCCACACTCAAAACTAACCTCTTTTTCATACGCAGTCATATTGCTTATAATGTCGGGAATACGGAGGCTGGGATTCAGTCAAGTGCAGTTTCCTTTATTGGCATAAGCAATTCAAGTAAACCAATCCAAACCTTCCTGGCTCCATAACTCAATGCGGTTACGTTTTCCTGCCCTTGAGGTTATCTGCTTGGTCAAGCTGAAGTGCAAGTTCACACAGCATTTAGAGCTTGTCCAACTGGATGTTTACATCTTAATACAGCAACTGGTATTAAGTTTGGTAAATTGGTCTTTTGCTGTTGCTGTTTTTTGCTAAACAGCAATAGATATCACCCTTTATTGAAAAGAAAGAACATACTACCATCTTAATATATAGGTAATATAGTCAAAACTAAATGAATTCATTTTGTAAATAAATTACAATATGTTGCAATAATACATACAATAGTAACATAACGGGGATATCAGCTGGATAATCGATTCAATGTTGGTCAACTGTGGTCAGTCAGATATACGTATGTTGGGCAATGCTTGCCAAGTAGGCCTATGCCATTCAGTGACATATGTATTCCAGATGTGGAAATACTATTCTTAAACTCAAACCAAATCTGAACCCATATAAGTAATATACTGTATTTAGTGGATGTCTGATGCATTTACATAAAAAAATAAAAAATATCACAAGATTAAATGCTGACCACTTTATTCACGTCCTAAATTAGATGTGTATATTTGGTGTTCTGTTTGTTTCTAATTGAAACATGTCTTCCCTCAGTGTCGTTTTAGTTTCTTTTCAATGCAATCAGAGCCCTTAGTAATTCTCAGGGCCCCTGACATTCCAGTGAATCGTAATGAGGCTCCTTGTGCATGTTAATGTGCAGACATCTATAGATTTAGTGATTACATTGCCTAAATATTTTATTACTCAATTTAGAAGCCATTAGGAGATATTTGTATGCACATTTTGGTGAATATGTACACAGCTAGTTGGACATTTAGCGTTTTCCCTTGTGACTGCTGTTTGCCTCAGGAAACTGGCACTTTAAAAGGAATTGAGAAACAAACCCAAACAAAATATTGCCATTTACCCTAACCATTACACTATCATATCTGGTTTGTGTCACTGGAGTCTTAACATTGGAATGGTATTAATGATATGAGCGCAGGCATATCTAAATTCTGGATGATTCATTATTCCCCGCATGCAGTGTTAAAAATGTCCCCACCCCCCACCCCCATGCCTTGCAGTAAATCCACCCCCTTTTCTATTGAGTCCAACATCCTTTAGAGACCCCTATGAAAATGTGGGCTAATCTGGCAAATCCTTTAAAAGGTGTTTAAAAATCTTCTTCAGCATTAACTTTGCCTGATTTAATGCTGTTCTGATTTGGCATGAAAATGTCACATAGATTGTCTCAACCTTGACCGATGTACAGTACATGTACCAAATTATGACCAAAAAAGAAATTAAATACATAAATTATGTTTAGCACTGCATCAATCATTCACTGAATGTTCATTGTATGCCCTGGCTTTCCCCCCCAGTTTCTGTTCATGAAATTACAGTGTATGTTCATATTGAACTGTTATTTGCCCCAGTTGCTCCAAATGTTCCGTTATAATATTATTTGTGTGTGTGTGTTCTTTTTTTGTCTATGCCATATACAGTGAACTCCAGAATTATTGGCACCCCTGATACAGCTTCACAAAAGTGCTGTAAACTAAAAGAAAAATACATTTATTGACATAAGCTTTATTTTCCAACATGCTAGTACGCTCTATTAATGATTCAATGGAATCAACCACAGTCTTACATTTATCAAATAAAAAATATATTTCCCCAAAATTAGGTTCCACAATTATTGGCACCCCTGGTTTAACACTTTGTGCAAACACCCCTGGCAAAAATGACAAGTCTTCAGTTCAGACCACAGGTTTTTAAATGGGATTTAAGTCTGAGATGGCCATTGCAGAACATAGTTGTTGTTTTTACCATTTTAAGTTTTGTTGAATTCACTGTGCCATTGATCTTAAATTGTGCCCCTGGACCACTGGCAGCAAAATATCTCCAAAATATCAAACATGTTGATGTTGTGTATGGCCAAAATGTTCATATGACCATAGCACTCTCTTCCAGTCATAGTTCCAATGAGGTTTGGCAAACTCAGTCTGCTTGGTTTTGTTTATTGTGCTCAGTGAGGGCTGTCTTCCTTCCACCATAGTTTGCAGGTATGGAGGTGTCATTGTATGTTTTTTGTAGACTTGGTTATCCCAAGGCACAACAAAACTTTGCAATTGTTAAATTGTAATACTTGGGTTACTTATGGCCTCCCTCTTCCTTACTGTCTGTGGGGATAATATACATTGCATCGTCTTCCTGGCAAGTTTGCAACCATTCCATATGTTTTACGCCTTTTTATTATTGCAGTTATGTTGCTAAGTGGTGTGTTAACTGTCTATTTATGTTTTTGTACCCATCACCCCACTTGTGATGGTCAGTTACCATCCATCTTTTCTGAATCGACTGCATTTTTTCCCATGCTGATGGTTGACAAAGGAATTCTTATTACATTACATTACATTAATGGCATTTGGCAGATGCTCTTATCCAGAGCGACGTATAGTTGATTAGACTAAGCAGGAGTCTAATCCCCTGGAGCAATGCAGGGTTAAGGGCCTTGCTCAAGGGCCCAACGGCTGTGCGGATGGCAATAATTTTGGCACCTGTGGTTTTCAGAAAAAATCTGATTACTAAATTTAAAAAACATTGAAACATGCAAGTAAATATTAAAATAAAAGTATATCGTTTTCCTGTATGTTTGAACATAAAATATAGATCATTATCCATGTTGTTTATTATATGCAGCCTTTTTTCTACATTTCTATTAAGGGTGTCAATAATTCTGGAGCCCACTGTATGCTCAATATGTGGTCTCAATTAAGTAGACAAGCCTTAAAATGCAATGAAATCCTTTCGGAACTATATTGTAATTTCTTTGCTGATTCTCGTGTGTGAGCTGAGGAGCAGACCTGGCCACGGGGCTATACAAATTTGGGACTTGAATGAATGGAGAAAGCTCCAGTGTCATTTTCGAAACCTCTACATTACCTCCTCTCTCTGATTAATTGAAACTCATCCTTGATTGTGAGCACAGCCCGAAAGTGCACTTAACCTATACCCGGAGAGTCATCATTAGCACCACTTGTCCTCAGCTCAGACCTCGCGTATGCTCGCATTACTGTTTCAGCACGGTTGTGGATTATTATCATCCGTATTTTCAAGACTTCCAAAAGAAAGTCTTGCACAGCTGAAAGGAACAAGATTAACCAGTTATTTTTATAAATGAATGACCTTGTTTTCAGGAGGATAATGCGAGCGTGCTTCGGGTTTAGCCCATTGTCACAGATGTGTAGCATTAAGGACTACTTTGTTTTATCCCTCCAATCAAGAGGTGGAAATTAAAGTGTCTTTAAAATTAATATTTATGTAGTTGTCTTTTATATCTAACCGGGGGAAAAAAACGTATGTGTAAAACCTTACCAGACTTCGTGGTAGAGCATGAAGGCACCTCACTCTGGTAAAAACCGCAGTGAAATGTTTGATAGACTAGATGACAGAGACCTGTGGTGTTAGCTTTGACACCTTTTATTAAGTGCAGTCATTCACTTAATTATCACACATCTATAATTGCTAATGTAAGCTCTCATTAAAAAAATAATTTTATGCAAATATGACAGCTGTGCAATTTTTGGTAACTTCCTCTAGTTTTGAAAAACTCCACAATTTTATTTAAGCATTAATTTGTGTTTTGACACGAATAGTCTGCGGCAGCACATATTAAACTACAAACAAAGAGGCACGGGAAACTTTGCCATGTACCGCTCTGTCGCAGTAATTTTCAAACTGTGTTCAGATATCCCTGCCATCCATTACCAGAAGAAGCATTGCGCCATGATTGACCTGAACTAGTGGGAATACTGCTGCCCCTCAATCAGCACTTCTTGTCCAAGAAAGGCATAAAATTGTTGTGTATGCATTACTTAATGAAGCATTCCATCAAGTTCCACACTAAGGCGTAAAACTAATACACCAGAATCTATCTTGTAAATTGAAAACCTCAGAGCGAAAATATTTCATTTCTAAATGTGGGCCGATTAAAAAAAGTAGCAGTAGCTGTAGTGCTGGTCGTAGTCGAGGTGCAGTAATGATCGTGATGGCAATGAACACGATCATCCACTTCCTGCTGAGGGCAAAGTGGACCGTTGTTCTATGGTGCGGCGTCTCCATTAACGTGATTGAGCTTTGTTCGAATTCGACAGGACCCAGGCTGATCCTAGCTTTTGTATTTCCCTACCTTTAGGCAAATGAGGATCAGCAAAGGTGGAGGGGTGGTAAAATAACAGAAAGTTCCCTCCTATGACTGTCTGACGAGCTGCTACAGATACAGTTATCTCGTCGCCACCTGTACCTGGAACTCGCACCCCATGCAGAGCGCAGCTGGAGATTAAAACAATGGTGAATTTTAAGCCGACAGACAATGGCGGGGAAACTTTAAAATAACACAGACGGTGACATACTCTACATTCATTTCGAGAAAGGTAGTACTTTAGCTCCGGGCTTTGATGTGTCATTAGGAGATGACAGACTCTGGCGCCGGAATGGAAGAAAGGCTTTAAGTGAAATATAGTGGCACGGAAAGAGGTGCTGAGGGAACAGGCTTTTTTAAAAATTTTTATTCTCTTATGTGCACGTCAGTCTTAGAACAGTCATCTAGATGGGAAAATTGAATATGTTATCTTTTTTACTTAGCTTTTTTTTTATTGTTAGTTCTGCTATCGTTTTGGCTTCATTATACTGAACATCTACAATTAGCTGGAATTGACTTTGTGCCATCGCTCAGGTGACCTGCAGCCTTAGCCCATGCTGTTGTAGTACATGGCTATCGGTGGAGGGCCGTGTAAATTCCCATGCAAGTGGGTCTTCTGTCAGGCCCTGCCTATAGCTGGGTGAGAAACAACGAGCAGTGCCAGCCGCAATGGCTAGAGCCGCTGATCTCTAAGCAGTTGCTGTTAAAGTGTCTCAGAACTGTTATTGAATGGAACAAAATGTATGGCTGCTGTGAACTGGAACATTTATCCTCTTAACTCCCAGCTCTGGCGGTATAAAGCAGGGTCTCTCATCGCATCGCTGTGGCGGTTGCTTCGATTGTTTTATCCCCGGGATGGTTTGAAAATAAAAAGGTTGGTTCCCCGCTGGATTAGGCTGACCTGGGATTTGTAAAACGCACCTACTGTATTTTCCATACAAGGAATATACGGTAATATAATTGTGCAAATGGTGAACATCGCAATTTCTAAAATGAATGTTTTCCGGAGTCATTTAGCGTCATATGTGCCTAAGCCGTTATCAGTAAAGCTGGTGATATGTGGTGATTCTCACCTACTTTTATAGTTTTTTATATTTATTAGCCGGGGATATGAACCATTTTATGGTGAAAATGGAAATTAGTTAAAGTCTGAATCCTGCCTCCGGGAAGGAGCCTGAAGTTCTAGGCAAAGGGAGAGAATAAAGACAGCGGGAGCATGAGTGAGTGAGTGAGTCAGTTAGTGAGTTACTGAGTTAGTTAGTGAGTTACTGAGTCAGTTAGTGAGTTACTGAGTCAGTTAGTGAGTTACTGAGTTACATAGTGACATAGTGAGTGAGTGAGGTCTAGGGCTTTTTGCATCTATCACAAAGGCATCTGATTCTTCCTCACCTGCAGGGATGCACAGTAACATGTGATATGAAGGTATGATCTATTATTCACAAACGGCAAATAGCTCTGTCACTTAGCCCACTTCCTTAAAGTGATGACGTCTCCCTCCTTACAGAGTGGCCCCTGAAGGGCGCGGTGACGATGCAGAATAGTAATCTGAGCCGGAGTTGGGGATGCATCCTAAACCTGCCTACAATTCTACACGGAGAAGTGCTTCTCATTTTCCGGATTTTACATTTACAAAAGCTCTATGTCTCAATGAGTTAATATCCACTCAGACATAGCTAGAATAGGGGTCTTGCAGTGATACTAGTGCTGGGAGATATGGGCCAAGCATGTAGTAGTGTCTGTGGCCATGCTAGCTTTAATTGGGATGTGCTTATGTGTCCTACATCTGTAGATCCGAACTGAAAATGATGTCTATCAGATGTATTTTCAAAAAATCATTATTTTCCACTGAATTCTATGAACACAGACAAGTAAACGGCACAACAAAACAGCATTTTTGTGCTGTTTTGTTACAGCAGTAAGACAGCAGTGAGACCATATTGTGTGCCAAATGGTCATGCCTTGAAATGTGAAGAGAATGGTTAATGTATAATTCTTTTATCTGCTAATGCAAGCATTTTTGCGTTTTTTATTAAATTATCTTGCTTATATTGCTCTTTTACTGTTAGTGGTTAAATTATTACAATGGATGTAACTCATGTTATCTTCAGCGCATATACATATTGGTTAGATTTCGTGTTTTTATCACTGACTCGAAAACTATTCATTTCATGTGCACAAGGTGAATATATAATAGTGGTGGTATCATACAACCCATTACAAAAGACATATTTGTCAACAGAGAAGCATGTTTGTTTGATTCCATACCCTTTGATTTTCATTTCATTAGAATGTCTGTGGACACTACAGAGGTTCTTCTGTATTTAAATGTAGTAAATTAGCCTGAAAAGTGACGCTTGCCTTCATTTGTCATTCAAAAGGGCAAAGAGGCCCCACCTTTGCATATGCACTTTGTCCAACACAGACTCATGCTATCATTCACTCCCAACAACTAGAGCGCTAATCAGCAGGGGTTCATTAAAAGTTAATACATTAAAAAGGCGAACCTATTTAAGAAGAAAAGAAAGTGTCTCATACTTGTAGTAGTGTTTAATTTTGTGCTTTACAGGTTTTTATTACACGCCCCAGTGCCCCTCAGCTGGAATTGAAACAATAGAAAACGCATCTGGGGACAAACGGGTAGGCCATTATTAAGAGTAAAATTCAATATAATTATTTTGGCTTTGTGGGTAACGTGTCTTATAAATTGATTTATTGACTCACTCTCAGCCATTAGAGATTTATAATGAAAATTCTGGTTCAATACCAGAAGGATTCATTCAGTGAACGAGGAGTTGTAAAGATAGGAGAGTTCCTCTGAACTACGTTGCCAGGTTTTCAAAGTGTATACAGTCTCGCGTCGCCCAGCCAACAGACATTACAATTTGATCCTTATTGGCAAAATAAGGCCTGCGGCTAACCATTAAAATATCCATTAGCATTTATTAAGCAGGTGTTAGAATGTATTGCTCGTTTATCGTAATGCAGCTTTGTGGCACGTTGGGCAATCCATTTTTCAATTTAGTGTCCTGTCTGAGATAAATTAACAGATGTCGATTGATTTTCCCCTCCTTTACAGTCGCGTGCCTTGTTTACACCTGACAGCTAGGGCTTTATAGCTGAGCAGTTACTTGAAGCTACGCACATTATAATTAGCCAATTTTTAATTAGACTGACAATCGGCAGGAGATTTGCTAAGCCGCTAATTTGACATGTCTTAGGTTTTTTTTTTTTTTTGTCAACCTCCACTTGAGTGAGTCTACTGAATCCGAGCACCGCGGTGGAGCAAAATCAATCTTCAGAGACTCCTCCCCTCAAGGGTAACCTACCATTTATCACAGCCTGTTTGCACCGAGTGTGTTTCACGTGCTTTTCTCACTGTGTACCCTTGGGCTGCAACACTTAAAGCGATGTGTTGGCAATCCGAACTTGTGAGTCATTTGTGTGTGACTGTGTTAAACTGCAGTTAAAATATGGGTGATGCATAAATCTTGAGAAGTGAACTTAATGTCATAGCGTGTCTATGTGTGTGTGTGTGTGTGTGCGTGTCCACCCTTTATTTTATGCTTCCCAAAAAGAGGAATCCTTCGGTGCGCATTATCATTTTATATTGCAAATAATATTTGACGTTTGTATTGCTCCTAGCATCTTCGCTATTTTGTTTCCTCAGCAGCTGGTTATCAGGCTATAAATATTTTTTAACATTGCTATTTTTGCTTGGCACCATCACACATTAATGGTTAGAGTCAAGTGGTGCTCAGCGCATATACCCTTGCATGCATGCTGTTTACAAGCCATTTGACATGAAAATATGAAAATGCCCCCATTGTTTAAAGATCGGGGTTGCCTTTGCTGCCATTTTATTATAGGCAGCATTACATTGGGATTCTCTCTCTCCCTCACTCTCTCTTTCTCTCTCTCTTTGTCTTTCTCTCTGTCTCTACCTCTCTTTCTCTTTCACTTTCTCCATCTCCCTCTCTCCATCTCTCTTCTACTTTGTGTCGGTAAGGTTGCACAATGTTCTGAGTCACACTGTGGTATACAGCACTGCTTAGATGTGGGCACATGTGGTGGGTATCTTACACAGTTGGGGGGGGGGGGGGGGAGGCAGGTGGGAGAAAGTAGAGCAGTATTTGGACGGGGGGGGCCTTAATGACAGACTGGATGATAGATTGGAAACGAGGCCGTTTGTCAGTGGGGAGCGCACGCCGGAGTGGAGAAAGAGGAGGGCGCTATAGTTCTGAGCCAAGAGGCCACCTCAGTGCCATTTCATCTCCCCACAGCGAGCTGTTTGCTCTGGATTAGCACAGACCACAGGCAGGGGAGAACAGAGTAAGGGAACTGAATTACCTACTGAGGGGAATAGGCAAACAGGAACTGAGTTTTGAGCTAAGGAAGTATTGATCCGTAAACACAATGAAGGCAGAAGGGCAAAATGACATATGCTGGTGGGTGGTAGGTAGACAGTGTACAGTATTTCAACTCCTTAATTCAGACTGCAGAATGCATGCAAATGGAAGTTTCTTTGGAAAGATCGTTTGCCAAATTAAACATGGTGATTACTGTTCGCTGGACTTGTTTTTATGAAAATGTATTTTACATTTAAGAACAAATAGGACCGATTTAAAGGACCAGGCCTTGCTGGTTCTAACGTAGTGAGCTTGACGAGGGAGAAAAACATTATCAACTTAATAAACATTAAATCCTGGAAATAATGTATGTGGTAGCTCTTTCTGATTTGATAAAGGAGCTACTGCCACAATTGAAGCTATTGCGTAAATTAATATAATTGTTAAGGTCTTGTGTGACAGGGCATCATTTTCAGTGTTAAGAGAAATAGAGCTCTGCATCTTGCCATTTTAAATCAGCAGTTGCTAAATTGTGGCTCACCAAGTATTGATGTGCCATTAGAGGCCTTAAGAATAGTGAAAAAACAAACTGAATACTTACTGTATAAATATGACTGTTTAAATTCTAACCTCTTGGTTTTAGAATTGGTCACAGCTTGCCAATTAACTCGTTTTTGGGTTACTTGTTGAGGTTGCATTGGGGTTCAACCAGTACAATAATGGATCCATCACTGTGTCAAGAGCAACAGTGGGTGAAGGAGCCGAAGGAGATAAAGACTAGGCCCCATTCAGTAGCCATGCAGTAGTGAAAACATACAGAATAATGTTTTCTCGGGGAGCCGCCCAGGCGCTTGCGAAACAGTAAGACAAAGATTAAGGATTAGGTCTGGTTCATTTAAGGCAAATTGGCAGTTCCAGAGATCCAACGGATCAAGGAGATACACTTCAAGCAGCAAGTATCAGTGATTATTAAGGAGTTGGTAAAAGCAGAGCTGCCCTTGCTGTGAAAGACTAAAGGTTCCCTGTGCCATGTCTCAGCTTGACTACAACAGGCACAATATGTGCTAGCTGGTAGCTGTTTGTTTCACGGGGTTCAACAGGGACAGCTCGCCTAATTTACTGCTGGGAAAAGTAGGTTAAGCAATGTTCTATACTAATAGGCTGCCTGTAGAATTTTTTCCACAACAACCAGCTTTATCTTCCCTTACCCAATGATGTAAACATAAAACCATCTATAGGTAATTCCATGTCTACTCAACACACTTTTGGACTGCATCGTCGCAGATTTTAATAAGATTTGGCATGCTGATTTGGCCTTATAAGAAACCCCTGGAAATGAAATTACACTAGTCTCGGATCGTTAATCTGGGAGATACTGTACTGGCGAACAAAGTTTGCATTAATTTACGTGAATCCATGACTTTGACTTGCCCTCAGTAATCTCCATTACTGTAGGTTGTAGAGAAATGGTTCTTGTATCACTTTATAGGTTGGTGTGAGCACTATCTTTTAAATTTACAAATATATTATGTTCACCCCAAAATGAAAGGAGTGATTATAATTTGAAATCTGATTGGCAAAAATCTGATTGCCATGATATCAATACTGAAATGGCTTCACACTGTTTTGATCACAAAAGTTGCGAAGACAGTCTAGCCAATCAGTAACACTAATACATGGGAGAAAAGAAAAACAGGTTTATATGTTAAACACCATATTAGACTCTGTGTGACTGGCAACAGTACTGTTGCTATGTCACTTAATGACAATGGAATCACTGTTTACTCGATTTATTTAGATTGGTACATTTACAGATGCTGTGTAGCTGCAGTGCCAATAATCAAATGCATACCTACTGGTAGCGTTGAAAAAGTACATTGTTCCCTATTGTTTTTTTTAAATGCCCCTGCCATATATGATTATCAGGCAAGATTCTAAACAGTTGCCGTAACTCTGCAGCATATGTTTTATCATTTATTCAGCAGGCAGTTTTGGAAGCGTAGCCGAACTCGGAAGCACTGCGGTTCAAAACAGAAGCCTCCCGCCCCCGGAGAGAAATCAGCTATGAAAAACGGAGCGCTCGAGAAAGGGATTTGCGTTCCGAGCAGATGTTCAAGGTGAAGTTGACATTACGTCTGGCCCTTATCTTTGATGCCACCATTCGTGGGTGCTGTCAGTGCTCAGGATGACAGAACTCTGGGGGGGGGGGGGCAGGTTGGCTGCGGAGAAATGAGCGAAATTAGGAAGGAAAAACGTTCCCACTCCTCACTCCTGCTGCTATGACTAAGTGGGGGAAAGGCAGACCGGGCTCTTGATGACTGAAACTGGGACAGCTTCACAGCTGTGTCTTGTTGTCAGGGGACCCGCCGATTGGTGCCACTGTACTTCATTGTCAGGAGGAAGTCGAAAAAAAAAGGGGAAAACTGTTGCAGCTTGTCTGACATTGCCTGATGGGGGAAAGGAAAGAACTTTCTCATCATTAAGTGCGGGTAAACAGAGGTGCTTCTGCGGAGGGGATCTGGAAATCCTGGGTAGGAGTGGCAGTTGTCTCGGTGGAGCAATTGTGTGTTGACCCACCGCCTCCGGTCCATCAGTCAAACTGAGGAGGGAGAAAAGAAGCCTCTTGGTAGCTCCTTTCTCGTTGTACTGTGTACAAAAAGCCTTGCAGGGTACACCCTGCTTTACCCCGTAACCCAGAGCTCTTGAAAAGGCCGTTTCCACCTGGTTTGCACTACTCTTAAATAAAGCATTATATATGTGTGGCAACGCACAGCAGAGATATGGATTATGGCATATTAAGGGCATATGTGTGGCTATGTTTCAAAACCTAGGAAATATTGTGAGGAATTATTCATGGTATAAAAACAGTATAATGTACAGAATACGTTACATACAAGTATGCAATCCACATCAACTAGCGGCAGAATTATTGTCCCCAGTTCATCCTCGCCATGTTTACCACTTCTGGAAAATAATTGTGTGCATAACATAAAAGCAGTGAAATTGCTCCCAGACATCACAAGTGCATTGTTTAGATCCTAAACATTCCATCAGCGTTATTCAATGGGATTTCTTTCTGATATAAAATTGTAAATATCTAAAAACAAATATTGTGCTCTTGACACAAAAAACACAAGCAACTAGATGAAGCTGCTAGCTAAACTTGGTATCTCTTGCTTAAAAGCAGTAGGAGAAGTAGTGTTAAGAAAATTGATGTTGAATAAGAGGAAGTAATAAGGAGAACACTATATTTGCCTTTTCAGTATACTTAAATGCCACCAGCGTGCCTATTTGTCTTGAGCAGCCTCTTCAACTGAGTCTCAACTTCTCAAATCTGAAAACAAAGCCTCCAATTCAGATCAGCTTTCACAAGCTGGCCATGTTCAACTGTAAGCGATGTAAACACTTGAGTTGAAAATCGCACATGTACCTAGCAAACGGCTTTAGCTTGAATGTGAGTGGAGGCATTTTGGATAACAAGAACATTTACATTGAAAAAATAAACCATAAAGGAAAGTGAGTGCTATGTAAATACATTACATATGGACATTTTTTAACTTATTTATTCAGTGATCTGAGGGGCTGTTCTGAAAGCTGAAAGGCAAAGGTAAACCAGACAACGTATCTGTAGAAAGTATAGAAAAATAAGGTGTATAATGTGGCTTAGGTCGTCATACGTGATTTGGGATGGGGAGTCTCCTTTTGTTTTTCAGCCATTTCTTGCCCTGGGTGCTGATAAGGGATTGAATGGTATAGAAACCAGCCTGTTGCAGCTGCTGATTACAAATTTGAGTTGAGTTTTTAATAAATTATATACCTTTGCTTCAGCCCCATCTGTGGGCAGGACCAAACCAGTAGGGAAACAGGAGGGATAGTGCTACAGTTACCACAGATGTGTTGAAGCACCTGGCTCAAGTGTTCGGTTTTTAGCTTTGCGATTGTTATGTGCTCCCCTGCTTCGCTTCCTCTCTCACCTTTTCCTTTTTTCTCGCAGGTGCCAGCGGTTATTCCTGAATGGTGTCTCTATTTAAGGTTCCTATAGGTTTCTAGGGAGGACGGCAACCCCACTTGCATAGCGACTGTTGTTAGCTTCTGTTCATTTGTATTTAGTTCCCTTTAGTTCTATTGGGTTAGAGTAATCCAGTATTTCCGTTTTCAAAACTTTTGTTTAGTTTGCCTATTTTTCAGAGTGGTTAATGACCCAATGCGTGTTTAGTATAGGAGCTTAACTTTTGTTCTTTTTGGCTGCATCCCTGGTCTCTTGTTTCTTATGTTAAAGTAAGAAATTGTTTATCTGTCCCTTTTAACTTGCGTCTGGTCACACAATAAGTTACTGTATGTGCCTCAACATTGAACAAGTCACGTTTTAGGATGCAACATACTGTATGGGGGGACTCATGTCCGGGATCTCTTGGTCTTGATTGTTGCAATGTATTTGGGGGCTGGTCTGTGTATAACTACTGCTGTGCATGTTACTTTGTTTTGTTGCATGCATGACCTGGACTTTGTTTGCTTTCTTTAAAAGGCTTGCTTAGTCCTGTCCTTGATATGAACTTGGGTTGTTCGCTTGCAAGTTTTGTCGGGTTTTTACACAGTACTTGTGTTCGCTAATTGGTTAGTTTATTAGTGGTGGTGCCACTCTGAAGTGTGCTTGATTTGAGGTGCGATGGAGTCACACCTGCTTTGTAACAATTTTGTGTGTGTTACTTTGGTATTTTAAGTAACTTGTCTGAACAGTAGATGTATGCACAGATTGGTTTGCATTAGTGGCAGTGCTGGTTGGGTTAGTGCTTGATTGCTAGCGTAATGGGAATCACATCTGTTTAGTTCTAATGTTCTGCATGTTACCTTGGGTTTTCACTAACACTTTCTGCAAAGTTGTTATGTGCTGTGTTGTTTGCCAACTCAAATTTTTGTTAACACACTTTATTTTATTTTTATTTTATTTTTATTTTGTTTATAGTGTGTGCTATTTTGATTGTGGTGCTTTTCCTGTGTGTAGTGATTCTTGTCTCAGGTAGCACTTCAGGTTTTGCAAAATATCTATGGCGTGGTCAGCAGCTTGTTGACATGCAGGCATTTCAGTTGGGACAATTGTTAAGTTTCCATCCAAATGTTTTGTAATTGTCTGGTCGAGTCTGGTCTCACAATTGTGTCTATATTATTAACAGTGATTGAATTCTGTCAATTGTGACTATTGCTTTAGTGAATTTATACACTGAATTTGGGACTATTTTTCTATTTATCAAATATTCAATCAAGTATGTGAACTTGTCTGAACTTATCCTGATTATTTCAAGAAGCCGTTGGAGATTAAAAGAGATTACAAGGAAGCAAAATGCATTTTGCTGCTGCCAGACTCACAATTATCATTTATAAGAATTTCCTTGTAATATGTTGCTGTGATGCGTGTTCAGCTGACTTTTTGTGTTGCTGATACGTATGGGATAAATAGGTTTATCTGTGCATCTGTCAGTAGGTGATTCACACATTCCAGAGGGCTACAGCACAAGTGAGGCTCACTCATTCACCCACCCACCTGTGTCTGTATTTTATCTCCTTTTAAAGTCTTACAGGTGTGTTAGTTGTTTGTCAAAAGACAAATGTATCCGATTCGCCGGGCGATAGTGGAGCGGAGATAAACCAGAACTGGATAAAAGGGTTCGGAGGGGTGAATTTATTCACCGTGGAGCAAGCCGTACTGACGGTGGGAAGCGCAGGTGGAGAGCCGGGTGCCTGGGTTGTGGCGAGTGAATGATTGTGGGTCTGAATGGCTTTGAGTGTATGCTTGAATATATGGGACAGTTGAGGTGATGGGAGATAAACTGGTCCTGTGAGAGAGGACAGTGGCACTCTAGATCCCATCGCTGCGTATTTCATTCTAAATTATAGTCCTCTTACGGGGGGGAGAAGAGGCACTCGCTGTCGCCGGCTCTAAGGCGCTGAGCAAGTGGCATCCAGGAAACTCGCGGAGAAAATGGCCCTGGGTGGGCAAGGGAAAAAAAGGGAAAAAAAAGAAGTATGATGGCTTTCTTTACAACGTCGGCAAATTGTGCATGAGCGGGCATTTAATTGCAAATGCAGTTTATTTGCACAGTTTATTTAAGCACAAAATGGCTCCTAATGGAGTCATCAGCCCTCACTCATTGGCTAATAGTTTAATTAGGTCCATCTGGAGGGGGCTGGGGAGAGACGCGGGCCCCGCTCGGAAGACGCGGGGAAGGTAATTTGTCATTCTGCAACCCGGTGACTGGCATGCTGGTGCCTATAAACGTGGGGAGCGTTTCTGGCAGTGTGTTGGGCCTCCTGTCTCTGCGAGCGCTTCTCAGAGCAGCCGGGGTATGACCCCGTGTCCACCCCTCGCTCTCTAATGTGCTGAGTACAGGAGGTGAGCACTGCTGAGCACAGCTCTGTTCTCTCACGCTCTGGTACACTGAGCATCGTACTGTCTCATGCTGAGGATAGTACTCTCACACTGAGCATAGTACTGTCTCACACTAAAGTACTGAGCACAGATCTGTTCTCATGCTCTGTTACACTGAGCACAGTACTGTCTCACACTGAGTATAGTACTGTCTCACACTGAGCATAGTACTGTCTCACACTGATCATAGTTCTGTCTCACACTGAGCATAGTACTGTCTCACTGATCATAGTACTGTCTCACACTGAGCATAGTACTGTCTCACACTGATCATAGTACTGTCTCACACTGAGCATAGTACTGTCTTACACTGATCAGTACTGTCTCACACTGAGCATAGTACTATCTCACACTGAGTATAGTACTGTCTCACACTGAGCATAGTACTGTCTCACACTGAGTATAGTACTGTCTCACACTGAGCATAGTACTGTCTCACACTGATCATAGTACTGTCTCACACTGAGCATAGTACTGTCTTACACTGATCAGTACTGTCTCACACTGAGCATAGTACTATCTCACACTGAGTATAGTACTGTCTCACACTGAGCATAGTACTGTCTCACACTGAGCATAGTACTGTCTCACACTGATCATAGTACTGTCTCACACTGAGCACAGTACTGTCTCACACTGAGTATAGTACTGTCTCACACTGAGCATAGTACTGTCTCTCACTGAGCATAGTACTGTCTCACACTGATCATAGTACTGTCTCACACTGAGCATAGTACTGTCTCTCACTGAGTATAGTACTGTCTCACACTGAGTATAGTACTGTCTCACACTGAGCGTAGTTGTCTCACACTGACCATAGTACTGTCTCACACTGATCATAGTACTGTCTCACACTGAGCGTAGTACTGTCTCACACTGACCATAGTACTGTCTCACACTGAGTATAGTACTGTCTCACCCAAAGGTACTGAGCACAGCTCTCTTATCTCATGAGTCAAGTTTCCATCCAAATTTTTTGAGGATTTTTCAGAATTTGGCAAAAGAAAACCCAAATCAGAGTGTTTCCATCAACTATTATGCGAACATTCTGAAGAGGATGCAACAAATTACCGTCTTTTGGACTTTCTGGATCAGAAGCACGTGACTTAGATCCCCATCACATCATTTATTGAAAAATCTGTTTCCATCACCCTTTATCTTCTCTTTATCAATACACCTACATACCCAAGCGTAATTGTGATATTCTGGTATTTTTTCTCATTTCAGGCGTTTCCACATTTTACTTTTGCACAAATTCAAAAATTGGCATAAAAACGACTGGATGGAAACCCCACTACACGGACACATTATACACTGGGCTAAGTACTGTCTCAGCCTCTATTTTGCTGAGTATACCTCCCTTCTTAAACTCTAATGTGCCATGAACACGGGAACAGAGCCCTCCTCTCTCACATCAATGTACATACTCCTAACACTAAGGTCTTAAATTATTTGCATTTCTTTGTCTTTTTCTTACACCTTAATGTGCCACTGAGCACAGTTCCTCTAACAGTCTACTGGAGAAATTGTGAGACACTTCATGCTTTAGTACCATCCTTTTCTGTGATTGATTGATTTATTAAATATGAGAAGGTACATTTATAACCTTCAAAGAAATGCATGCTGCTTTCCCGAAGCACTGTATTATGCGTGTGCTAGATTTTGTTTGACCCATTTTCCACATTGATAACGAAATCAGTCCTTTTTTTGATCAGTTGTGGTTGGCAGCCATGCGAAAACAAATGAACACAAGGCCTGTTTGTTATTTAATGGCAATAAATGTAGCAGTGGGTAGTTTTCTAATTCTATTATTGCTGTTGTTTTCAATCATTTGCCTGAGAAGATTCCACATGCCATTTATAAACCCACGTCCAGTTCCCATGAGAGTCATACATATCTACCAAAATGGCTTATGTTATATTTATTGGCCTATATTTATTGTTATTCACTTCACATCCCCTCCCATCCATTGTGGTGCATTACTATTTCAAATTAGTATTAGTAAATTAATAGATGGCAGAGCACTTTATTAGTGAGCACTTTATTAGGTTTTTATTAGACTTATTTTTTAGACTTATTAAGTCTTCTGCTGCTGTGGCCTATCCACTTCCATGTTGTATGTTGCTCTTCTGCATACTACTGTTGTAATGTGTGTATTTGTGTTACTGCCAGCTTTGACCATATCTGCATGAATTTATACACACTGTTAGCTGATTGTCCTTTAATAAAGCGCTCAGTGAGTGGATATTTTGATATTGTATTAACATAAATTCTACCTAATGGTAATTTAAGCATATGTTTACATATCAATAGTTTGATGTTATTATTTAGAAATCCAGAGTGTGGGCAAAAGATCTTGCCATGGAAATGGCTTTGAATGAAAATGATGATGGCTTTTCACACCACAAAGGTGCTTTTTCTGTTGCTAAGTACATTTCCCTTCAGCCTTGCATTATGAACGCTGACTTTGCAGGGGAATCTCACGCTAGCAAAGCAGTTTCCATCAATTTTATCTGTGTACATAAATGTGAAGGTAGCCTGAGAGAAATATTTCTCCTGCATATACAAAAATAATGTAGTCATTACTGTATGTCAGCTTCTTTCATATGGGGCTGAGAATAGAAGTCTTCACTCACACCAACTGATCAAAGCTTTTAATGCTGTGCTTTCTTTTCAACTTTTTTGTCATGCTGTCAGAACAAGTTTTGTTTTTGTTATTTTTTTGGAGAAGCCTTGACCTTTATTGCAGAAAACACACTTTATGCTGAAAAAATGAGTTACTACTACTACAAAAAAAACCTAAAAGAACTGCAGCTCAGGACGACCTCTTTGCCATTTTTAAGTTAACAATCCCCTTAATGATGAAGCAGGACTTCATTCCAGCCCAGGCAAACGTTTTCAGGGGTGATAAGGAGAGAAGGGAGAAAATGCCAGCCGGGGAGTGATATCAGCCTCAATTATAACGGGCGCTAGACCGCTACGCAGCAGATGAGCTGAGACATGCGTTTGCTGGAGTCTGAGGAATGATAGCTGATAATCCCTAGGCACCGGGCTGCAGATGTAACTGTAGCATGGTCAGGTGTGCCAACCACTGCTGGAGCATATGTGTGAAATGCGTATTCAGTGGGGGGGAAAAAATGAAATTTAAAAACAGAAGCAAAATGAGTGATGGAAAGCCAGGACAGGGCAGTTCTTAATGTGGTGAGATGTTTCTGTTTTGTAACAGATTGGTGGGCAACACATTAACCCTGTACCTAGCAGCAGACTAGGGTTGCACATGGTTGTGTTTTCCTTATATTCTATGTGTAATGTATATGGGTGAGCTACTTAATATATACTGATGCATCATTTAACTCCTACTGATGAATGTTTGGTTATTAATTTGTTTGCTTAGTGTAATATATTCTGTTACTACTTGGTGGTCCTTGGGCCCATTGTCAACCTAGCTTGGGTACTGGTTTTGTAGCCAGTACTAAACTGGGATTGGAGCGGTACTGTCCATGTATGCAATTTAGAATTTAGTCAAGGCAGCTTAACTAAATCGGCTAAAGACACTTGAAATCAAATCAGTGCCACTGTCATGGTGTATGCCTCAAGACCTGTGAGATAAAGAGAGAAGGATTTTTTTTTTTTAATAGAAACATTGAGTAGTGTAGTCTGAAAACGTGTGGTTTTAGATGTTTGCGGAAAGCAGCCAGTGAATCAACAGTACCTTCCTGATTTGGGAGGTTGTTCCACATGAGAGGATGATGGTAGATGGAAGAACAGGTGCTCGAAAAGATGGGACAGCCAGCTAGTGAGAGGTTTCTGAATAGACTATTCAATAATATGTAATATGTATAAATTGACAATCTTAAGTGTGCAGCACTACTTTCACTCTCTTTGGATAAGGGCTGCCGAGCACTACTGTTACAGTAAGTTTGGAAATTATATAACCTTCTCAATATTTTTTGAGAAAAAGCTGCTATTTCTTCTAAGAATAGTAGTGGAAACATTTATACTTGTCACACATGAATCTTCTTTGAATTTAAAAATGTGTTTTCATAGTTGCTTTCAGAGTCTACCCTCTTCAGTGGCTTCATGTATTTTTCAAGTGTAGTAAGATAAAGTCATTGGAACTGTAATTGATTCAGGGAATTACATTTCCTAGTTGCAAACCTCTATTATTCAGGGATTTATTAACATTGAATAATAAAACAAATTTACTGACTGGGAATGCTTTTTTGAAAGGGGAACGTCATGGAAGAACTGCCTAATGCAAACATTTTGTTTACAAGCCTTCCTGTATACATTATCTCAGGGTTTTAAAGCCACTGGAACACAGATGCGCACTGATTAAGGGAATACAAGAGATGACAGATCTGCATTAGTATGATGTATGTGTTGTTAGTGAGAGAGCAGCTAATTCCAAATTTAGCACCTGATTTGCGCATACAGTCACACCTGAATGCAAGTAAAGATTTAGTACCAATGTCACAGTTTTGATGGCTATTAGAAGTTATTTTTTGAGTTCTGATTTATTCTTTTGGCATTTTCTAATAAATTATGTTTCTAGGTCAGAAAATAGCTAAAAACTGAAATGATGGCCATTTCAGGGAGAGTATGGTTACATCACTAATTTACATTTTTATACTGGACCAAAGCTTCTGTTCATGGGCACACCTCAATCCAGTGAAATGAACAGGGTAATTAATCTTCATTCCAGGGACTGAGTGAACTGCACTCATTTTTGTGATCATTAACAATAACACATCGCAGTGTATGCTAACCAATAAGCAGTGAGCACAACATTCGGAGTAAGCACACATCTGTGGACTGATTGCCTGTTCAATCCGAACACGGTGGGCAGGCTTTAAAAGAGGATGTGCTTTAAACGCGCTTCAAACGAATGCATAAAATGTTGACGGGCTCGTTAAAAGAGCCTGCATACGAGTTTCACGGTGCCCGTTTATCAGAACGGGATGTAATGTAATTCTTAAAAGAACACTTTTTGGCAAATGCTCGGTGTGGCACTTGACACCCTGCGCTTCTCGCAACAGGTCTCTGGATTCGTAGAACAGGTGCTCCCCTGCAGTCCATCTGCCCCGTGTTTACGAGGCTGCTGTTTGTCCTGTTTATCGTCTTTTAGTAAATCAGAGCCGCCGACCCCTCCCGAGACCCCGAGAGGTGAGCTGTGTCTGGCACGTTCCCGTTTTTTCCTCTTCGGTGCTTTTCCAGGTCACCATCCTACTGTATAATCATTGTCATGTCAGCCGCCCGCCAGCCCGCTCATCAGAATACAAGGATACAGAGCGCTGACATTGACTCTTCCAGAAAAAAGGTGGGGTGGGGGTCGGGGGGGCTGGCTGGGCCCCGGTGAGCCGTTGGCCATGCAGACGTCCTGCGGTGTGTTTAAATTCAATCAGATACTGAGACTAGATGGCCTCGCGGAGCAAAAAAATAAATAAATAATAAAGCCTTGTGCATCACGTCGGTTCAAGGTTTGTGATAAACACTCGCCTGACCATCACGCCCTGTGCAGTTTGTCTGTGTGTGCGTGTGTATGTTCATGTGCATTTATGTATGTGCAATGTCTGCTTGTTTCTTTGTCTATTTCTGTATGTTCAGTTTCTGTATGCGTGCATACTTGTGTGTGCGTGTGTGTGTGTATGTGTATGTTCGTCTGCGTGTGTGTTTGTGCGCATGTACATTCATCTACATGTATGTATGTACAATGTGTGTATGTGTGTCTCTTTGCCTATTTGTGTATGTACAGTATCTGTATGTGCATGTGTGTGTTTATGTGCGCGGGAGTGTGAGTGTGTGCCTGTGTATGTGCATGCGTGTTTCGTGCATGCGGGTGTGTGTGTGTGTGTGTGTGTGTATGTATGTGTGTGTGCGTGCGTGTGGTGTTGGTGTGCGTCTGTGTGCGTGTGTGTCTGTGTGTGTATGTACGTGTGTGTGTGCATGCGTGTGTGCGTGTGTGGTCGTGTGTGTCTATGTACATGTGTGTGCGTGTTTGAGTGTATGTGTGTGTGTGTGCATCTGTGTGGTCGTGTGTGTCTGTGTGTGTGTGTGTGTGAGTGTGTGTGTGTGGTCATGTGTCGGGGGGCTAAAGGCCCATCTGGATGTGTGGGCTGCTGTACAGATGTGAGACCCTGTCAGCAGTGATTCAGAGCCCCCTGAGGTCACCTCTGTCATCGAAGACGAATCCCAAGCTGTTCTGGATGTGCTTCTCAGAAGATCTGGTGGGGACCGTGGAGCCGGGCCAGACCCGAGTCATGCTAGATTAATTAAAAGGGAAACCTGCTGGCTTTCCATCGGCGGTGGCAAAATTAACCTTACATTTCTTCTGGAAGTTCAGCGTTATTTCGGCTTTGATTACGACTCTTATTGCCTCATATTAAATGGGGCTTGTACAGCATCTCTCGGCTGGAGGTCACCAATTCCTCAAATGGAAGCTTTAAAAGATGCTTATTTTAATCACTGACATTAGATTAGGAAACGTAATCATTATCAAGTGGCAGCTCAGTAGCAGTCTGAATCATGTGATTCGGATGGAAATTGTGCAGCAACGTCGAACGGCTTTCATTATAAACCTCCGCAAATATGCTTTATAGTTCCAGTGAATACACATGTATCAGTTAGAGTTGTTAAGTCAAGTATTGACTATTTGACAAATATTCTTATTCCTATTTCAGCATGACATTCGCCCAGACTGATTTTAGAATGCCTTCGAAAAATTAATTATGGGATGATCACTTAATCAGTTTATCCTTCAAATAATCTGTTTTTCTTTAAAACATTGTGTTATCCCCCCAGCGCTTAGCATGCAACAAGACTAAAGATGTTGCACCACATTATGGATGACAGACACCTTCCCCGAGGACAATTGCTGGTTGTCAACCCCAGCCTAAGAGAACAGGCACAATAACTGGTTTCAGATCAATGGCAGGATCAGAGCCTGCCACACGTTTCCTCAGTATCAAACCCTTTCTCTGTTTTTGCCTGTCAGGATCTGGATATGCACTCACCAAGCACTTTATTTGGAACATTTTTACTTTATTACACCTACTTATTCATGCGATTATCTAATCTGCCAATTGTGGCAGCAGTGCAATGCATACAGTCATGTAGATACGGGCCAGGAGCTTCAGTTAATGTTCACATCTACCATCAGAATGGGGAAAAAATGTGATCTATGACCATGGAATGATTGTTGGTGGCAGACAGGGTGGTTTGAGTAGCTCAGAAACTGTTGATCTCCTAGGATTGTTACACACAACAGTCTCTAGAGTTTGCAAAGAATGGTGCAAAAAACAAAACAAAAAATCCAGTGAGCAGCAGTTCTGCAGACAGAAACACCTTGTTAATGAGAGACATCAGAGGAGAAAGGGCAGACAGAAGGAAGGTGACAGTAACACAAATAACCACACATTACAACAGTAGTATGCAGAAGAGCATCTTTGAACACACAATGCATCATAACTCTTAAGTGGATATGCTACAGTAATAGAAGTCTAAATAATAAGTCTAATAAATACCTAATAAAGTGCTGGGTGTGTGACAAAGTTTAAGGTTGGCGCTGGGGGTACGTTACACATTACGCAAAGGCTACATATAATTATCACAAATGAAACTTTAAATGGTAAATGGTAAATGGCAGGCATTTATATAGCGCCTTTATCCAAAGCGCTGTACAATTGATGCTTCTCCATTAACCCATTCATACACACACTCACACACTGACGGCGATTGGCTGCCATGCAAGGCCCCGACCAGCTCGTCAGGAGCATTTGGGGGTTAGGTGTCTTGCTCAGGGACACTTCGACACTGCCCGGGTGGGGGATCGAACCGGCAACCCTCCGACTGCCTGATGACTGCTCTTACTGCCTGAGCCATGTCGCCCCTAAATATGTTTGTATGTTTAGTTTTCACAGTGTTTGTCCCTGCATGGTACCAAATCAGAGTTTAGTGATTAAAATGTGCTCTTTACCCCCTGCTATGGTCCATTAGCAAACAGCAAACAGACCTACTTAAGTGCAATACCTCAGTATTAGCACCCTATCACTCTAATACAGGATAGGAAATGGTAATGGTAATATTTATACTTACTACACTTTAAGACACTGTGTTTTACCAAGTGTCTAAGTATACAAGTGTGCAAATAGAGTAAAAACGGTAGCCCACATTATAAAGTGCATATTATGCATCCAATACATCCTCCACTGCTCATGAGTTAGTTGGGACAGGCAGTGGGGAAAATTGTACAGTCGGATGCTATTCTAAATGTCAAGCTAACTTCCTTGGTGGGTAGTGACATTATGGTACGTTGCAAGGTAAGCTTGTTTGTGCAACAGAAAGGCAAGGTAACATGAAGTGAAAGTGTGTCAGTTTTTTTCAAACCCTGATACTTCTTTAATGTACCTCTTTTCCTTTTAACAGCCTTTTAATTAGAAGGTGGAAGAAAAAGTCTTCTTCACATTTAAATGGCCTACGTCATATACCAAAATTACGCTAAACTCTAAAGAAACCGACATAAAATGAGCACTGAAAGTGAAACATAATGATGTCCAGTATAGATCACGGGTGTCAGATTCCGGTCCTGGATGGCCAGAGCTTCTGCTGGTTTTTGCTGTGCTACAGCACCAGTGGTTCATTGAAGTTGTTGATTGGCTAAGAACTCCAGACACCTTGATCTCAAGGCCTTACTGGGCTGCTGATTGAAAGGAAACCAAAAATACCTGCAGACAATGCGACCCTTCAGGAATTGAGTTTGACACCCCTGGTATAGACATACCAAGCACTCGGCTCTCTCTTCTTTCCACTCGATATTCTGACTCCCTTCCAGAACATTCCTATTGTTAGATAGGAGAGAGGACAGAACAAATTCCAGGGGTAGTCTGTCTTGTTAGTCTATAGAAACTGTGCTCTATTTCTTAAAAAAAAAAAAAGAGTGAAACCATGCATCCAGGGCAGACCTGATGCGATCAGATATGCATGAATATTGCCATCTAACCCGAATGTGAAAAAAACAGAAGCTAGCTCTAGAAACCCCATGCAAAAAATGATCAGCAGCCATTGATTTCTTTCCTCCTTCATTGTGTTCGACTCGTCAGGCTAGAGCGGAGGAGAGAAAGAAATTTGAAATGCCCTTGTCCTGCCCGAGCAGGTGGAGCAGCTAGCGCACCTCCTTTTGTCACCCTCTATTAACTGCCCCCCTCCCCCTACCTCCCCTCCTCCTCCTCCCGCGCATATTTTCTCCTCACGCCACGCCGGTGTTTCCCCTGCAGGGTCCGCCGACCTTCAGCAGTCCCCTCCCGGGCTCTGTCACTGTCGAACGTCAGGCCTCCCCGCCGCGACCACATGTTCCCGGCGGGATGGACCGTCACCCCTGAGCCAGGCCACGGGCCGGCAGGGCCCGGGCAGGAATGCCGGCTGCTGCCTTCATTCTGGCTCGCCGGACAGCCCGTGCCCTGGTCCCCCCCCCTGATTTGACTCGCGATAACGCGGCCGGCTACCCGCTATCGCGCCTGCCGAATATGTGCCCCAGTTGTTGAGTCGGCGGTTGCTTAAAGGAGAACAGCAAATAAATATTTTTTTGGTTATATTGAACCATATTGATGTATATTGATATTATATTGATTCGTAGGACTTTTGTATGTAAGAAAAACAATTGCTGTAGGATAGTACTAACTAATAATATATGCTGCAAATTGGTTATAAAATACACATTAGCTTATGGAGATCACTCTTTGAAAACCTATGCTTTTTTGATGTAACAAGTGTTTGTGTCTCTGCATTTGTTGAATGTGCTTCTCGACGTAATTTCACCCATTTGACATTCATTCACTTCATTCCAGATAGTTCTTTCATCCACTGTCCATTTATTTATGTTGTCCGCCAGCTTCCTGTTATGTATACGAAAGATACATACATATTTTTTGGCGTACTTTGAAGGGAACAGATTTCCAGACCTCAACTGTGTGTGAAAGTGTCATGAATCCGCCTTTCTGTTTCATGAAAGGCTGAGACACACTTTGGCCAGACTCCATGCTGAGTCATAAGGAGATACTCTCTGTTGGATCCTCTCAGACTTACACTTCAAATATATGGCCCACTATCTCGCCTGGTGGAAATGTGCCCCAGTTGCGGAACCGGTGTTTTCTTAACTTAGAACTACAAATAAATATTTTTTTTATTATATTAATAAAACCCTCATAGGAGTTTTATATGGAAAAAAAAACAAATGCTGCAGGATTTCATCTTGAGATGTCTGCCCATTTTAAAGTATCTCCAAGTTGAATTTGATTCATATAGACACTAGCATTTCTCTGAACAGGGGTATAATAATTACATCTCTACAGAGCACAGATAAAAGGCAAACAATAAGCTTTTGAAGACGTGCTCAACATGTCATGCAAGGGAGTCATCGCTAGACATGCAGTTGTAGTGTAAGTGGTATTTTTGGTGGCAAAATAAATATACGCTTTTTATTTA